>NC_057788.1:17196153-17511153 GCF_014905175.1 Aphidius gifuensis
CCAACTTGGATAAAGAAAAATGTTTTGCTTATAGCCGCTAGATCTTTTCTCAGCTATATCTTGACCTTTGCTATATCATTTATTTAGCCTTAATTATAGCTAAACATACAATATCTACATTATTTTACCCGCTACGTTCTTCTCTTTAGCTACATCTTTTCCTCACCTGGATTTTTCACTTAGCCGCTAGATCTTTTACTTAGTCTTAATTATAGCCAAACACACCCCTGGTAGAAATAATCTCTCCGGATTTTCTACGCGATTGAGACTTCCGGAGATATTATTCCAGAGTTTTTCCACATTTTCTCCGGATTTTTTCAGACAAAATTTCTTTTTTATTTTTCGTAGGTAAACTCTTATTTCTAGTTTCTTTATTGATTTTTCCGATTTTTTGTGTTTGTTTTTAAAGCGAAAATTCCGGAAAAAATGCGGAGATATTATAGAAATAGTCTGGAGATTACTCCATAAATATCTCTGAAAGTCTCAATTACGTAGAAAACCCGGAGTAAGTCCGGAGAAATCATGAGAAATCCGAAGTGAATCTGGAGAGATTATTTTCACCAGGGACAAAATCTACGTTATTTTACCGGCATAATTGCTTCCTTAGCTTCATCTTTTCATCAGCTAAAGGCCGACTGGCAAGAATTTATGGTGGGGAAGCATAGCTCTCACTCACTCAATCTGGTGGGCTCTTATGAAAAGAAATGTGGAAGGGGCAGCTTCACCATCATGAACTCTTGCAAGTTGGCTTTTACATTATTTCATTAAAAACGAAAGTTATATCCTTTTATTCAAGTTGTAATATAACTATGGAATCTAGTTTTTTCTAGTTACAACTCGTCATCTTATAAATATATCGATATTTTTAATTTTCAATAATCGATGTCTCGAAAATGGATAGAGATATTAAATTTTTATCATCACTATTGTTTTTCTCCGTAAGAAATCTTACTAGAATCATTATTAATATTGATTTTTTTTAAATTTATAATTATTTAAAAATATTAAATCAATGAAAAGTTAGTAATATATTTCGATATATTTTACCTTCAAAGCTCAGTATCTCGAAAACAGTTGAAGGTACGATATTTCTGTTTGAACCACAATATTCCTCGTAAAAAATACTAATAAAATCGATTCCAAAATTTTTTTCTTTACTAAACTATTTATCTACTAAAAAAATGACGAAAAGAAAAATTCAATATCATGTTTCTTCGATACCTCGATCAGTATTCGAGATATCGAAGTTCTGTTGCGACCAATATTTTTTGCTTGCAATGACGTTCTAATATTATTCATAAAATCTTGTCTCTATGAATATCGTAATCTTGCTAAAAATCCCGAAATCGAAAATAGAAAATAAGCTTTTGCGGCACGGGTTAATGTTGAGTAAAAATTCTGAAAATTTGAGAGAATTTTTTTTTATATATTTCTAACTAAATGAGGGGGTGAGAGTGATCAAATTCCACCATAGCCTTTTTAAGGACCACCCTAATATACATACTTATATGTAGCTAAGGAAGAATTAAAAAAAAAAAGAATAACATTGTACGGCACACACACCCACAAGAAAATAATCGATAACTATGCATACATGCATATCTCCGTATGTACGACATGAAACGTCTCGAGAGAGGGGATAAGGAGGACATTCAGCAGAGAAATTTATTTTTTAATAAGTTTTTGTTTTTGGCTTTTACGGAATTTGATATCTTTTTTATTAGTGATTGGAAAAAATCGAAAGCAGGCTTATTAAAAAGAGGGCCATCGATATATATAACAAAACTATTTTTATTTTTTTTTTCGGCCAATTCCCGGGAAAAAAAAGTGATCTTTGAAGATCTTCAAAAATCGTCTATGGAAGATCGTTGAAGATGTCGCTTTTGTCCGCATCAGTGACTATCACTGACGATCTCCAACGATGTCTGTCTATCGCCAACGATCTATATAAGAATTATGATGTCGAACGATCTAGAAATATATATGAAGATAAACAACGATATAATGATTTAAAAATAAAAAAAAATTAATTTAAAATAAAATTAACATCAAAATGCATTACTAAACATTTATATTAAACGGAACGACATATATTTGTTATATTATATTTTATTAATTAAGAAAATATTTTTTTAAGCTTTTAAAAATAACATAAGTATATTCTCATTGTCTTATATTAACAATCCATTTGTTTTTTTTTTTTTTTAAGACATAAGTTTTTAAGTATAAGCTTTAATGACTTTTTAATGACAAGCAAAATGACAATATAACGTCAGTCTCAATTAGAAATCTTCTTCTCTGGGAACGAATCGTTTTCAAAATATTTTCAATACAAAAAATATTGTTTCCCAAGTGAATCATCTAATGAATAAACATAAAAAATTCTATATCAGTATAGTTTTTTAATTTTATTTAAAAAACAATAAATATATTTAACTTACATTTGCATCTGCATACTCGAAGCCAAAAAGTTGGTCTTCATCTTCGACAGCCTCTTGTAATCTAAACGATAATTGCTGTTCATCAGATTGGAGGTTTGAACTTCTTCGGTCAAAGTTATTTGTTGGACTAGTTGATCCATTCCTCGCGAGCTAGAACGACTTCCACTCATTGAATTTCTATCTGAAATATTTGTTGAAGTAGTTAATCCATTTCTTGAGTTAGAACGACTTCTACTAATTAAATTTCTATCTAAAATATTTGTTGAAAATGACAATAATAATAAAAGCACCGTCTAATGTAGACAAGCTATTTTTTTCCAAAACCGTGTCACAAGAAATGGATAAATAATATTGATATGTTGTGTGACACTTCCACTTTATTCATTAGCATTGTTAACGATTATTACCAATTTCTGTTTTAACCGCTTCAATATATTTTTATCGATGTCAATTTTATTTTTACTTGACATTTCTAGTTGACACCTTTCTTCATACTGGCATACTCTAATATATTCCAGGCGAACTCATTAGCCGATTTTTTCGTAGCAGTCATAATATTAACTGTTGAATTATTCACGGAGAAAAATTTTCAGCAAATTTTGCTATGGCGCCATATCATTGAGGGTCTATCTTTTGACTATTAAAATATTTACTATCATGTTAACAAAAAAAAACGATTTTTGCTTTGAAAAATTAAAATGTACCATAGCAATTTATATAATGTTTTTTTTTTGCTATGTTCAGATAAAAAATTACAACGCATTAAGAAATTTTTACCGAGGCCAAATTTATAAGTTAAAATAATCTAGCCTAAAAATTACATTGCACCATAGCAAAATATATTTATTTTTTTTTTTGCTTTGTTATTCATAAAATTTTACGTTGTTGCTGTGGACAAAATTAAAATGATCCTCTGAAAATTTACAATGTGCCATAGTAAAAATTTAATTCTCTCAGAAATCCTATAGGTGTCACTGATATATACAAAGCAACATGGTTAAAATTACAATGGGCCATAGAAAAAATTAAAATGATCCTCTGAAAATTTACAATGTGCCATAGTAAAAATTTAATTCTCTTAGAAATCCTATAGGTGTCACTGATAAATACAAAGCAACATGGTTAAAATTACAATGGGCCATAGCAAAAGCAATGTCAACCACCCCCACTTTTTAGCCGACTGCGCAGGCGTGTCTTTGCTTATGTTTCAGTTGTTAATAAAAAACAAACAAATGTTAGCTTTTGTAAATGTTGTTGTGGCGCAGCGGATAACGCGTAGAATTCTGTTCGGAAGGTTTGGGGTTCAAACCCTGGTTTAGGTTAATAAATGAAATAAAATAAAATGAAATAAAAAAAAAACAAATAAATAAATTATAGATATTGACAATAAAAAAAAAAATTTTTATAATATTTTCAATAAATGGAATAAATTTTGCGTTTGACCATAACAAAAATTACTATGGTACACAAAAAAAAAAATAGCCACGCCCACACGATATTTTGCTATGGCCCATATGAAAATATCATGAAACCGATAGATGGCGCAGCTCAGCTATGGGCCATTGTAAAATTTGCTATGTTTTTTTCGTAAAAAAAAATAAAAAATTCTCTCCGTGTTTTTTTTTATTTTTAAACACAAATTTTATATACGTGTTGATGAATTTATTTATTATTTATAAGTAGTTGTGTAATAAAAAAAACAGTTTGACAGCTGTGTACAGTGGTGTGAGTTTAATAAATCATTTACTTCATTTTTTTTGTACTGAAAATATTTTGAAGACGGTTCGTTCCCAGAGAAGAAGACTTCTAATTGAGACTGACGTAATATTGTCATTTTGCTTGTCATTGAAAAGTCATTAAAGCTTATACTTAAAAACTTATGTTTTTTAAAAAAAAGAAAAACAAATGGATTGTTAATATAAGACAATGAGAATATACTTATGTTATTTTTATAAGCTTCAAAAAATATTTTCTTAATTAATAAAATATAATATAACAAATATATGTCGTTTCGTTTAATATAAATGTTTAGTAATGCATTTTGATGTTAATTTTATTTTACATTAATTTTTTTTTATTTTTAAATCATTATATCGTTGAAGATAGTTGTTTATCTTCATATATATTTCCAGATCGTTCGACATCATAATTCTCATATAAATCAATGGCGATAGACAGACATCGTTGGAGATCGTCAGTGATAGTCACTGATGCGGACAAAAACGACATCTTCAACGATCTTCCATAGACGATCTTTGGAGATCTTCAAAGATCACTTTTTTTTCCCTGGATAGGATTTATCCCTTCTTCTATACCCCAAAATTTACTGTATTTTTTTACAATAATTTCTTCTAAATAAAAACTTTGTACGCATGCGCCAATCAAAAAATATATTTTGATCGGTAAGTCGGTATTTTTTTTTATCGATCTTTCATTTAAATAGTAAGAATAAAATTTAAAAAAATTAAAATAGTAAAAGCTTTTGATCTAAGTAAAAAAATAAGATAACTGTTAACGTTTTTAAATTTTTTTCGAAATTAAATTACAACTAAAAAATGAACAACAAATATTTATATGTATATTGTATATAGTCAATAATATATACATGCACGGAGAGAAAAAAATATTAGGTTTTACTAAAAAAAAACACTGGATTTTACTATGTTTTATAGTACTGGTGGATGTTTTGGGAAATTTAGCAACATTTATCATGTAAACAGTGAGTTTTACTATGTTTGAGAATTTTAATCAGACGTAGTAAGTATCATAATACTCAATCGTAAAAATGGCCATGTTTAAAATAAAAAGTACTATGTTGTATAGTCAAAAATATATTTGATTAAAAAAATATTTTACAAATTTGTCAATTTTTTTTCTATTGTATTATTAACGCAGAAGCTTTTGTTTTGTTTGTTTTTTTTTTTTTTTCTTCACACTCTGACCGGGGATCGAACCGACGAAGTATGTATTGACTGGGTGTCGGATACGCTTTAGACCGCTCAGCTACGGAACTAAACTGGAATTAACGTAAAATTGACTCTTTTGTTTGGCATTTCGTCTTTCTGCATTTTTTACCATGTAAACATAGTAAAATTCGCTTCAAATATCGTAATTAATATAAAACACACAATAAAAATTAAATCGGGAATCGTATTTTTTAAAATTGATGAGTAGTATAAATAACATTGTTTGAATTTAGGTACCGAATGATTATTTTAACGAGCGTCAATTGTCAATTCTACTATGCTAACATAATAAACATTAATTTACACATAGCACTTTGTATCTACAGTTTATTAAAAAAAAGAGATTTCGTTAGTACTTTCGACTATGTCTTCAGTAAAAAAAATCTTGTTCCATAGTTTGATTACAAATGATTTAATTTACTATGTGCCTTTATTAAAATATATAAAATAAATAATAAAAAATATAAAAAAAATATTATATCTTATCAAAAATCCGAAAACATCCACCGATACTACAGTAGCATAGTAAAACATAATATTTTTTTCTCTCCGTGTGTTATATTGAGGTAAGGTTCAAATGTTATCATTGTTATTATTGTGGACAATATTTATATTCAAATAAATATTAAAAAAAATATATATATTATGTATAATAATAATACTGATGAATATGGTTCCGTAATTGAAAAACCTGCATTCGCCGAGTTTTGAAAATTTTTAACGAGAAACGATTTCGTTAACAACAATTTTGTTTAATTATTTAATAAACAGTTAAAATTTATAAACAAATAATTTAACAGAAAACAAAATTTTTTTTTTCACATGAAACTTATATTTTCAAATTTTTTAATTAGTTTTTTAATATTGTTATAAACAAAATTTGTTATGAACAATTGAAAACCTAATTGCATATTTTAATTTTAAAATACTCATATATTGTTTTTAAGATAAATAAAAAAAAAATTGTTGAATAAATTTTTTTTTAATTTTTTGTGGCGCGCGACGGTCTTAGGGGGAATAGGGGGGGGGGATGATTGATTTCTATTGGGCTCATCGTTTGATTATTCATTTCGAGAAACGCGAAATATTAAAATTCGTTACAGTTTTTATAAGGTTTCTTCGGCTCCCAATTTTATTATATTTCAGTGGTTCGAACAAGGTTTATCAACGGTCAACTAACGGTTAGTTCTAGTTTGGTTATTTTTAGGTTTAAAAAGGTTTGTTTTTGGTTTTTTTTGCACATTCCAACTAGTGTTGCCGAAATAGACAATAATCACGATACGATAATCACGATAGACAATACGATAATCCAAATTTTTATCGTGACGATATGGCGAGACGATACGATAATTTTTTCACGATAATTACGATAAAGCAATGATATCGTAAAAAAAAAAATTGTTTTTTTTAATTCAGGAATTTTCAATAAAAAAATATAATTCGAGATTATTTTTTGTTCATATTTATGCTATAAAACAATAGTGACTAAAAATTTGATAAATATTATTAGGCCCATACTTTAAATGAGTGTCATAATCATTTTTTGAAGTGAAACTTCTTTTCGCAGGGTAGTGAAAAAAAAAATCAGTGTGTCGGCCATGTAACGCTCGGAGCAAGCGAACGCTCGGACCGAGCAAGCATTTGCCCATATAACTAATAAGAGTGCGTGAGTGAGTGGCTACGAGAGAGAAAAGAGATATGCTTTGGATGAATGTGTGTGTGCGTTGCCAATAGTGTAGCTGATCGGTTCGCAGCGCTTATAAAAATAATGAATCAAAAATTTATAAATGAATACATATACTCAATTGAAAATTATTATTGGTATATTTATGTTATTGATATTATTATTATAATTATTATTTTATTATTAATATCGATATTATTATTATGGATATAATGAATACCAATGATATTATTATTCTTCATAATATTATTGTAATTATTATTATTTATAATAATATTTATGATATCTATAACGATAGTATAAATAAAAATAACAACAATAATTTCAATAATATCAATATAATATTAGTAATAATATCAATGGTATGAATCATATTAATAATAATAATAATATTGATATAATATTGATAATGATAAGATCAATACTGACATTAATATTCAAGTATAAATATTAATAATTATTAGTATTCATATTTCAAATATTATTATTATAAATGTTATTATTAATATAATTAATATCATTTATATTATGACTATAGTCATTCCTAATTCCTAATTCCTATTCCTAATTTATAGTGTTATCAAAATTATTATTGACATTTTTATTCTGTATAATATTATTGAAATAATTGTTATTAATAATATTATTATTAATATTATTAATATATATTAATTCATAGTATGCATAATCATAACAATAATAATTTCAATAATATATCATCGATAATAATAAAATCATTGATATTAATATTTTTAATATCGATATATATTAATAATAATAATAACAATAATAATAGTGCTGTTAATAATATTCAAATATAAATATTAGTAATTATTAGTATTTATATTTCAAATATTATTACTATAGATATTGTTATTAATATCAATAAGATTGTTAATAATTGATAATATTATTGAAATTATTGTTATTATTATCATTTATATATATTTATAGTATAAATAATAATAATAATAATAACGATAATTATATGAATAATAATAATATTGATAATAATTTTAATAATATCAATGGTATTAATAATA
This sequence comes from Aphidius gifuensis, assembly GCF_014905175.1. Classification (NCBI taxonomy): domain Eukaryota; kingdom Metazoa; phylum Arthropoda; class Insecta; order Hymenoptera; family Braconidae; genus Aphidius; species Aphidius gifuensis. The sequence continues at coordinate 17,204,288 of NC_057788.1, forward strand.
ATAATAATATCAATAACGATATAATATTGATATTATCAATATTTATAGCTTGGATATTATCGCAATATGATCGATATTATTATTATAAATATCATATTGATATCATCATTTATACTATAATAGGGTTCTTCGATTCTTAGAAAAGGAATCAATCTTCAAGAATCGAATTTGTAAGAATCGGGTAGCCGATATATCGCCACAAAAAGTACTCGATTCATAAAGAATCGATTAATAAATCGTGTTCTTATAATTATTTTTTTATTAATTTTTTTAATCATACATTATTTTTTATGTATACACAATATTAATAGAAAAAAAAACGAATGAAATTGAATGAAAAATATGATGTTAAAAAAGCGAATATTATAAATATTAATAATAAATAATTAAATATTATTATTATTCATTAAATATTAAATATTAAATAATATTCATATTTATATTAATATTTATTATTTATATAAGAACTGTCAGAAGCCAATCCCCAATCATCAAGTGTCAACGAACTTTGTTGTTTCTTTCTAATTTTTTTTCTTTTTTTATTTTATATTAAAAAAGAGTTTAAAATAAATACAAATGATGGCCTAGGTTTATAAAACCTAGAACAATGCGCTTTGTAAGGGAGAAAAACAAGACCGATTCTTTTGGCGATATTCGGTGAAAAAGAATCGTGAATCGATTAATCGGCTCTGAAAAGAATCGAATACCGGTACTCGATATGAATCGATCCAGTACTCGATATGAATCGATCCAGTACTCGAGTACTTAAAATATCGCCGAGAATCGAAGACCCCTACACTATAAACATTATCAATATTATTAATATCATCAATAATATCATCATTTATTAATTGATTGTCAATATTATTAAAGTCGTTACGAATATCTTGACGAACTGCGAAAGAAGTTTCACTTCCCTCGCGCGTACTGCTAACACACAAATTTTTTTTAGTGTTTATATTTAGTTATTTATCGAAAATTAAGTGCATTCAATCTCAAGGATAATAATTTGAGGTATTATATGTCAGTGATTTTATTTTTTTCTCAAGAGTGTGTGCTACTAGTTTACATTAACTTGAGCTATATCGAATCATGTTTATATTTCTATTTATTTAAAAGTAAACAAAAAACACTGCTTTGTATCCTCGACTCAATTCAAGCAGATTAAATCAAATGAAAAATTTTGACGTAATTATTTATATTTATTCATTTTTTAAAAATTTATTTATAGTTATGTCCAGCAAAATAAATCCCAGTAATATGTCGACAAAATAAGAATTATAATATTAAATGAAAATATAATATTATAAGTAATTGGTTTTATAAAATGTAATTTCAAATTATTTACAAGAGTATCGTCATATTCACGATAATCTCGTAATAATTACAAAAATATCGTCATATTCACGACAATTTCGCAATAATAACAAGATTATCGCCGAGAATTTTGACGATAGTCACGACATTGACGATACGATACGATAATGCATTCGACGATAAAATAATATCGTGAAAATTTTACGATACGATACGATAATGACTGGATTATCGTATCGTATCGTATCGCGGCAACACTAATTCCAACCTCGAGACGACTGTTTAATAAGGGTTTATAAGGGGTTGGACCGTACCGTTCGGGTACTGATTCAAATAAAAAAAAAAGTTATTTATATAACATTACTTTTGTTAATTATTCTATTGTAACAGAAGTACAGTGCGACTTTACATTGTGAACAATGTGTATTTTTCCTAAACGTATAACTTATGAAAGAATTCGAACCCTCGAAACGTAAACCTAAAGTTCGTTATGTATCAGAATTAATTTTCGATTTCTATATTCGATCTCGCGGTCAATTGGATAACGCGCTCGTCTCCCGCCCCATAGGTTCTCGGTTCGATCCCCGTTTTTAGATATTTAGTTTAGGAAAAAAAAAAAATGATCATACAGTTGCTGAAGCAACTGTGCCTTCCCTGCGGGGGAATTTTAATTTCTTCTTTAATATATATCGAAATTCGTGACTACAAATTTATTTCATTCTCTATCGTTACAATGATTATTGTTACAACTAAAATTTATTTAATTTTCATTCATTTTGCTTGTTCCTTCTAATGGGTCATCTCCATGTCCAGAATCGCTTTCTTCTAACCTTTTAAACTCTCCGTTTTTATTCATTTTGTTGTACTATGACTTTATTTTGTATTTATTTTATTTACTTTTTTCTCTCGGTTGAATCAGGATTTAACGTTTTAGTTGTTGCTGAAGTCGTCGTTATATTTTTAATTTTTTTATATTCATTTATTTTCAATTCCTTCCCAGGTAGAAAACTTCCGTCGGCCCGACTGTCGGCCGACTGAGTGTCCCGACTTATTAAGTCGGAGGAAAGTCGGGATTTCAGTCGGGCCGACGTCGGATATTCTGTTAAATTCCCTTAAAGTAAAAAATTTAGAATATCGATTGCATTTTCCAAAAGAAACTAAATTGTTGATAGATAGACTATTTATGTTTGTAATTTGTTTCTAATCATTCTAATCATAAATATTTTTCAATAGATTAAGCATAATTTTTTGTTTTACTCGAATTAACATTAAAATGACAGCTTGAGGTTATAGTCGAGATTTTAGACGACATTTATGAGAAAACGGTTCTCATCCAATTACTGTATATCAGAAATACTAAGCCTGCTGTTTTACCGGCAGGCTAGCGACGAGTAATTTTAAATATGCAACTTTAACTATCATGTTCATGTTTGGATCGGTTTGGATTAAAAACAACAAGTTTAATAAATAAAAAAATCGTCTTGAATATTGTATTAGAATATAATTACCGATTGTTTTAACATCTGTATATTGTATTGTTGACTCAGGTATATTACTATTATGATAATTATCATTATCATGTAGGAAATAAGGTAGCTAACCATACTGCTTTTCCTTGGACATTTTTTATTTATTTTATGAATAAAATACATGTAAATTTATTTAACAACGATAGAAAAGTCCAAGGAAAAGCAGTAGCTAAGAAAAAGATGTAGCTAAGGAATTAATGTGACTAAGGAATTATTTCCTTAAAACATAATTCTTTGGCAACATTAATTCCTTAACTTCATCTTTTCCTTAGCCACTGTTTTTCCTTGGACATTTTTATTTGCTTGTGACATGCATCTATATTAATGTTGCCAAAAAATTATGTCTCAAGGAAATAATTCCTTAGTCACATTAATTCCTTAGCTACATCTTTTCCTTAGCTACTGCTTTTCCTTGGACATTTTTATTTTTAAAAAATAAATTTACATGTATTTTATTTATAAAATTAAAAAATGTCCAAGGAAAAGCAGTAGCTAAGGAAAAGATGTAGCTAAGGAATTATTTCCTTGAGACATAATTTTTTGGCAACATTAATTCCTTAGCTTCATCTTTTCCTTAGCCACTGCTTTTCCTTGGACATTTTTATTTTTGAAAAATAAATTTACATGTATTTTATTTATAAAATTAAAAAATGTCCAAGGAAAAGCAGTAATAGAAAAGATGTATAGGAATATGAATGTGACTAAGGAATTATTTCCTTAAAACATAATTCTTTGGCAACATTAATTCCTTAGCCACATCTTTTCCTTAGCTACTGCTTTTCCTTGGACCTTTTTTATTTATTTTATAAATAAAATACATGTAAATTTATTTTTTGAAAATACAAATGTCCAAGAAAAAAGATAACTAGAGAGATAATGTGACTAAGGAATTATTTCTTTAAAACATAATTCTTTGGCAACCTCAATTCCTCACATTAATTCCTTAGCTACATCTTTTCCTTAGCTACTGCTTTTCCTTGGACATTTTTATTTTTAAAAAATAAATTTACATGTAATTTATTTATAAAAGAAATAAAAATGTCCAAAACTTTAGTAGCTAAGGAAAAGATAAGCTAAGGAATAATAATGACAATTATTTCCTTTAGACATAATTTTTTGGCAACATTAATTCCTTAGCTTCATCTTTTCCTTAGCTACTGCTTTTCCTTGGACATTTTTATTTTTAACAAATAAATTTACATGTATTTTATTTATAAAATTAAAAAATGTCCAAGGAAAAGCAGTAGCTAAGGAAAAGATGTAGCTAAGGAATTATTTCCTTGAGACATAATTTTTTGGCAACATTAATTCCTTAGCTTCATCTTTTCCTTAGCCACTGCTTTTCCTTGGACATTTTTATTTTTAAAAAATAAATTTACATGTATTTTATTTATAAAATTAAAAAATGTCCAAGGAAAAGCAGTAGCTAAGGAAAAGATGTAGCTAAGGAATTATTTCCTTGAGACATAATTTTTTGGCAACATTAATTCCTTAGCTTCATCTTTTCCTTAGCCACTGCTTTTCCTTGGACATTTTTATTTTTGAAAAATAAATTTACATGTATTTTATTTATAAAATTAAAAATGTCCAAGGAAAAGCAGTGAAATTAATGTGACAAGGTATTTCCAAAAAAATAATTGTTTGGCAACCTCAATTCCTCACATTAATTCCTTAGCTACATCTTTTCCTTAGCTACTGCTTTTCCTTGGACATTTTTATTTTTAAAAAATAAATTTACATGTAATTTATTTATAAAATAAATAAAAATGTCAAAAAGAAAGCAGTAACTTATTCATGAACATAATTTTTGGCAACATTAATTCCTTAGCTTCATCTTTTCTTTAGCCACTGCTTTCCTGGACATTTTTATTTTAAAAATAAATTTACATGTATTTTATTTATAAAGTTAAAAATGTCAAGGAAAAGCAGTAGCTAAGAAAAGATGTAGCTAAATTAATGTGACTAAAGAATATTTCCTAGACATAATTTTTAGCAACATTAATTCCTTAGCTTCATCTTTTCCAGCCACTGCTGCTTTTCCTTGGACATTTTTATTTTTGAAAAATAAATTTACATGTATTTTATTTATAAAATTAAAAAATGTCCAAGGAAAAGCAGTAGCTAAGGAAAAGATGTAGCTAAGGAATTAATGTGACTAAGGAATTATTTCCTTAAAACATAATTCTTTGGCAACCTCAATTCCTCACATTAATTCCTTAGCTACATCTTTTCCTTAGCTACTGCTTTTCCTTGGACATTTTTATTTTCAAAAAATAAATTTACATGTATTTTATTTATAAAATAAATAAAAATGTCCAAAACAGTAGTAGATGTAATAAATATAATGACTAAGGAATATTTCCTTAAGACATATTTTTGGCAACATTAATTCCTTAGCTTCATCTTTTCCAGCTACTGCTTTTCCTTGGACATTTTATTTTTAACAAATAAATTTACATGTATTTTATTTATAAAATTAAAAATGTCAAACAGTAGCTAAGGAAATAATAAAATTATTTCCTTGAGACATAATTTTTTGGCAACATTAATTCCTTAGCTTCATCTTTTCCTTAGCCACTGCTTTTCCTTGGACATTTTTATTTTTAAAAAATAAATTTACATGTAATTTATTTATAAAATAAATAAAAATGTCCAAAGAAAAGCAGTAGCTAAGGAAAAGATGTAGCTAAGGAATTATTTCCTTGAGACATAATTTTTTGGCAACATTAATTCCTTAGCTTCATCTTTTCCTTAGCCACTGCTTTTCCTTGGACATTTTTATTTTTGAAAAATAAATTTACATGTATTTTATTTATAAAATAAATAAAAATGTCCAAGGAAAAGCAGTAGCTAAGGAAAAGATGTAATAAAATAATGTGACTAAGTATTTCCTTAAAAATAATTGTTTGGCAACCTCAATTCCTCACATTAATTCCTTAGCTACATTACTGCTACTTTCTTTTCATGGACATTTTATTTTTAAAAATAAATTTACATGTAATTTATTTATAAAATAAATAAAATGTCCAAAAAACAGTAGCTAAAAACTAAAAGAATATTTGAGACATAATTTTTTGGCAACATTAATTCCTTAGCTTCATCTTTTCTTTAGCCACTGCTTTTCCTTGGACATTTTTATTTTTAAAAAATAAATTTACATGTATTTTATTTATAAAGTTAAAAAATGTCCAAGGAAAAGCAGTAGCTAAGGAAAAGATGTAGCTAAGGAATTAATGTGACTAAGGAATTATTTCCTTGAGACATAATTTTTTGGCAACATTAATTCCTTAGCTTCATCTTTTCCGTAGCCACTGCTTTTCCTTGGACATTTTTATTTTAAAAAAATAAATTTACATGTATTTTATTTATAAAATTAAAAAATGTCCAAGGAAAAGCAGTAGCTAAGGAAAAGATGTAGCTAAGGAATTAATGTAACTAAGGAATTATTTCCTTGAGACATAATTTTTTGGCAACATTAATTCCTTAGCTTCATCTTTTCCTTAGCCACTGTTTTTCCTTGGACATTTTTATTTTTAAAAAATAAATTTACATGTATTTTATTTATAAAATTAAAAAATGTCCAAGGAAAAGCAGTAGCTAAGGAAAAGATGTAGCTAAGGAATTATTTCCTTGAGACATAATTTTTTGGCAACATTAATATAGATGCATGTCACAAGCAAATAAAAATGTCCAAGGAAAAACAGTGGCTAAGGAAAAGATGAAGTTAAGGAATTAATGTTGCCAAAGAATTATGTTTTAAGGAAATAATTCCTTAGTCACATTAATTCCTTAGCTACATCTTTTTCTTAGCTACTGCTTTTCCTTGGACTTTTCTATCGTTGTTAAATAAATTTACATGTATTTTATTCATAAAATAAATAAAAAATGTCCAAGGAAAAGCAGTATGGTTAGCTACCTTATTTCCTACATGATAATGATAATTATCATAATAGTAATATACCTGAGTCAACAATACAATATACAGATGTTAAAACAATCGGTAATTATATTCTAATACAATATTCAAGACGATTTTTTTATTTATTAAACTTGTTGTTTTTAATCCAAACCGATCCAAACATGAACATGATTGTTAAAGTTGCATATTTAAAATTACTCGTCGCTAGCCTGCCGGTAAAACAGCAGGCTTAGTATTTCTGATATACAGTAATTGGATGAGAACCGTTTTCTCATAAATGTCGTCTAAAATCTCGACTATAACCTCAAGCTGTCATTTTAATGTTAATTCGAGTAAAACAAAAAATTATGCTTAATCTATTGAAAAATATTTATGATTAGAATGATTAGAAACAAATTACAAACATAAATAGTCTATCTATCAACAATTTAGTTTCTTTTGGAAAATGCAATCGATATTCTAAATTTTTTACTTTAAGGGAATTTAACAGAATATCCGACGTCGGCCCGACTGAAATCCCGACTTTCCTCCGACTTTATTAAGTCGGGCGCGACACATATTTTTCTACCTGGGTTTGATGCTATCACATCACCCTTTTTTCCCTAGAAATTTTCTTCCTCTTCGTTCCATAAAGTTAGTCCAATCTAAAATATATTACTTTGGTAAAATTATTATCTTTGTTTAGTTTAATCAAACTTTTTTTCATTTAAATTTTATTTTACTTCATAATCACTGTTGTCTTCTAATGTTATTGTTCTTTATTTTAATAACCGTACTGACATTGCATATATAAATTCCACTTTATTTATTGCTATTATGATTGCGATGATATCTAAATAATGTCATTATTATTATTGAATAGTTTTCTTTTTTTTTTTTTTCTTTAATTTATTTTGCCTGCAAATGATTTAATTGGTAGATGTACAATTTCTTGTATTTTTAATCTAAAATTAATTTTTTTTTTGGTATATTTTCATTTTCCTCATGGTCATCGAATTTTATATTAGCTTCTACTGGTATCATTATTTCTTTATTATTTATTGATGGGTATTGTTCATTAATTTTTCTCACTAATCCTCCAGTGATCGTATATATTTTGTTTAACTTGAATATTTAATAATTTATCATGTTAATAATTTTTTAAATCTTTTTGTTTGTTGTTAAATATTGATTTTTCCATGATATTCTATATACTTTAACTCATTTTTCAACACCAATAAATTTTAATATAATTGTTGTGTTTTAACTTTCTGTTTTCATGATATTCCTTTATGTTATATATATTTTTCTATATCATTTTCTTATATACTTGTTTAGATTAGTTGAGGGACTTAGGAAATGTTCGGGGGGGGGGGGGGGGCATAATTGATATGTTCCCTTATTTATCGTTTTTTTCTTTATATTCAGTCACTTTTCTATATTTCCGTTTATATTTACCGATTTTTCTTTGATATTTTCCTATATTCTCCTTTATATTTACTGATATTTTCCCATATTTATCGTTTTTTCCTTTATATTCAGTCACTTTCCTATATTCTCTTTTATATTTACTGATATTTTCCCATATTTATCGTTTTTTTCTTTATATTCAGTCACTTTTCTATATTTTCGTTTATATTTACCGATTTTTCTTTGATATTTTCCTATATTCTCTTTTATATTTACTGATATTTTCCCATATTTATCGTTTTTTTCTTTATATTCAGTCACTTTCCTATATTCTCCTTTATATTTACTGATATTTTCCCATATTTATCGTTTTTTTCTTCATATTCAGTCACTTTTCTATATTTTCCTTTATATTTACCGATTTTTCTTTGAAATTTTCCTATATTCTCCTTTATATTTACTAATATTTTTCCATATTTATCTTTTTTTTCTTTATATTCAGTCACTTTCCTATATTCTCCTTTATATTTACTGATATTTTTCCATATTTATCGTTTTTTTCTTTATATTCAGTCACTTTTCTTTATTTTTCTTTATATTTACTGATATTTTCCCATATTTATCGTTTTTTTCTTCATATTCAGTCACTTTTTTATATTTTCCTTCATATTTACCGATTTTTCTTTGATATTTTCCTATATTCTCCTTTATATTTACTGATATTTTTCCATATTTATCTTTTTTTTCTTTATATTCACTGAGTTTTCTATATTTTTCTTTATATTTTCCATATATATCGTATTGGTTAAGATTAAGGGACTTAGAAAATTTTTAGGGGGGGTGTCTACCATGGTTGGGGGGGGGGGGTCCAGAAGAAAAGCGAAAACAATAGGAAATTAAAATTCTCTAAAAAAAATTAATCACCTGAAAATTGATTAAATTAACAACAAAATAAAAATAATTAAGGTTGATTCTGGAAATCTGAAATCGCAACAGATTTTTTTTTTTTTTATCTTATGTTTAAATGAAATAATTATCTACATTGTCAATTTTTTTCAATTTTTTTTTGTTCGGTTTTTTCGAGATATTTACTGTCAAAGTTGACAACTTTAACACGCAAGGTATAGGCGGTATTTCATATTTTTATTAATAACTTTTTCAAAACGCAACAGAAAACGTTAAATTTCTATCAGTTTGTAGTGCTAGAAAAGACAAATTTTTCGATATAAATTTTTAGTATTTCGTCTTCTGCGTTTAAAAAATAAATAACTTTGAAATTCAAAAATTTTGCGAGAAGCGCAGCACACAGACATGAACACAAGCATGGCTTTAGTGTACGATGTAACACGGAGAAAAATTTTCACCAAATTTTACTATGCTGCCACATTACCAAAGAACTATCTTTTGACTATTGAAATATTTAATATCATTTTAACGAAAAAAAACAATACTAGTCTTGAAAAATTAAAATGTAGCATAGCAATTTCTCATGTTTTTTTTTTTGCTATTTCCCGATGAAAAAATTACAACGCATAAAGAAATTTTTACAGAAACCAAATTTAAAATTTAAAATAATCCAGCCTCAAAATTACAATGTAGCATAGCAAAAAATATTTTTTTTTTTTTTGCTTTGTATATTTATAAAACTTACTCTGTTGTTGTGGAAAAAATTAAAATGATCCTCTGAAAATTTACAATGTAGCATAGTAATTTTAATAACTTTCTTGGAATTCCTGTAGGTGTCACTAACAAATACAAAGCAACATATTTAAAATTACGATGGGGCATAGCAAAATTGATGACGGACTCAGAAATGTCAACTGCCCCCACTTTTTAGTCGACTGCGCAGGCGTGACTTTGCTTATTTTCCGATTGTTGATGTAAAACAAATAAATTTTTATTTTCACGTTCGTTATCGTGGCGCAACGGATGCCGAGTAGAGTTTGTACTCGAAAAGTACAGAGTTCAAATCCTGAGCCTGGCCGATTTTTTAAGTCTACGTATTTATTGTAAAAAAAAAAAACAAAGAAAAATATTTATTTATAATATTTTTTTTGAGCGTTTATAAACAAAGCAAATTTTGCGTTTGACCATTTTAAAAATTACTATGTTACACCGTGGAAGGCCGCATGGCCAGTATAGGTGGCGTTCTTCAATGAAAATTGCTATGTTCCATCTCGATTTTTAATATGATGCTCTTATGGTACCAGCTTACTGTAACACAACGCAAAAATTGCTATGCTATTCTATTAAAAAAAATGTAAATTTTTTTCCGTGAATCTTTGCTCGCTTGTGTGTAGCCACGACACACATACTACTAAAGAATTTGTTTTTTTCATCAGTGGCGCCACAAAAAATTTTAGGACACGGGAATAAAAAATAGCGTTATTGATATACGGGCCCTTCGTGGCATAAATATTGGTTCAGTGATGCGACTGGGAATCAACCTTAACTACGAAAAAAAATAATTTTTTTTTTTTTTTTTTTTTCACATTTTCAACATATTATTAGTTTGATTAGAAAAAAAAATCATTTGTATTAAACAAAAAAATTAATTCCTTGAAAATGCTTTTTTGTTTGTAACAAATTATAATTTATTTAATTCATTACTTTTATTGTTTATATTGAGTCATCTGTCATTTGAAACAATCATTACATCGTTTTAAATAAATGACGATTGTTTTTTTACAAACAGCCACTGTTTGAATGAAAACACCACGTGGCATAACTTTAGAAGTTTATTTCTTAAAAAATACCCCCTGCCGTTCGAAACAAGAATGTAGTCTATTATAGGGAACGTAGTAGTGTTAGTGTCAAGACGTGGTGGGGATATACTTTTTAGAAGTTTTTTTCTTGATGAAAACGATCTATCGTTCGACACAAAACGCCATCTGTATGAAATAAACAAACTTCGATTATTTCAAGACTTTTTTCTTTTTCCTTACAAAACAATTATAATTTATAAAAAAAAAAATTATTTCTTCCTTTAAAAATTTTCTTGCCAAGAAGTTTATTTCTAAATGTCAGAAGTTTATTTTCTCAGTGTATGCTACTATATTAAAGACCATTCTGGATTTTTTCCAAGGAGCCTTGTTCTGAAACTATAGATTTAGCAAAAGTGAAGTAAGTTATAGGACGACTGTTTACGATGGAAACGCATTCCTTCCACATTTCTTTTAGAAGAGGTCTACAGTGAGAGTTGTGGAAGGGGAAATTTTCCATTATAAACACTAGTCATCCCAGTATAGAGATGCGATGCTAAAAATCTGAGGGGCTACTCTCGAATGTGAGTCAGTTCACCACATATTCCCGATATGGTTGAACGAAAAAATCTCCCGACAACCAATAGTATTTCCTATTTGTAAGGAGATTTTTTCATCCGACTATACTGTATAAGGAATACGGCCTCAGTTTCATGCCAAATGCATCACATGGGACCGTAAAATCTTTGAGTTCAGGCAAAATATACTTTAGTTGGGAGATTGTTGCTTGTAAATCTATGATTTTTGTAGAAAAATTCTAATGGCTTTCATGATTTGTTGGCAGGCTATTCGAGGACAATGAAGAGCTATTGGGTTTATTCACAAAATTTGGTGATATTAAGACAAAACAACTGCAGGTAGAGAGTATGGAACTCACTGAACATGCGACAAAAGTTATGGAAACTCTGGACGAGGGAATCAAAACTCTTGATGATATGGATGCATTTCTACCTTATCTTCATCAAGTTGGTGCTTCACATTTGAAAATTCCTGGTTTCAAAAAGCAATACTTTTGGGTCAGTTCAAACGACAAACAATATACAACAGGATTACAATTTTTCTACACAGAGAGAAATCCACAGCTGAAAATGCTGTAGATATACTCGAGCAAAAATATCTGTAGTGCGCGTGAGCTTAGTAAAAATTTCTACTACACGGAGAAAATTTTCCTTTTGATTTTACGATAAAATACTTTTATACAAACAAAACATAAATTTACAATTAATGTCGCCAAAAAGCCTCAATTTTTAAATACCTGTCTATTCATCATACCTTTAATAATCAAAAGACGTAAAATATCCAAAAGAATGTCAAAATTTTGAAGTATAAAGTTGAATAATTTGCTGGATAAAAAAAATTTTTTAAAAAAATTAGGCGCTGCAGTTTTTATTATTTATTATATTATTATTATACCATGTATCGAAATAGCGCCTAATTTTTTTAAAAAATTTTTTTTATCCAGCAAATTATTCAACTTTATACTTCAAAATTTTGACATTCTTTTGGATATTTTACGTCTTTTGATTATTAAAGGTATGATGAATAGGCAGGCAATACTAAGCCATGAAATTTCCTTAATTTTCTTATAGTTTTTCTTAAAGAAACGAATAAATTTTACTATATTTTTTAGTAAAATTTAGTAGACTGAGAATATACCAACTACCGATACTAAAAAACTTTTACTCAATTTTATTAAAAAGTTTGACATTTTTTACTAGCGGTGTAGGGTAGGTCTCGGTAGTTTGTGCTAGATTCACGGAAAATAACAATCAATCGCCGGCACCATTTTTTTTTTGTTAACACGCTCAAAACTCAAAAACTACTAACAAACCAAAAAAAAAGAAATGATTGATAAGAATTACAGAATTGAATTACTAATTAAGTTATTAAATTACTAATAATAAACTTTCCTGGATTTGATATGTAGCTTCAACAGATAAGGCTGTAGAAAAGTTTAAAATTACACAACCGTAATTTTCACTAAACTAAATATTAAAATTTACTGAAGTTTTTAGTAACTTTCATATATATTAATTTTTATTTAATATGTTGGAATATTGATTGAATTCTGCAGTATTTTCGAGTGGAACATATAATATTTCTAATTTTTTTCATAAAACATGCATGTTCTTTATTTTGAATAAGTCATTTTCTATGAATTGTTCAGAATTTAATTTACAAAAAAACTCAATTTTACAGCATTATTTTCTATAATATATTAAAATTATTGTGTCAAATTTCTGTAAAATTAATCTAGACTTTGGAATAATTTATTTGGATACATCCTTTCCTTAGAAATACTGCCAATAGCTTTTTTATTAATTAATTGTGACAAAAATAGCTGAGGAAAGGATGCAGCCAAATAAATTTATTTGTAATCTCAATTAATTCCTTAGCATTATTTTCTATATTAAATTGAAATTATTGTGTCAAATGGCTGTGGAATTAGTCTAGATTATAAATTGATTTATTTGGTTACATCCTTTCCTTAGCTAATTTTGCCATAATTAATGATTAAAAAAGTTATTGGCAAATGTTTCTTAGGAATTATCAAAATATATTATAACTTTATTTAAATTTTTATTAATAAAATGATTTTTTATATTGAAAAATACAAAATCAAAATGTACTGTCGTACGTCTGTCGGATTTGTGTCAAATTTACAATTCTTACAGTCGTGTGTCGGAATTGTGTGAGAATCGTAAAATCTTACAGTCGTGTACAGATGATTCTGACAGCATAACCTCACTTTTAATACATAAACAGAATTAAGTTTTTTCAATAAAAAAGTTATTTTAAAAAAATTCTAATGTTTCTTAAATTGTGAGAATATTATTTAGAAATTTTTAGACGTAATATTTTATTTTTTAAATGCTTCTTACTATTCATTTTTGTGACTCAGAAATTCTTATAGTCGAGTGTCGGTTTTGTGTCATTTTTGTATGAGATCAGTCCACAAACCGACTGTCTGATTGGTGTCGGATCGGTGTCGCCATTTTCGCTAGGGTAACCAGTGTGAGACGTTACAGACGTTGAATTGCTTCTATAGTTATAAGCAGTGAATTTGAATAGGCACGTTTCTATGATTAACACGTTATTTGAAAAAAAAAACCGCTTGACCATAGAAAAAAACGGGTAAAGTATAGAAAACGACGGCAACCTAAAAAAACTTAAATAAAAAAAATATATATATATATGAGCAAGTCTGCCGAATAGAGACGTCGATGTGAGCCTCACTCTCTTGTATCTTCCTGGAAATTGTAAACACCTATATATTTTTTTTTTATGTCATTATTTTCGTCGTTATTATATGGGGAATTCCGTCACATTCATGTTTTTTTTTTTTCAAATTATTTTTTTAGACTTTTCGAGCAAGATAAAAGTTTAATCGATAGTATCTTTTATGTGAAATTTTCTCAGCTTTTCATAGAAACATAGTTTTTTTGTATATTCATAAAATAACATAAAAATTAGAGTTCAAATCCTTAATGAACTTACCTCATCGCATAACGATTGGAAATAAGCTCAATTAGTTGGTAATGATGCGCTGAAAACGAAAATAACAATGACCGACAATTTATACTTTACAGGCAAATTTTTTCAAGGCTGAGAAAATAACTGCAAAATTTAGAAAAATAAAAAAAAAAATGATGAGACAATTGCTGAAGCAGGGGGAATTTCAATTTCTTTTTTAATATTTTGAAATTCGTGACTACAAATTCATTTCATTCTCCGACGTTACAATGATTATTGTTACAACTAAAATTTATTTAATTTTCATTCATTTCGCTTGTTCATTCTAATGGGTCAATTGGAAATATTTCTTCGGAATTGCTCCGGACTACTCCGGCTTATTCCAGAATTGGCTCACTTCGAAAAATTACAGAATAATCCGGAGCTGTCCGGAAATTTACGGAGTTTTTCTGAAATTTTACGGAGAAATTATTTCCCCGGGAGAAAAAAAGTGACCATAGAAATTAAGCGATGTGAGACGTTACAGACGTTAAATTGCTTCTATGGTTAAGCAGTAAATAGGCCAGGTTCTATGGCTAAGACGTTATTCAAAAAAAAACCGCTTGACCATAGAAAAAAATGGCTCAAGCATAGAAAAATTGTAATTGTGAAATAAAAAAAAATGGGTATAGGCGTTAATAGACCATAATATCTATGGTTGAATTATTGCTATTTATACGAGTATTAGAAATATTATCGGTGGATAGCTTCTTCTTTTACACCAATTTTTTTTCTGTCCGGGATCGATCCTACGACTTCCTAATTACTAAAACTATACCCTAACGCGCGAGGCCATTTTTACATGTTGAATAAATTTGAAATTTTGTTCACATAAGCTACGAGGTGATCCATAAAAGTATAATGGATTAAAAAAAAGTCCAATATCGTTATATTATTAATTGACAGTAGATATTATTTGCCTTTCCGTTTTAATCAATCATGGCGAATGTATCTAAGGAAAGGGTGTGACCAAAAAATAAATTACCAATCTTCATTAATTCTTCAGCAATATTTGCCATAATAAATTGATATAATTATGGAAAATATTGCTAAGAAATTTATTAAGATTACGAATTGATTTATTTGTTTATCAACGTTTGCCATAATTAATAAAAAAGCTATTGGCAAATGTAGCTAAGAAATTGAAGTGGCCAAATAAATCAATTCGTAGTCTAAATTCATTTTACAGCATTATTTTCTATATTGAAATAAAATTATTGTGTGAAATGGCAGTAGAATTAATGTAGATTATAAATTAATATATTTGGTCACATTCTTTTCTTAGAAAAATTTGCCAATAAGTTTTTAATTAATTATTTTCGATAGCTGACCAAACAACTTCAAATCTCAAGTTTAAATATTGTTCTTAAGATTTGAAGTCGGCTATCAAAAAAGTTCCCTCTGAATGGTCGGCCATTGTTATTTTCATATTCGGGGCATCATTACCGATCGATTGGACCTACCTTCAATCGTAATGCGATGAGTTCACTTACCTCGCATTTTTTTTTTTTTTTTTTTTCTAAACTTTGCAGTTTTTTTTTCAGCCATCAAAAAATTTTCCTATAAATTGTCGGCTATTGTTATTTTTGTTTTCAGAGCATCATTACTAACCGATTGAGCCTATTTCCATTAATTATGTGATGAGTTAAGTTCATTAAGGTAGGAAAAAAAAAGTAAAAAAAAAAACAATTGTTTATTTCATTTTTTTTTTTACTTTTTTATTGATATTTACCGTTTTTACGGAGATCCCATCCTGAATTTTTCACCAATATAGTAAATTTTTTTAACTTCTCAAAAAAAATATTTTGAAAAAAATCAATATATGGTCAAGCCCACAAAAACATCATTTTACATTTTGAACTCAATTTTCGAATTTAAAAGTTAAGTAGTAATGACCTAAGTTTTGCTAGAGTATAGAAATTGACGGCTTAAGCCGTGGAGAAATCTGATCGGCTTAACTGTAGAAAATGCAAAGCTCGTGCAAGGCTTTTTTTTTATTGAAAATTCGTGAACGTCTTGAGTATATTAGTCCGTGGGATGAGGGCAAAAAAACTAGACAGAACCGCATCGGCTGAAAACCAGTCTCATGGTAGTCCTTTAGACCCATAACACGTTGCACCTACTCCCTACCGTTCGAATAGTCACCTGTCCACATTTAAGCCAGGTAAAAAATTAACAATTTAGACAACTCGTACGTCGAGAATATTTTGTCAAATACTTTTAATTTTATTATATTAAGTTAATTTTCAAATCCCTACTAAATTAATAGCAGCCCAACCAAGATATTAATTTTTGAAAAGTGAAAAAAACATCTTTTATAGGGCACGTTAAAATTAAAAGGTGGAGCTAGGTTATAATTCCTGTTTTTTTTTCAATTTTCAAAAATTAATATCTCCGTGTAACGTTGTGTGTTCGTAATTTTTTAAGCCAAAGCTACCATCTTTTTTCTGATACCATAGGACTGTTTTTAAAGACGAATTCATGAATAACATGTTGATAATAATTGGTCATTTTGAGTTTTCAGTTATATTTTATATATTTTTCGAGATATTTTTATGAAACATTAGTAATTTAGGCTCGTGTCGAGTTAATTAACGTTTATTAACTTTTAAAAAATGAACCATTATATAATAATCATCTGTTTCACCGCATTTTTATTTAGATTCATGAATAAAATAAAAATAATAAACTTTTTCAGAAGAGGTTAAGAACATACTTGATTTACACTAAATATTCGTGTCATCTGGCGAGAAAAATTACTATAAACTACAGTAATATTTAGCATAAAGTATAAAATTAACTCGAGACTTCAAATATTCCTGTGAAATACAGTAAAATTTTGGATAAACTATAATAATAGTTATTACAATGAGTAGGAATTAGTCGCCGGAATGACGTCGCCTATGATTTTTACTATACTACTACTGTAATATTTGCTCTGGATTTCTCTCCATGTACTAACTAAAGTGTTACCTATATAATTCGCTATACATAATAATAATTATATCTCTACTTTTTAATTTTTAAATAATTGTATATGCGTGGGAAGGTTTTTTGAATTACATGCTTTTTACTATATCACGCTGGTCAATCTAATAGTCATCAACTTTAAACGAGTTCACATCCCCATAGGGCCCGAAATCTTAATTAAGCGTGAATAATTTGTTAAATGTAAAAGAATATCATTGATGAAGTACGACAATAAAAAATAGTTAAAAACCTGTTCATATCGCCAGACAGACATTTGGGGCTCAAGCCTGGTGTATACACTGAGAAAAGTACCCTGCAATTTTCACATGGATCATTGTGAAATTTAAGACCGTGGCCGATATCTAAAAAAACTATGATACTATTTTGTAATTTTCACATAAATAAAAGAGATTCTACTTTTCCTGATAAAATCCTATAAAATTAACATTGATTTGTAGTAAGATTTATTATTTTATGATGAAAACTTATTTTATATAAGAAAATGTGAAGATTACAAAATTTCCTCTGACTCCAACTTGTAAAATTAGAAGCGCGGTAAAGGCTTAGGTAGTTAAGTAGATTTAGGTAATCGCAGGATCGAATCTCGGTCGGAACACAAAATTGTTTATAAAATATGGGGAGCTGAAAAATCAAATAAGTGTAACACCCAAATAAATAAATAAATAATATGATAAATTAAATAAATAATTTTTTTTTATAATTAAAAAATTTATTTTATACTTTTGTGATTTGAATTATGACATAAAGTTATTGTATCGAGAAGTCAGTTGGTTTTATTTAAGAAGCGAACTTTTAAAATTAAGGTAGATAGTGATTTGAATTGTGACATAAAGTTATCGTATCAAGAAGTGAGTTGATTTTATTCAAGAAGCCAACTTCTAAAATTAAGGCACTTTTGTCACAAATCAAGTCATCGACGTATTATTTCAAATCATTTATTCTTTAATACAATACGTTTAATAGTCATTAGTTCAAGAAATTTTTCTTTGATACAAGAACAGTATTACTCTTATTAAATGCAATTTACTATAAATTTAAATCAAATATTTAATAATTCGTGAAAATTTACGGTTTTTATTAAGAATTTTTTTTTTGTATCAAGACATCTTTTTCATAATTCAATACTAAGAATTTCCAAGAACAAAAATTCTGCCAGATAGAAATTTTTTTTTTCAGTGTAGTCTAGATTAATTCCTCAGTTATTTGGCACAATAATTTTAATTTAATATAGAAAATATTGCTGAGAAATTAATCTAGACTACGAAATAATTTATTCAGTTACATCCTCTCTTGAGATACATCTGCCAACGGCTTTTTAATAAATTAATTATGGCAAATGTTGCTGAGGAAAAGATGTAACCAAATGAATTAATTCGTAATCTGGATTAATTTCTTAGCGATTTGGCACAATAATTTGCATTTAATATAGAAAATATTGCTGAGAAATTAATCTAGACTACAAAATAATTTATTTGGTTACATCCTTTCTTGAGATACATCTGCCAGTAACTTTTCAATAAATTAATTATGGCAAAAATAACTAAGGAAAGGATGTAACCAAATAAATTATTTCTTAGATTAGATTAATTCCGCAGCAATATTTTTGATATTAAATTCAAATTATTGTGTCAAATGGCTGTGGAATTAATCTAGAATATGAAGTAATTTATTATTAGATAGATTTATATTAGAGTAAGAATTAATTTATGTAGTTACATCTTATCTTTTCCAAAATTATTTTAATTAATTTATTTGATTTTAATTTTCCAACATGATAAATTTTTTAATTTCTTTCTTATGCCTATATTCATTTGATTTTTTAATCAAAAAATTTTTTGTTCGGCATTTATTGCTTTAAATAAGTATTAATATTTTCTAACTTATATGTTACGCGCGATGGCTTAGGGGATGACACACTTGCTTTAGGACGATAGGTTTATAAACGTTTAGGTACCCGAGATGAAAAAATTTTGTATTCGAGACGTATTTTTACTCTTTCTGAGTCTTCATATAGTATTCGGTGATATTTTCTAATCGTTGTCGATGTTTTAAATGTATTTCGTGATATTTTCATGAAGAGGATGAATACTCTCTGTCCGGGACGCTTATCCCTGATTTATATTTCTTGATATTCGAGTATTTCAAATGTATTCGAGAGTATTCGTGACATCTTTTGAACTTAAAAAATTTAACATATCTTTTTATCGAAGACAAAAAGTCTTCAGATGAAAGATTGCCACTTAGAATAATTTTTCTAAATTGATTTACTTTAATTAGTTAATACTTAATTAATTAATTATCAATATTTCATTTATTAATTTATTTAAATTTTTTTAGAAAAGTAGAAAAAAACTCGAAAAAAAATTGATAAACGCGGACTTAGAATAATTAGGTGCAGCAATAGAATTAATGATTGAATCATTATTTTTGCAATAATTATTAACAAATATGAATATAGTAAATTATAATTTATTTATTTGGCTATATCCTTTCCTTAGCTATTTCTAAAAAATTGGAAAGCTATTGGCAAATGGGTAAGGGAAAGATGTAACCAAAGAAATTAATTAGTAATCTTCATTAATTCCTTAGCAACATTCGCCATAATTAATTAATAAAAAAACTATTGGCAAATGTTTTTAAGAAAAGAATGTTGCCAAATAACATAACTATATAATAATTTTACAGGTCTTTTTTAATTTTTCAAATCAAATAAATTCGTGTGGATTGCCTCGTAACTTATGTAAACAAAAATTCTTTATTTTGCAGCTTGTAAAATTGGTCACGCGTTAAGGCATAGGTTTCGTGGTTAGGAAGTCGTAGGATCGTCAATTGTTTATGTAATCTCTAATTTTTATCAATCATAATAGGGGTTTCATTGTCAGGGTTTTTCAAAATCATTTGCAGAGCCATCTATTGCTTTTTTTTTGTCTCATAGTTTGACTAGCAATTTTGTACCACTGTGAATTTTGTCCCACTATGAATTTTGCACCCTACTCCCCAAGGATCATATGAAATACAATCAAATATCTTTGAAAGACTAAAGATTGTATTCGAAATGTATTTTTAATGGCGCTGAGAAAGATAATATGGAATATCGAATACAAATGTCTTTTGCCAAAATACTTTGATTCTTTCATCTCGGGTAGATGTAGGTTCGAATCACTGTCGGGACAGTTTGAAAAAAAAAAAAATATGAATATCTTCCCAATAAATAATAAATGAATTTTTTTTTTTTGTCAATTTAAATTCGGTAAGTAATCTAAAAACAAAAAAAAAAATGTAAATTTTACACGGTGGTTCGGTAAAAAGCCAATTCTACACTGAGAGAAATATTAACTAGGAATTACAAACGTAAAAGAAAAAATTACAAAATAAATAGTAAAAACTGCGTTCCCCCGTCATTTATAAGAATTATTCGTATATTGATAGATAATTTTTACAATAAAATTATGTAAAAAATCTGGCCATTGACTATATACAATACTAAGCCATAAAATTTACACAATTTTTTGTAATTTCTGTTTAAAAAAATAACTAAATTCACGACACTCACAAGTAAATTTTAGCAGGCTGAGAATTTACCCACTACCGGTTTTAGAATTTACTAAATTTTATTATAAATTTTATTTAAAAGTTGGACATTTTTTGTGTTAAGTTAGACAGTTTGTGCTAGATTCACGGAGAATAGCAATCAATTCCCGGCAACATTTTTTCTTTTCTGTTTACACGCTCAAACTCGAAAACTAATTGTTAAATAGAAAAAAGTTACTCTTGATAAATTGTTTAGAAATAAATAACCAATAATAAACCTCGCTTAACCCCATACTTAGCTTCAACAGATAAGGCTGTAGAAATGCTTGAAATTACATGACAGTTCAATCATTTGTTCAATCGGTCGGCCATCTTTGTGTTATTTCGCCCCACAAACAGAATTTTTACAAAGCTATATAGTAAAAAATATTTAAGTGTATGCTAACTTTTATATGTGTACATGATAATTTTTATTATATATATAAGAATATTTATTAAATTGTGCAGTATTTTTCATTCAAACATATAATAATTTTTATTGTTTTCACTAAACATGTATGTTCTTTATTTAATTAACTCATAACTCATAATCTAAGAGATTAATCAAAAAAAGTAATTCTTCATAAATTGTTTAGAATTGAATTTTCAATAATAAACTTCACTCAACCCCATGTCTATCTGCAATGGATAACGATGTATAGAGGCTTGAAGTAACCTAGCAATTTTTTGACATTTTACACATTTTACATAATTTTATTGTAGAATTCCGACTCTCGTGGCCAGTTCCAGAATTAAAACAAAAATTACAAAGTACTTCAGTAATTTCTATTCAACCATGATTTTAATTTTTAGTTAAAATTTCTCTCAGTGTACAAAACAAATGTAATTTTTAAAGTTCAAGTTTATAAAACAACATTTCTACAAAAAAAATGTAATTTTCACGGTTTAAGTTTGTAAATCAACAATCCTACAAAAAAAAATAAATTTTACACGATCAGCTAGTAAACTATACAAAAAAAAAAGTGAAACACTCGATCACACATAAAAAACTAAATGTTCATAATATATTAACACGATCCCAAATTTTACATATTTTCGGTGTAAAAATCGCAGGTTATTTCCTCAGTATACAACGCAACGTCGGCTAATACATCCCAGGTAGGAGTTCTCGTGCTTGAACAACTGTTCCAGGCTTGTCCGCGGGTCGGGTGTCAAGCCTTGGGAACACAGGTTTGACACAAGCTTGTGCCTAATGTTTTCCTCGACCTCACACAATCCTCGTTAACACAAGATGGCCCCGTTGTTTTTAACCAGCCTCACACAGGCCTCAATAATCTAAGCTTGTGTCAAGCCTGTGTTCTTTGATTTCCCCGGCCTCACACGAGCCTTGTTAGCACATGCTTGACACAAGGCTGTCCTCGTTGTTTTTAACCGGCCTCACACAGGCCTATATTCCAAGCTTGTGGCAGGCCTGTGTTCTTTGTTTTCCCCAGCCTCACACGAGCCTCGTTAACACAGGCTTGACACAAGACTGTCCTTGTTGTTTTTCCCCGTCTCACACAGGGCTCAATAGTCCAAACTGGTGTCGAGCCTGTTTTTTTTTGTTTTCCCTGGCCTCCACACGAGCCTATTGTTTCAAGCTCGTTTTACCAAGCCTGACACGGAACTTGATTTGTGCATATATTCATTAAAAAAAAAATCATATGAATTCGATCTATAAATT
Organism: Aphidius gifuensis; assembly: GCF_014905175.1. NCBI lineage: Eukaryota > Metazoa > Arthropoda > Insecta > Hymenoptera > Braconidae > Aphidius > Aphidius gifuensis. The sequence continues at coordinate 17,226,962 of NC_057788.1, forward strand.
GTAAATAAAAATTTTAAATAGCAACTATTCATGAATACCCCAGCGGTCGACATTATAGAGCATTGGAATTCCGCGTGAGAGACCTAGGGTCAATCCTTCGTTACGCCAATTATTTTCGTTCAAAGTACTATCGTTAATTTTAATTGTATCGCGTAAAAAATAATAATGTCAAAAATTATAAAGTAATAACAATAGTTTAGTTATATTTTTTTTGCAAGACTGTGTCAAGCGTGAGAACACAAGCCTGTATCAAGCCTGATACACTAGTCCGACACCAGCAAATACATCGTGTACATTCCAGACTTGACACAGCCCACAGGCTTGTGTCTCAGGCTTGACAGAGGCTCGAGAGCTGGGTAATCAGGCTTGTCCCAGGCTTGTGCCCGTCGCCACTTCCTACCTGGGATGGTGAACATTACCGACTGCTCTCAGGCCTAAGACAAGCCGGGTTCCAATGCTCGACTCCAGTCTGAGCTTTTTGTTTTCATGTTTCTAAATCTTTTGTTCTATCTTTACAGAAAATTGAAACACCATTCTTGGAAGCAGTGAGGCGTACGCTGGACGATCGTTATACAGATAATGTTGAAAGTATTTATAAACTGACGATAAAGTTTATTATTGAGACATTAATTGATGGCTATGACAAGGCACAGAGTAGCAATAGTAAATCCTAGTCGCAAGAAAACAACAGCTCATATAATTTTAATGAAAAATGATGCTTTCAGAAATTGTTTTACCATTAATAATTTGAATATTTAAGCCAGAAATGTTTTGAATTGACTTTTTCGGTGAAATACATTAAATGTTTTTCTCCGTTTTTTTTACTTGAAAAACAAGTGAAAAAAGATCATAGTCAATACTGATAATGTATGAAAGTGAAGTGTCTCCTGTTTAATAATTCCACTTTCGGAGATATAATCCATGAAGGTTCTGCCCTCGAAACTATAATCAAGATATAAAAAATATATGTTTAGAAAACGAACCCAAAATGTCCGATGTGTGTCAATATAGAGCGACTATTATACGAACTTACATCTTTTTGACATCCTTTTCTTTCCACCTCTTCAATGAATAAAAAGAAAACACTACTGGCATGAGTAAAAAAAAAGTTTATGGAAAGAAAAACCATACGACAGATAATTTACATAGATGTAATGTGAGTGTTACGCTCGGCGATAATCGATAAAGATGCAAAATAATACTACACAGACCACGATGTTAACTAAAATAGCAACAAAATGACAAATGGAAGATATTTCTAATACTTTGCTTCCAAAAGTTGCTTTATCAGAATTCCACTTAAACAACATGTTCAGTTACTTTGAAATCTAACAGCGTGGAAGCTGGCTATTGGTGCCAATACGTCTGGAAGAAAATGCTGTATATGATGGAAACACTTCATAAAAATATATTTCTATTAATATTTATGCATAGATTTGCATACGCATAAAAGCCATTCCTGTCATGTTAAATATAATGTATGTTCACACACATATCTAATGACTTGCAACACGAAATGTATTTGAAAAAAATTACAAATTAAACTGGTTTTTTTTTTTATCAAAAATAAATAAATTGAACTTCTTGTGTGTTGAATACAGAAAACACTATTTTTTTTTCCGACTTATTTAACCACCCACAAGACGATAGGATATATATTGTCTGTATTATTGACTCATAAATAAGGGATGTGCGATTGTCGAAAATTTCCGATAATAATGTATCATAACAAAAAAAGTAACAGTTTTTTTACAAAAAGGAGCGTCAAGTATTCGAAATCGTCAACAATTTTGTGTAGACTAGATTTTTAGGAATTTTATTCTTTGAATACAAAAAAGTCAAGAATTAAATATATTTTTCATGCATACAATAAGATTCAACTGTTGACAAAATTTTAAACTTGACCCCACCTGGTTATATATGTTCTGGTGTTCGTAAACCAAATCTAAATCTTCTTGTATCTGAACTAATAATCTCTTTTTCAATCAAATGCAATTGATACTTGACTGTTGGATTTTCCAGGTGACATGGTGTCTTTCTTTTGCTTTGTTTTCCATGATAAATAATTTTTAACAACAGCACCAACAGTTATTATCCCCATTGCTGCAAGAGCAGTCACCAGCTATAAAGAATAAAAACTTGTCAATTTTATTTATAGGTATATTTACAAGAAAAATTTAACACTCGTTTAATTATTTAAATACTATATTTTTTTATTAAACAAACATTTGTCTTACCAAAATTTGAAAGGAACAAAAAATAATATAATAACCCTGATGAATTATTAATATTATTATTAAAATAATAATAATTATTGTTGTATCGCACCGCGTATCCAAATATACCCCGATAATTTCACAAGCGTTGTAAGGCCTATCAAAGGATGTGGAGGATAGGTTGTAAATTGAAAAAAAGATGTGTGTTATTGTACGCACAGGGAAGTGAAACTTCTTTAGTAATTCTGATAAATTGTAATTGAAAGATCTCTCGTTGCATTGATATATTTTTGACTAGTTGTCTTTTTCGCTCTACTCTCGAGTGAACTATTATGTTCATTCAGTCATTAACAATTATGATAGAAATTTTTAAATTTATTGGTTAGTTATAATATTAAGGTTCTATGTAAATGAAATTCTAATTTATAAACTCAACACAGAATATAATTTTATATAAATATTTATTTATTGAAGAACTAGTCAGCCGAACACTTCTATTACTATTTTATGTAATTATGTATACTTTTTATTTTATGTATATGGGGCATTCTTAGTCAAATCACGGGGTCATCTGCCCGACCCCCTACGATTTTGATAATATGAGCTATTTTTGGTTGATTTTGGGCTGAAATTAAGCTTCTAATTTTTTTAGATTCTTTCAATTTTTCTAGACTCCATCATCTTGAATATCACTATTTTTGCAATTTCTCAAAAAGGACCATTTTTTTTTTTCTGAATTTTTGTTCACAGAATCAGTTACACAATACACGCATTTTAAGCACAGCAAAAATCTGGGTCCAGAAATATGAATATTTATTTTTTAATTTTTGAAATTTTTATTTTCAGCAAAAAAAGTTTCTAAAAATGCCGAAACAGAAAATTTACCAAGGGAAAATCTAGTTTTATTCTATTTTTTTGAAATCAAAAACTTATATATTATAAACTTATATTCATTTTGGAAAAAAAAAATTTTTTTTCTAGAAACAAAAAGTGTTTTTGCTGAAAAAAAAAAATTTCAAAAATAAATGAAAAATATTTATATTTCTGGACCCAGATTTTTGCTGTGCTTAAAATGCATGTATTGTGTACCTGATTCTGTGAAAAAAAATTCAGAAAAAAAAAATGGTCCTTTTTGAGAAATTGCAAAAATAGTGATATTCAAGATGATGGAGTCTAGAAAAATTGACAGAATCTAAAAAAATTAGAAGCTTAATTTCAGCCCAAAATCAACCAAAAATAGCTCATATTATCAAAATCGTAAGGGGTCAGGCAGATGACGCCGCGATTTGACTGAGAATGCCCCATATACAGACTGTCCCATTTTAATTGGATAATGGATTTTTCTTGAAAAATATAGCTCAAATTAAAAAATGATTCAAGTAAAAGTTGTAGGGTTTAGAAAGGGACCTAGAGAAAAAAAAAAAAAAAATTTAAAATGGTGGAGTGTCAGGTATAAAAATAGTTTTTTAAAACGGATACTGTATTTCTTTTTTGCACCAAAATGTTCCTTACATCAAAACTAACACTTTTTATTTGAAAAAATTTTCGATAAAATCACTGTTTTTTCGGCTCGATTTTATCTGTTGATGGATTTTCCTCAAAAAAAAATGGCTTTGATTTGAAAATGATATTTGGAAAAGTTGTAGCGTTTAGGAAGACAAAAACGGAAAAAAAAAAAAATTTGGTAAAAAATTCAAAATGGCGGAGTGAGAAATATGAATAAAAAAAATGGACTTAGCCAAAAAATTTTCTGCAGAAAAAGTGTTCATCTTGATACGAACAATTTTGTAGTACAAAAAAATTACACCTAACCTTAAAAAAAAAGATGTTCATACTTTAAACTCCGCCATTTTGAACTTTTTTAAAATTTTTTTTTCCTTTTCGTGTTTGTCTTCCTGAACGCTACAACTTTTCTAAATGGCAATTGCCGAGTTCGTTCCCGCTTCCCCGAAATGCCCGCATTAATTTTGGAAGGCGGGGCCCGTTCATCCGAGTTCGTTCCCGAAAAAAAATCCGAGTTCGTTCCAACGTTTCCCCTACGCTGTCCCCTCCATTTCGCCAGTTTGCTTTTTTCCGAAGACCGAATCTAACCGAGTCTTTCCGGTGTAGCACGACTTTTTAGTATTATTAAGATATTATTGACTAATAATTTATTAATTAACTTATTAATTACAATACTAATTTATTAATTAATTCATTATTTTTAATTGAGATTACTAATTAATATAAAGTTTGACTTTTATATATTGACATATATATCGAATTTATTTTCTATACGGTTATTTATATTTTACTTTGACTTATATTTGAAAAAATATATTATATACATACAATATACATTATATGTATATATAAAACACATTTTTAAACATGCCTGCAATTTGCCGCCAATCCTAAGCCTGGAAAAAATGTGGAGGGGAATGTTAAGGAAGGGGGTATTCAAAACTAAAATAAGGGAAATCGCGATGGGAACGAACTTGGCTGCGATAATACCGCCCCCGGGAACGAACTCGGATTTTTTTTCGGGAACGAACTCGGATGAACGGGCCTCGCCTTCCAAAATTAATGCGGGCATTTCGGGGAAGCGGGAACGAACTCGGCAATTGCCTTAGTTTAGATGTAAGAAACATTTTAGTACAAAGAAAAAATATAGTAACCATTTAAAAAAACTTTTGGTTTTTTTTTTTTTCTAAGTCCCCCGCCAAACCCTACAACTTTTACTTGAATCATTTTTCAATTCGAGCCATATTTTTCGAGAAAAATCCATTATCCAATTAAAATGGGACAGTCTGTATATTCATGAAATACTGAGTTTTTTTCAGTTGCTCTTTTATCTTCAGGATTTTTGTCGGGATGATATTTTTTAATATTTTCCCGATATACCAACTTTAGATGACTTAAGGTTCCAATATTATTGAAATTAAATGCAAATTAAATGAAATAAATTTGATTTTGATTTAGTAGCTATCTCCTCAATATTTGAATAAAAACAAAAAAAAAAAAAACAAAACGAACTATTTGATGTTTAAAAAATTTAATGTCAAATATTGATCGATTTTTTCAACATCTTTTTTATGAGCGAATTAACCACAAACACATGATGGTGCATCATCGCCGCCACTACCACCACCGTGTATTTGTTCTATTATGATTGCTGTTGTTTATATATGATCAATATTGTTGTTGTTATTTTGATTTCCACTTGATACATCATTTATTGAATTATTATTTACTCCTGTTGTTGTTGTTTCATTGAATGATTCAATATTTAATCATCTGTTCCATTTTTTTGTCCTTAACAAATTCATTCAAGATCTTGAATTTATTTCGATTATGACAAGCACGATCATAACAAGCACAAGCACTTGAATAACCACTATCTTGTGTATATTATTTGATTTTCAGACAGATTCATTTTAAATACTCATTATTTGATTTAAAATATTATTACAACTACCAGTACAAGTCTCATGAAAATTACCAGACATTGGTATAGCACCTGGTCCTATTTTAAATTTTACTGATTTAAGATTACCAGTACATTTATCAGATGTTTTTGATAATATTTCAGTGTCATTAATTGTCTCTTCAAATCCTATACAATCTAAAATACGATCTTTACTATCTTCACGTTCATGTAGTACCAAATTTTATCCACATATTATTTATTGTTGTTTGGTATTGTGATTATGATGTTGCTGTCGTATTATATCAAGCACTTGAATAACCACTATCTTGGGTTTTATTTGTTTATTTGACAAATTTATTTTCGATACTCATTATTTGATTAAAAATATTATTACAACCACCAGTACAAGTCTCATGAAAATTATCAGACATTGGTATAGCAACTGGTCGTATTTTAATTTTTACTGATTTAGGATTACCAGTACATTTGTCACATTTTTCTGATAATATTTCAATGTCATTAATTGTTTCTTGAAATCCTATACAATCTAAAATACCATCTTTACTATCTTTACGTTCACGTGGTACCACATTTCATCCACATATTATTTATTGTTGTTTGGTATTGTGATTATGATGTTGCTGTCGTAGTATGTCAAGCACTTGAATAACCATTATCTTGTGTATTATTCGTTTATTTAACAGATTAATTTTAAATACTCATTATTTGATCAAAATTAATATAATAAATTATATATTGTATATAATAAAAGTTTTAACCTTAATATTCACCTTTGTCTCTTGAATCTTTCATAAAACTATTTAAAATTTTGAAACAAATTTTAAACAAATTTTTTCGTATCGTTGTCAAGGGAATAAATAAATAAAACAAAATAAAAAAAAATTTAAAATTACTTAACTTCATACCGTTACTTCCGTTGCATCCATCTTTTGTTTTTTTTTTTTACTGCCCATTCTAAAGAAGTTTCACTTCAATAATAGGAATAACACTTTAAATAAATCCAAACACTGTGGCTTAAATTCTACCAATATATTCACTTTATTATTTCACTAAAAATATAATTAATTGTATTGTATATTGTCTATTGAGTTGACTCTAAAAAGTGTTGTCATGGACAACCACTTCTATTTTATATTGTGGGTATAAAGAAATCCCGTTGTATGCGAATCAATTTTTGTTAGAGATGTAACATAAACGAGTGTTGAAGAGCAGCTGATTTCTCAGTTTGTTGAAAATTGTCAAGTCCAAAAAACGGGTGTGTACCGTGGTGGCACCAGTACTCGGACACACCCTAGTAGACGGACACTTGGCTGTTATTCAGTAATTATGCCGATAGTTTTTATTTTAAAATTCAAACAATTTTTTAAAATATTTCTACGTCTCATATTCTTTAATTTAAACAGACCGTTTTTTTTTAATAAATAATAGAAATATTTTTAAATAAATATTAAAAATTTTAGTAACGGATTCGTTCTATTGAAAATTGAAAATTTTCAAAACTCCGGCGAAAGCCCGTGTGGTTCCTCTTGATTATTCCAAATTCATTTTAGTTTTTTTTTTTTTATTAATAATTTTAAATTATATGATTAAATATTTTTTGTTTTTTTCGCGCTGTTTTTCACCTGTCAAATTATGTACATAAATCAAAATACAGATGAAAAAAATTTGAGGTTATACCACTTGTAATTAATAATTTTATTAGATTCGTTCAAAAAAGAAATCAATATAAATATAAAAAAAATAAATCGTTCAATTTACTTTTTTTTAAACTGAACAAATCTTTTTTAGAACCATTTTGTTTATTACTTTTATTTATGAAAATTTGTCCATGCATGGTAGTTTTTTTTTTTCTTTTTAATAACATGGTAATATAAATAACTATTTTATCGATCAAGCAAATTGTAACCACAGCAAAGAAATTTTTACGCATGCGCTTTAAACTCTTTTTTGAAGAAAAAATGTTCAAAATAAAAAATCGGTAATTGTTTATATTTCGGATAACTTTTGAACAAATTAACATAAAAAAGTTTTATTAAGCTCAAAAAATTTGATATTAAATTCCTGAGAGCCACCCTGTCTTGATAAAAATCGCTAAAATCACTCCTTCGTTACTATTTTTCGACTGTAACATAAAGGCTGATAGTGATTGTTATAAACAATTGCTGATATCTAATTAACGAATGATCAGAGCAAATTTTATCAAGAGAGGGTGGCTGTCGGTATCGAAAAGACAATTAATTTGAGCTATAAACAAAGCTTGTAAGTTAAAATTTTAAAGAGTTATGCAAAACATAAAAAAACAGCAATTTTGTTTTTTTGTTTATTAACAATCTTTTAACGACATTAAAAACAATTTTCAACTCGATTATTATAAATTCCGTCATTCTTAATATCCTGGCAAAAAATCGCATCCATGATTTGTTCTTAGTTTTCTTATTATTTGACTTTGAAAATTACACGGTGATCGTTTTTTGTTAATAATAAATTAACTAACGATTAAAATTACTTTTAGTAAGTCCCTGGTTTTAGTATTTTCATAGACAAATAATTTGGTCCTAATACGATCCTTCTACCTTTATTACTTTACAAGATATGATCATTTTAAAAAAAACGTGTATGAATTTAATACTATAGGCTTCGCCTACGTAAAAGTAGAATAAAATTATGTGACACTCAAACAGCTTCAGAGGGCACTGTGAGTAGTCGTCGTCGAGTGATTGCTACTAATTAAACCATCAATTTATGCGTCTATCAAATATAATTAATTTTTGTGTTTGATACCAATTTCCGTAAAAATGTTTGAATTTTCTGAACCACGAGGTCGTTGATTTTATATTTAAATAATTAAATATTTTGAGCAAGCAAATTAATTTTTAAATCAGCCAACTATAATTTATTTTATTCAATATTTATTACAAATTAAATCCAAGGTAATTTTAATAAGTTTAAATTAATAATTTACGTAACCAAATATTACGTAAATATAATTGAAAAGATTTAAGTAAAATAAATCAGTAAAATATTGAATAAATATAACTTACAGTTTTTCGGCTGATGACACTTAAAATTATTCTAAGTTCTTTTAAAGCAATTATTAATAGCGGTTAGAGCTGGAAGAGCTAGTAGTCACTGGATCAGAGATCCCAGCGAACTGATCGATATCCCGGGTCAATGGCACAAGCTGACCATAGGGTAGGTTGAGAATATTCTTATATATTGAAAAATTTTTGGAAATAGCATGTTTTAAAAAAAATAATTAATTTATAATAAACTGACAATTAATACAGTAATTGCCTTGTATTAGGAAAAACAAAAAAATTTTCACCCAATAGTAACCTACTTTATATGATTCTAATGGACTCTTGTTTTGAACAAAAACGAAATTGTATCACGAAAAAAACACGTCTAAAATTGAGACACGATAATTTTTTTTACATCATATTAAGCCACGATGGTTTTTGAGTTGCTTCATTTGAGGGGCCATTCATCGTCGTTTTGGGTAACACCATGAACGACAAAAGGCAGTCGACTTCCACTTCTTCATCAATGACTGCCACATAATTTGGCAATTAAAAATATCTTATGGAGCTTATAAAAATGACCCTGACTGCCAAACCGTTATGACTGCCAGCTATTTTGCAGTTGACTGCCACCCATCGTGACACCGCGACTGCCACAGGGAATAGCCCCTCGGGCTCACCAGAAATAGTATTGTGAAACTGAAAAAAAAAATTCTGAAAATATGAAACAATCGTCTTTGAGCATATAAAAATGTGCGTACAAATAAATACATGATAATCATTTTTAAACGAACATAAATATAATCTTCGATAACATCATAACAAAAATTGTTAATTTTTATCTACAAAAGTAACTCATTTTTTCCCTTTCAAATAAACAAAATATGTGAAAAAAAAATATAAATAAAGAAAATTAGGTGCTTATATCTTAAGATAATTTGTAAATTTGATTTTGTGATTTTAAAAGAATAACCTAATTTATACGGAGGCTAGGAGCCGAAAAGCTCAGCCGCAGTATTGGATTTATCCCCCAAAAAAAAAAAAAAGGTTTATAACTTTTAAACTAATTGTCGTAAAGACTTCGGATTTGGCTTAGGGCGTTACCAGTGCTGGTAGAAAACAATGAACTATTGCTGAAATTTTTGTAGTAAATTCTTGAAATAACAATACGCAATCTTGAATTTTTTGTTAATTTTGGTGTAACTACTTATTCTTTAATTAATTGTCAAAGTTGACTACTTTTTTAGAGGTTAAACATAGGGTCTTACGGAGAGCCAAGTTTAGTTTTCCATTACCTGGTTAGCCATTTTAAGAAAAACAATTACAGATTTACCAAAAACTAGAGATTTATAAAAGAAAAAAAAAGGAAATTTTTGATATAAAAATCAATAGGGCTTTGAGACCTTTTTATTTTACAATAAATAAAAATAAATTTTTGTCTTTGCCTAAATACTTGAGTGGAAGTGAGAAACAAGATTTTCTCCTTCTTTTTTATTTCTTTAGCACTCATAGAAATATTATGTTTCTAAACGCCATCCGAAAGAGGTCTCTAGATATGCGCGGGTAACACCTTAAAAGACGCGGCTTTGGAAATTCTATCGCCCCTAATAAAAAAACATTATCTATTCGGCCATTTTTTTTTTTTTTCACGAAATATACTATTCGTACGGGTAAAATTTATTTGAAAAAGTTATAGAATTTTGAAAAACAATTATTTTAAGCCCAATATGAAACCTCTGCGATTACTCCATTTTGCGTTATAGTTTGTGCCGTTTTCATTTTTTAGGCAAACAATAACTCGTGATGAAATGGTGTTAGAGACTTCATATTAGGCTTAAAACATGCGTACTCGAAAAATCTATCGCCTCTCTGAGAAAATTTTGATCTATGAATCACATTTTTCATAAAAAATTTTAAAAAATCAGATTTTTTTTTTTTTTAACTTCGTTTTTTTTTTTTTTTTAAAAAAAGTGACTGAACACATAATGCTTTTTCTCATGAAGGGCGATGGAGTTTCAGAAGACGCGTTGTTTGAGCCTAATACGAATTAGATTCACTAGAAAGTACAGTTAAGGTTACTATACTGGTATGGTAATTAAAACTATACCGGTATAGTAAAACAAAAAAAAATCTTTATACAGATTTACTATACTGGTATAGTAAATTGAACTGTACTTGTAGTATCTTTTACCATACCGTATGGTAAATTTATCCTTTTTTTTCAAAAAAATTCATTACAAAATAAAAAAATATTTTAACAAAGTAAAACATTATAGTTTATTGAAAAAAAAAAATTTATATTCAATATTTGAAATGTTTTCTATTAGTTAAATAATAATGAAGATAAAATTCAATAAATATTAATATTTAGAAAAAATAATGTTAATTATATATGGGATTCGATAAATTTTTAAATCAAATATAAAAAATATATTTTTTATTTACTTTTTAAAATAAAAAATATTCATTAAAAAACTATACATTTTATACATGTATAACTACAGCTTAGGTATAAAATTTTTCTGATTGTTTAAGGTTATTACGTACGTAATAACTGCATTACCTGACAAAATCTCATTTAATTTCATCTCATTCAATATCAATTAATTTTTTTACTTCAATACAAATTTTATTTTCAATTTTTTAATATGATATACAATGTATACCAAATAAAAACATGGTCCTTTTTCTGATGGAATAATTTAAACGAAATCATCACGGATTTGCAAATTGCATGCATTGGTCAAATTTTTCGAACATGAATATGATAGATCCGTATCGTATATATAAGAACTAGTTAAGTGATGACCACATGCAAGGAATTTCGAATACCAATGGATAGGAAGAAATGTAAAAAAAAATTGTATCGCTTAAAAGATTTCTCACATCATAATTTACCGACAAAGATACCTTATCAAAACCACGACGTAATCGAAAAGAAACTTTATTATCTAAAAAAATTATCATCAAAACGATTTTACTAACATCCAAAAAATATGACGGAATATGCCATTTTCCGGCAAATGAATTTAATACAAATCAAATCTGTTATAAAGCAAGAAGTAATATTGTCTAAAATTTAAACAATTTTGTATTCAGGGAGACAAAATCTGTTATAAGGCAAGACGTAATATTGTCTAAAATTTAGACAATTTTGTTTTTAATAAAACCAAGTATGTTATAAAGCAAGACGACATTGTCTAAAATTCACACTTTTGTTTTTTTTCAAGACAAATATATTTATTAAATAAAAAAAAAAAAAAATTAATTCAATTCCTGTAATTGTTTTAAATGAAGGATATTAGTCGTTTGAAATCAATTTATCAGGAGACCCGGTAGGGTCTCGCCTCAATTTCAGAAAGAAAAAAATATATAGAACGAACGCGAACTCTCTTACCGGGTATAAGTATTTTAAGTTTGCGCTCTGTGACGTCATAATTTCTAATTTATCAATTTTTAGGCTAACTATTGGCCGAAAAAAAAAATAAAAATTGATTTACTATATATATCGATAGCCCTCGTTCTAATAAGCCTACTTTCGATTTTTTCCAATAACTAATAAAAAAGATATCAACATCAGTAAAAACCAAGAACAAAATCTTATTAAAAAATAAATTTCTCAGCTAAATGTCCTCCTTATCCCCTCTCTCGAGACGTTTCATGTCGTACATACGGAGATATGCATGTATGCATAGTTATCGATTATTTTCTTGTGGGTGTGTGTGCCGTACAATGTTATTCTTTTTTTTTTTAATTCTTCCTTAGCTACATATAAGTATGTATATATATATATATGTTTTTATTTTCGATTTATTTATATGCAAGATTTGTTATATATAATTAATATCGATATTATTTCATCATTCACGGTTAAATTAAAATATGTAGAAGAATTGTACAGATGCGTAAACCTGGCCTGGATAAGTCCTAAAAAAATTATCTAGAATACTCATTATAGAAGCGTCTTAATTTGTACTTTTTTTTACCGCAATTGTTTTCATTTGTACCTCAAAATTAAAGGGCGGAAAAAGGGTTAAAACTGATTTTTTTTCTAGATGACTCAGGGGGAAAAAAAATTCCTACAGACGCAGAATAATTTGTACTAAAGCCCGGAATTTGTACCTCAAAAATAACAACAAAAAAAAAAAAATTTTTTACTCCAAAACGTTAATTAACAATTGAATATCTGCTTTAATTATTGAGGTAAACATTCCATTCTAGCTCACGTTCTACTCTTCAAAATAAAAAATAAATTATTTGAAAATATTTTTGAGGCAACATGCAATCGTTAATGAAAATTTTTAATCGACAATTGCATGGTGCCTTTAAAAATCAATATTTTTAAATAATTTTTTTTGTTTTGAAGAGCAGACGTTAACCTAATTTGTATCTCAATAATAATAATAAAAAAACAAGTTACTCCTAAATTTCAATTTACAATACTTTGTTATTATTATTGAGGGTACAAAATTAGCCCACGTTCTGCTCTTTAAAATAAAGTAAAAATTATTCAAAAATATTGATTTTTAAAGGCGCCATACAATTGTTAATCAAACATCTTTATTAACAATTGCATGGTGCATCCAAAATTCAATATTTTAAAATAATTTTTTTTTTATTTTAAAGAGCAGAACGTGAGCCAACTTGTACCGTCAAACCCTGATAGAAATATTTCTCCGCCATTACTCCGTTATTACTCCGTTTTTGGCCCATTTCCGGAGAAATTACTCCGGCATAATGAGATTAATGTCGGAAAAATTAATCTGCGACGACTTTTTTGCCGGAATAATTTCTCCGGAAATAGACCAAAAACGGAGAAATGCCGGAGTAATGCCGGAGCAATATTTCCACCAGGGAGAGCAGAATTTGTACTTCAATAATAAAAGCAGATATTCAATTGTTAATTAACATTTTTAAATAAGTGAATAATTTTTTTTTGTTATTTTTGAGATACTAATTTCTTGCTTAATGGTACAAATTATGATTCTTTATATTCTCTCTCACGAATTTTCATAAATTATTATTAGTTAAACAAAATGAGTGAAATACAAACAAAACATAAATTTACAATTGATGTCCCTGGAAGCCTCAATTTTAGATGAGCTGTTTATTTTTTTATCATAGCTTTAATAATCAAAAGAAGTGAAATATAAAAAAAAATAGCAAAATTTTAAAGTATAAAGATGAATAATTTGCTGGATAAAAAAAAAAAAAAAAAAAAATTAGGTGCTTTTTCATGATAACGCTTGCGATACATGTTACTAATATTATAATAAAAAGCGGCTAATTTTTTTTTTTTTTTTTTTTTTATTCAGCAAATAATTCATCTTTATACTTTAAAATTTTGCTATTTTTTTTTATATTTCACTTCTTCTGATTATTAAAGCTATCATAAAAAAATTAACAGCTCATCTAAAATTGAGGCTTCCAGGGACATTAATTGTAAATTTATGTTTTGTTTGTATTTTTACTGTATTTGATATTCCTAATACTCGAATTGAACCTAAAAAATATATAAGTAGTCGAAGATTTTTTTTATATTAAGGCTTTACTGAGATCACATACCTAGTGATCTATTTGGCCATTTTTTCTTCAATCGAACCGATTTTCCTTTCTTTCAAATGTTTTTTTTTTCTAGACAAAAAGGTCTATTTTGCAGAAATTTTTTTTTTTACAGTGTATCAAGATGAATTAATGTTTTTAATAAAACTTTTGAATTGTCGAAAAATTCTTTCAACACTTTTCTCATTGGTACTAATTGGATGCAAACAGGAATTTCTTTGTATATAAATAACTGTGTAATTCCTGGTTTTAAACTCTTCTTTAATCTATCTCACCAAATTGAAAAGATTCAGGAGGAAAATATATATTATTTTGTTTACAAAATTCAAATGCACGTTGTTCAGTTTCAAATTTGTCCAGTGGTGAATATACCAATTGTTATTAGTGATGCCGCGATATGACGATATGACGATACGATACGATATGGAGGTGACGATATCCGATACGATATGGGGTTTCATATCGTATCGTCAAACTCGATACGATACGATATGGTCAAGACGATATATCCGATATATTGTCCATATCGACGATATGACATTAATTTTTTCATAATATTTAACAAATTTGATTAAAAATTATAAATTTAAATTATAAAATAAAATAAATTCAAAAAACTAAACGGAGGGTTCTTTTTCACTTTTTTGAAGAAAAAAAAAACATTTTATTAAAAAAACAACACTTTGCCTATTTAAAAAAAATATATAAATCTAGAATGGTTCAAAAATTAATACCAAGGGGTCTTGAATGTAAAACAACCCAATAACTCAGGTCGAAAAGTTAAAGAAAAAAAAAAAAAATGAGACATTGCCAGAAGAGTTTATTCAAGAAAATGACCTCCAAAAACCGTTAGAAAAAAAATAAAAATCATCTGTATCTGTAACATTTCAGAGTTTTATTTGTTGACAAAATAATTTTTCAACGAAAAAAAAAAAAAAAAAAAAGAAAAAACAGAAACCGTGTTTAAACAGCAGGGTATTCACAACTCCATTCTCCATTCTATCTTTTTGAGAACTTTGTATTTGCCCGAAAATATATTGGTGATCATTGAAAATATTTTAAAAAATCCAGATGCTGAAGTACACATGGTAGAAATGAGAAAAATAATAGATATTTGTGATACGAGGGCGTAAAATAGCTGATTGTCAAATCGAGCATGTTGTGGCATGAACATGGTTCAGGATCTAAAAAAAAAAAAAATCTAACGTATAATAAATGATAAATATAAATTAAAAAAATTTCATTTACAACAAACTGTTGATTACATTTTTTATTAGTTTTTTATTGATCACACACACAATATTAACTAGAGCTTAAATATAAACAGTGCATTTCTGTATTTTGTATATCAAAATTTAAAAAGAATAATAAAAACAAACGTAATCAAATAATTCTTTTTTTTTTTTTTTTAATGTAAAAAAACAGAATAAAAAAAAACAAACAAAACAAGTTTTTTTTAACATTTCTAAATTAAATTTTAATCAACTTTTTTTTTTTTTTTATGTAAAAAAAAGGATAAAAAAAAAAAAACAAACAAAAAAAATGTTTTTAACATTATTTAAATAATTTTCATATTGTTTAACTCTTCAATATATATATATATATTTTAGGTTATGTAACCCATTAATAATTTTTCATGAATAATATTTTAATTTATTTTTTTTGTCACTTTATTTGTTGATAATTATTATAAATATATGTATAATGTCTTTATATTTTGGATTTATTCAAATTATTTTGCATGACAAACAACTTTATTATGAAGATTTGATTATTAATCTACTAATAAACGACGCAGGCAATAACTGTCAAGCACAGACAAGTTTGTACAAGTTTGGTTGTGTGACATGAAAAAAAAAAATTAAAAAAAAAAAAACTGAGACATGAAAAAAAATATTAACCCCAAAATTAGTGTCGACATCTAGTGACTTGACTAATCACTATAAGTTACCCTAAGGGCGTGACGTTAATTCTGATCTCAGCAAAACACTTTATGCGTGCGTTGCAGTGCGTTGTGATTGTAAAACACAGTAAAACAACTTATGCCTCTGTGTAAAACCACTTGTGCCTGCGTCCAAGCCTAAAGCGTTTTACGTAAAACACTTTAGGCTTGTTTACCTTCTCAGTAGGAAAATGACGCAGTTTATCCACTGGGCACAGGCATGTAAAACGCGGTTTTACATGCATCAGTGATAAAAAATACATATACATGAATTTCTGTACTAAGAAAAGAAATATATATAATTTCCAAAAAATACCCCAAAAACTGAATTTTTTTATTACAATATCGTCGATATGACGATACTATACGATATGGAGACAATACGATACGATACGATACGATATGATGAATTTTCGATACGATATGGAGGGGATATGACCACATGACGATACGATACGAGACGGTATGGCCCTTAAAAATTACGATACGATACGATATGAGGCCTCATATCGTATGGTATCATATCGCGGCATCACTATTCCTCCAATTGTTTTAAATGGAGGATAGGTATAAAATAAATCTTTTTTCACTTTATTTGATGTTTCTAATACTCGAATCGAGATATATTTTTTCTTCCAACCAAACTGTTTTTTACTTTCTTTAAATGTTTTTATTTCTATTTAACAGAATTTTTTGTCTTAATTTCAACAAAAAATTTTAACAGTGCAATAAAAAAACTTCACAATATGTTGTTACGTCTTGAATCAAACTAAAGTTAGATTTATTTTGAAAAATAAATTCTTAAAAAAAAAATCACTTTATTCACAAAACCAAAAATAACTTATTCCATTCAACTTTATTTGTTCATAATGTAGAAAAATCGTCATTTTACGAAAATCAACATGTCCTTAATTAAAAAAAAACCTTAGTTGTATTCAATAAAATTAAGTCTCATTTCAAAACAATATTTTGCATAAGAAAAAAATATTATTTTCATTCAAGATCATTATTTAATGTACGAAGACAATTTGTACATAATAAAAAATTATATAGTCTTAACATATGAAGCTTTATATTTTGATTGAAGAGACTGTTTTCGAATGTCAAAAGACTTTATTCATGAACCAAGGCTCATCTCCCATGAAAAAATATATATCCGAGAGTGCACTACTGGTGTTATTCTAAAGAAATTCCAGGATATATCCGATTGGCGTATGTCCCGGATATATATTTTTTTGTGGGAGATACACATTTACTTTAAGACAAAAGAGGCTAGAATTTAGACACTTTAGTTATTTCATAGGTAAAGATAATTTTTATATAAGACAAGATATTTGTGTATTGTTTCAGAGTTTCACATGTTTATGATAATAGTATATTATATACTCGTCACCAAGTCGTTTTTGACTCGCCTTCGGCTCGTTCTAAACTCCTGGTGACTCGTATCGACACTTTTAAAATCGTGCAAGAATCACCTACTTCACGTACGAGTTATATACTAGTATAGTTCGTTACAAGTGCCCACTCAGGGAGTGTGCTCTCAACGACTTTGGAGGGGCAAGCACGAGCCTTGGCGAGTGTTTCCCCTCCAAATGAGTTGTGAGCGGGCTCTCTGATTGGGCACATGTAACGAACCATATTTTATGTTACTAGGGACAGTGGTAATAATGTGTGAATTTCTAAAAAGCGCACTACCCCTCTTACGCTTTGGAAATTCACACATTATTCCCACTGCCCTTGTAACATAAAATACTTTTGACACGAGGTTTGTAATATGGACGCCATTTTGCGCCAATATAGTGCGCAATGGCGTCTTTTCCAAACAGAGTGTCAAAAAATACGTTTTTATTGAAAAAAGTAAAATTATTGCTTACGCAGTGAATTTTGTATTTTGTATTCAAGAGGCTTTTTTCTAAAACTCGAGGATTTTGACCATGAACCAAGATTTAGACACATTTGATTTAAGGTTGATTCCAAGTCCCATCGCCGTACTAATATTTATGCCACAAAGGGCCCGTATATTAATAACGCTATTTTTTATTCCCCGTATCCTGAAATTTTTGTGGCGCCACTGATGAAAAAACCAAGTTCTTTAGTAGTATGTGTGTGCGCGGCAACACACTAGCAAACAAAGTTTACGTCGTACGCCAAAACCATGCTTGTGTTCATGTCTGTGTGCCGCGCATCTAGCAAAATTTCGAAGTTTAAAAGTTGAGTATTTATTAAAAGAAAAAGAAGAAAAAATTGAAATAATTATCAAAATTTCGTCTTGTCCAGGGCTACAATCTGATGGTAAATGTACAGTTTTGAATCAACACAAAAAAAAGTTATTCGTAAAAACATGAGGTAACGCGTATACCTTGTGTGTTAAAGTTGTCAACTTTGACAGTAAATATCTCGAAAAAAGCAAACAAGAAAAAATTCAAAAAAATTCACAATATAGATAATTATTTCATTTAGAAAATAAGCCGAAAAAATCGAAAGTCTATCAGAAATTCAGATATTCGGAATCAACCTTAAGATAAAAAGTATCTAAAATTTGGACACTTTTATGATAGGTAAAAAAAACTTTTACGTCACAAGGGCAGTGGGAATAATGTGTGAATTTCCAAAGCGTCGGAGGGGTAGTGCGTTTTTTGGAAATTCACACATTATTCTCGCCAAGGCTCGTGCTTGCTCCTCCAAATTCGTTGAGAGCACACTCTCTGAGTGGGCACTTGTAACGAAATATACTATTATATGAGACAAGATATTTATGTAGTATTTTAAAGTTTCACGTGATTATATTCAAGACGCATTGTTATTGAAAAAAGAAAACTTTTATTTATCTATACTCGCAAATGTCAAAAATTTAGACACTTTAGTTTTTAACGGATTTAACCCGGGATAAAATTTTTGAGCGTTTTTGACCCTTTATGAGTCTTTATTTATCGATTTAGAGTATTTCACAGCCTTTCAGAGTCTTTCAGAGCCTTTATGAGTCTTTTTTTTAAATACTCGTCATATATTGAATCGTGGACGCGAGTATTTCAGAGTCTTTTTTTTTGGGACTCACTTTTAGTTTCAACACTTAAAATAATTTCCAATTTGTCTGCAAACTTAGATGTTTTCTAGCTAATTGATAAACCAATTAATTACTACGGAAGTTAATAAATAAATTTATTATTTAAATACGTAATTTTTTTTTTGTTTAATTTTCCATATTTAGGATAGAATCAAGTATCTTTACCACATTTCGAATAATAATAGGACAACCTGGTCAAACCTCGACCAAAATTTTCAAAGTCTCATAAAACTTCCAATGTCCATAACTATATTTCTTTTATTTAAAAATGTATCCAGTCTGTTATTACTTTAACTTTAATGAATAAATACAACGAAACTATTTCGTATTCTATTAATTATATAGACTAATTAATATATTGTTTAAACAATTTAATTTTTTTATTCATATAATTAAGGTTGCTTACAAGGGACATAGTCGTACTATTATTTAGGCTTGGAGGACTCGTATACCACTACGTTTATTTTGTGGCCCCTCTTTAAAAATTTTGTTACGCTTTTGTCTTAAAAATCGTAGTGTGTGTGTAAACAGATAGGCACCAACACTATTCCAGCAAGCAATATGGAAATCGTGAGACACTGTATTTTTTTATATACTACCACTACTACAGCACATCATTGTGTATGTCACGTTGGTGTATAACACCCCGCTCGGCAAGTGAAAAGTAAACAAGAAGAAGAGAGCAGTGTTGCCGGATGGCAATTCTCTCATGTCCTCTCGTTGCGAGAAAGACGAAAATTTCAAAATTTAACATTAAATATCTTTAAAAATCAACGTCAGAAAAAATTCAAATTTTTTTATCGTATTCGTTCACCAGGACTTGAACACGGTACCTTCTAGTTGAAACTCCAGAGCCTTACTCACTTAACCATAGCAGCAATAATTAGAGATGAGGAAAATTTGTTCTACTTAAATTTACATTATAATCATGGCAATCCAAGAATCAACCGACACTGGGCCGATATATAAATTTTATTTGTTTCATTAACCCCGGAATATATTTTAATAATTTATAAAAAAAAATTTTTTTTTTTTGAAATTTTCGTTACCCAGGTAGGAAGTGACGACGGGCACAAGCCTGGGACAAGCCTGATTACCCGGCTCTCGGGCCTGTGTCAGGCCTGTGACACAAGCCTGTGTCAAGTCTGGAATGTTCACGATGTATTTACTGGTGTCGGACTAGTGTATGGAAACGGGCTTGTGTTCCCAGGCTTGACACAGTCATGTGTTCCCAGGCTTGACACAGTCTTGTGTTCCCAGCTTGACAGGCTTGCAAAAAATTATAAAATAAATAAACAATTATTATTAATTTATTAATTTGACATTATTATTTTTACGGCGACAATTTGAATTATCGATAATTATATGAACGAAAATAAACGGCGTAACGGGGATCGATCCAGGTCTCTCACGAAACTCAATGCTCTATCAAGTCGACCACGGGCATTCATGAAAGAGTCAGTCAAAATTTATATGAATGAATTTTTCGAGAGTCAATACACAGTCCTTGTAAAGCCTGGCACGATAGTCAAAACCTAATAATTTTTATTTAAAATGTCTATTTACAATTTATAGATCTAATTAATTAATTTTTTAATTGAATATATGCACAAGTCAAGTCGCGTGTGAGGCTTGGTAAAACGGGCTTGACACAAGGCTCGTGTGAGGCCGGGGAAAACAAAAACAGGCTTGACACCAGCTTGGACTATTAGGCCTGTGTGAGGCCGGTTGAAAACAACAGGGACAGTCTTGTGTCAAGCCTGTGTTAACAAGGCTCGTGTGAGTGGGGAAAACAAAAACACAGGCTTGACACTGCTTGAATTATTGAGGCCTGTGTGAGGCCGGTTAAAGACAACAGGGACAGTCGTGTCAAGCCTGTGTTAACGAGGCTCGTGTGAGGCCGGAAAACAAAAAACACAGGCTTGACACCGGCTTGAATTATTGAGGCTTGTGTGAGGCCGGTTAAAGACAACGGGGACAGTCTTGTGTCAAGCCTGTGTTAACGAGGCTCGTGTGAGGCCGGGGAAAACAAAAAAAACAGGCTTGACACCGGCTTGAATTATTAAGGCCTGTGTGAGGCCGGTTAAAGACAACGGGGACAGCCTTGTGTCAAGCCTGTGTTAACGAGGCTCGTGTGAGGCCGGGGAAAACAAAAAACACAGGCTTGACACCGGCTTGAATTATTGAGGCCTGTGTGAGGCCGGTTAAAGACAACGGGGACAGTCTTGTGTCAAGCCTGTGTTAACGAGGCTCGTGTAAGGCCGGAGAAAACAATGGGCACAAGCTTGTGTCAAGCCTGTGCTCCCCAGGCTCGATACACGACCCTCGCACAAGCCTGACACAGTTGTTCAAGCCCGAGAACTCCTACCTGGGATATGTAAGAAAAAAATGAGTATGTAGCTGATATACACATATATAGGGGAAAGTGGGGCAAAATGGAACGGCGGGGCAAAATGGAACACCCAAAAAAATATTTTGACTCATATTTTTTTTCATTTTTTCGTCACTCTTCGATTAAAAAAGCCGGAAGAAAATAGATGCAATAAAAAAAAATTTTTTTGAAAAATTTTTGAACATTTTTTTTAAGAACAAAGAAAATTATTTTTTATATGTTTTTTTTTGTTCGTCGAGAAAAATAGTGATAAATTAATTTAAAAGCAATTGTTCGTAATTATCCATGAAGAGAAATAAAAAAAAATTAATTTTTGTGATTAATATCACATTTTATTAAACAACAATAAATAAATTTTTAATATAATTTTTTTTTTTAATTTTTAAAAATTATTTATGTTTTTTTTATTAATAAGGGAGAAAAACTAATCGGAAAATACTATTGTCATACATCGATTTATTTTTTTTCCTTAAGTGTTCCATTTTGCCCCGCTTTCCCCTATATAATTGAATAAAAAATTTTCAATATTAAATACATAACAGCGACTCTCAATATATATTCACATATGTCGAAAGAATAAAAAATAATCAATTTTGGTGACCCAAAGAACAATCGACACTCGGCCGACAAATGGCAAGTCAAATTCACCAATTTTTAATGTGCCAACTCTTGGCTTAATGTATATTCCCAGTCTTGGCCGCCCAATAATTAACCAAGACTTGGCCGATAAATGGTTGATTAATGGCTGGCCAGCCCTTAATGAGCCAAGCCTTGGCTTAATCGTCTGTTTCGAGTCTTGGCCACCCAATAATTTACCAAGACTTGGCCGATGAATGGTTGATCAATGGCTGGCCAGCCCTTAACGAGCCAAGCCTTGGCTTAATCATCTGTTTCGAGTCTTGGCCACCCAATAATTTACCAAGACTCGGCCGATAAATGGCTTGATAAGAGCTGACCACCTCTTCTTCAACCATTGGTCGGCCAAGCATTGGAATACAAGCCTTGGTAAGCAAATAACCAGCCATGAGTCAGCCAAGCCTTGGCCCATGGATGGCGCACGATTGGCTGCCAAGCATTGGATGCCATTATTGGGACAAGACATGGCCGTGTTGTAAGTCTTGGCAATTCCTACCCGTGTAATTACTATCAAAAAGTATTTTTATGAATTTTTATGAAACAAATCGATAGTGGGACTGCAATTAAAATCAAAACTGTACAGCAAATTTGATACACTTCTTTTATTTTTTGATCTTCTCAGAAATTTTTATGTAGACTGTATTTTAATATACTAACAGTTGAATTCTTTTCCCGTCATATGGTGTAGTACAAATACATATGCATATGGTATATAAACGGCACACATAAACATGTTTAACACGTACATGAATTCACTACACTTGTCTCTTCATTCTCGATATACTTGGCTCGTAGGGCGTCGACGAGCTTCTTACCTGTTGTTTTTTTTTTTCTTCGAGTTGTTCCGTTCGGTGAGCATATAAAAGCAGTACACTTTCTAGCGTGCCTGACTCCCACCAGGTGCAGAGTCTTTCTCTACTGAGAAAAACCGGCTCGACTATTGGCGTCAGTCACTTCAGCCACTCGACCAATATCATCATCAGTGGATGTCATCTATTACTGTGAATTGTAATTTTTAGTTATTTATTAGTTCTTCTTAATATCAGTGATCTAAAAATGGGTGAAAAGACAATAAAAAAGTTTTAATTAACAAATAAGTTTATTTGGACTGATTTGTTTCTAAGTTGGCATTAATTTCCGTTATCTAACATATCATCACATTCAATCTGAGCAGTGTATATAAAATAAAAGTTTTATTCCTTTACGTTACGTGAGCGAACAATCAAATGTTGGATATTCTAAAATGGATGGTGTGTTTTTGTTTATAACTGATTCAAGAAAGACTAAATTTTTAATAATTTGAAGATATCTGGGCAGGTATTTTAACCATAACTCATCATGACGAAATCACATTATATGATTTAAATAAGTTATTTGAATGCACAGAGCGCATAAAAAAATCTTTCTTATCCATGTTTATTTTCCATCGGTGAGATTTTGATTTTCCCAACGTCTGATTTCTAATGAGTTTATAATAATTCTTGATCGGAACAATTTTATAAAAATAGATTGTATCATAAATGAACTTTTTATTCCAGTTATTCCATAGAATATTACAGTGAATGTTACTACTTCTAATAATAGAATAATAAAGTTCCGTAAAATTGAAATTTCATAAATTTTTTTGGATCTTTCTAAAATATGATTGCCGAGACCCTATTTCAGGAAACCTACTTGAGACCTGATCTGGAGTGGATCATGATACCCTTAACTAAACCTGAATAGGGTAACTTCATTCAATCCTGAACAGGACAACATTAGATATACTTTCACAAATAACTGAAGGGTTTATCAAAACAGAAGATTATCACGATAAATTATTAAAAAATTCTATATTTTTCACTAAGTTGTTGTGTTTAGAATAGGATTAGGTATATATAGGTCAAAATATTTGTTTTTTCACAAATTCACCTGCCCATAACCGGGATGTCATTACGTATAACTTAAGATATATTCAACATATAGGCAATCTGGTCAACTTATATTTATTATTATTATTATTATTATTATTATTATTATTATTATTATTATTATTATTATTCAATAATTTTGTTTATTTTTTTTATTTCAATTTGTGTGACAAAATTTTAAGTTTTTTATATATTCGTGCCGTCACATGGAAGTGCTATAAGAACTAAATTGACATCTTAACTACCGTAATTCATGAATGCAAAACAATCATATTCATTATCGATAGTCGGAATGGCCAAGCCCACCAAGGCCCATCGTTGCAATTAAAGGTCACGAGATTGAGTATAATTAATTTAGGGCGTGTTCGTTAATACAATTTTCTTAATACCTGATCAGATTCGGATCTGAACCCTATAGATAACGCGTCCATACATACTGATCCGTTCCTTGTCCGGCATCCTAATTTGAATCCGATTTCAAATCAGTCACCCTAACCTATTGTGGGTCAGGACCTGACCTGAATTTTCACTCGGGATACTTGGTAGATAACTAAATGCATTTTCGTCTTCTTTTGAAATGATTAGTATCTCGATTTTAGACCATTTCCATCAATTTATTCGCTACTGAGAATCAGTACTTTTCTGGACGATTGTAATTGTTACATATTTAAAATTTTTTTTCAATGACTAACATGATGAAGGAATAAGAATACGCATAATCGATAGTGTATATGGGATTATCGATAGTATAGCAACAAAACGATACGATAATAACATTAGTGCCACTCAGAACATATTATTCTAAATATTCTGAAGGAAAATTCTATTCTTAGAAGAATGTGCTTTCGCTGAAAGAAGCTTTTATATAAGAAAAAATTTGTTTCTTATAAACAAAAAATGTTTTGTCATACAAAACAAAAAAAAAAATTGATTTAAGGTTGAATGTAAGTCCCATAGTCGGACGACTTTTTTGAGCTAAAAGGGCACGCTCCGACCCATGCTTTCATAAAATAAATAAGTCCCTTTATGCTCAAAATCTATGTCCTTTACTATAACATCTGTAGTAGTATGTGTGTACCCGGCCTATACGAACACACACAAATACGACTACAGCAATAAAAAGAAGTAAATTTCGGAGTTAATTAATCATTTGCGATTGAATATCTTCTAAAAAAACCATCGAAATTGATAATTTAAAAAAAAAAAATTTCGCAATTGAAAAAAGTACAAATCTAAATCAAATTTAGTATTTTCGAGTAGAAGGTTTAGTCGATACAGATCAAAACGTGGGTTTTTCCGTTTATGGCCGTGTTAAATCGATCAATTTTATTTCACGGTTGAAAAATCTGAAAAAATTCTAGCGAATAGAGAATTATTTTAGCTAGCGATTAAAAAAAAAATTAGCAAAATCGAGTAGAGGGAACTCGTGTTTACATTCAACCTTAAATACAAGTTTGTTTAATTTCATCGAAAAATTGTTTTTTCTTTCAAACAACAATCCACTTGTATCAAAGAAATTCTAAAATTGAAAATAAAATCGCTCCAAGTTTATATTATTTTTTTTTTAATTCGAATTAACGTAGAAAAATTATATCTGAAATATATCTCAATTATATCTCAATTATATCTCAATTTCGACAGATATAAAGGAGATATAAAAAAGATATCGAATATATCTAAATTATATATATTATATACTATTTTTATATTCCTGGTAGAAAAAATTATTCAATTATTCAATTAAACATTTTTTTAAACAATAAATTTAACATTTTTTTAAATAATAAATTCAACATTTATTTAAACATTAAAAAAATGTTGAATTTAATGTTCAAACAAATGTTTAAATTTTTGTTAAAATAAATGTTGAATTTATTGTTTAAAAAAATGTTAAATTTATTGTTTAAAAAAATATTGAATTTAAATATATTTATAGTATATATATTTTATATCTCTTTTTTATAATTTGCAGATCTATGCTATATATATTGCATATCTTTTTTCTATAGATTATGATATATATATCCAAATAGAAAAATATGTAAAATCGGTTATTATAAAATCTAAAAAAAAATCCATAAAATATATATATATTCCATAGTAGAGTATAGGGAGAGA
The DNA here is from genome assembly GCF_014905175.1 of Aphidius gifuensis. NCBI lineage: Eukaryota > Metazoa > Arthropoda > Insecta > Hymenoptera > Braconidae > Aphidius > Aphidius gifuensis. The sequence continues at coordinate 17,253,252 of NC_057788.1, forward strand.
TAGCGGGCAGCGTGCTGTTAAATGGTATACGATCCACGAAAAAACCGGTTTTGGGAGTCGTTTTTTTACCTGCCCCCTTTCCCTCTGTGCCGCTTGCTCGCGTTCCCCCCTCGAGCACCTACAAACTCCGCGGGGCCCATACGCGACTACCCTGATAAAGTACCCTCAAAAAACTACCCTTAAAAAACTACCCCTATTATTTTATTTATTATTATTATTATTATTTATTATTATTATTTATTATTATTATTATTATTTATTATTATTATTATTATAATTATTTTTTTATTACATATATATTTTTTTATTATTTATTTATTGTTATTATTATTTATATATGTACGTATGTATATATATGAATAATAATATTATTTTAAATATTATTTTGTGATGTGTGCGCGCGCATAGGTGCAAGCAGACTACAAGCAAAAGTGTCAGCAGAAGTGTGAATGGAAAATGTGTGTGAGCCAAACAAGTGTTAGTGTAGGGCGGGTCTTGTTTTGGTAGTGTAAAATGTTTATAGCGCTGCAGCGGCAGCAAAAGTCCCAGCAAAAGTTTGAATGGAGAATGCGTGTGAGTCAAATAAGTGTTAGTGTAGGGCGGCCATGTTTTGTACTGCCTTAGCACTACACTTATGTCTATAGCGCTCACTCTCTTGAATTAAAAATGCGTACTTGGTTATTTAACAATAACAATTGTTATAATTAAAAAAAAAATTATTTCAAGTGTTTTTATAATAGATAATAATATTCTCTTGCCCGTTTACTGGACGGCTGATACTTTTTTTCAAATAATTAAATAGTTATAATGATATTTTTAACGTAGCGCTCTCGAATCTGAAATATGTACTCGGTTATTTAACAATAACAATTGTTATAATTAAAAAAAAAATTATTTCAAGTGTTTTTATAATAGATAATAATATTCTCTTGCCCGTTTACTGGACGGCTGATACTTTTTTTCAAATAAATAAAAAGTTATATTAATATTTAGAGCGTAGGGTCTAGCGTTCGAGTCAGCCCAGGTGTAATTTTTTTTTTATTTTATTTTTAATTTTTTTTTTTATATTATTAAATTTATTATTTTATTATTCAATTTTTAACCAAAATTTCAAGTATGACTCATTTGTATGCAGCTGGGAAATATAGGTTAAATAATTAAGACATTTTATTTATTTTTAAAATTTATTTGATCTACTTTTGACACATGTTTAATTATGATATTATTGGTTGAATGACACCAGGTATATGAACTCGACATATAATACATTTATCAATTGCTGGAGCACATTTGACACATGTAACCATATGTAAACAAGGAAGAAAAATAACAGACAATGGTTCATTATAACAAATTTTACAAACAAATGTATCATCTTCTTTTTTACTTTTTTTATCTTTTTTTATTTTGTCTTTCTTTTTCTTAATTTTTTTTTCTTCTGTACTTTCTTCACTTTTTTCAAAATTGTATTGCAATGAATATCGTTCGACAAAATCATTTCCTTTTATTAGTCGGAGAAAATAACATTCCGGAAAATATCTAGCATGTTCTTCCCATGGATCTTCATTATTTTTCCAATCTTTAATTCCATTTCCACAATGATGACATATTACATAATCTCCTATAGACGAATAAAAAAATCCAGCCTCAGCCATGGATTCTTTTGTCTGAGAAATATATTTCGGCCAATAATAAAATGTATTTAATCGTGATTCATATGAGACCAGATCTTTTTCCGCTGGAGGTGTAGTAGATATTCCAACACAATGTTCTTCAATTGGAGGATTAGAATATTCTTCCATTTCAAGATCAATATAAAATTCAGCATAAAATGTACGGTCTTCTTCTCTTGAAGTAGATGGAACACGATACGAAGCACGAAAATCTGTAGGTATACAATGTGGATCACCTTCCATAGGTATAAGTTGTGGGCTTACTCCTCTAGGAACATTACCACAAGCTATATTTCTAATAAAACGACAGCTTGCCTTAGCACGTTGATGATCTAGCCATGGATTGTCACCTCGACTCCATTCGTCAATTTCAACACAACACTCAAAACATTTCAACTTAGATCCATAACCAGTATAATAAAATCCAGCAGCAGAAAATCTTACAGGATCACAAATATCTGCTATCGGTGATAGCTCTATACTTTTTTGTCTAGTTTCTTCTACTCGATAAATATATTTATTATATCTACGTTTTCTATCCTCTACTGAAGACGTCATTTTTAAAACTAGTTGTCGTAAGAGACGACGTGGGTACATTTTTTGATAATATGGGAGGGGAGTTTTCACCTGAACCAATGGATGCAATTCCCAATTTATAAACTACTTATTTTTCAATAAAAATTCCACACATGTTTTTTTATTAATTAATTTATTTAATTTCGATTACAAATAGATGATTGTATTTTAGATCCACTACCAGTAAGGAAATGAAATTTTTTCTTATGTTTATAATTCTTACGTCTACTAACAATTTTTTTAAACATTCTTAAAATATATCGGTCGTTCCGTTCAACATCATTCGTAAATAATCGGAGAAATCCGTCGAGCCTCCCACCATTCGCGAAATAATGAAGAGCAACAATGCACCAATGACCGCAACAATTACTCGTAACACTTTGCAGCTGTATATTGTTGTACTCGTGGATGACACAATTTCTTTTGAGAGCGTAAAGGAAACGGGGATCTCTCGGAGGTCGTCCGAAGCTGTCGAAGAAGAGTCCATGGCCCAAATTATTGACGTAAAAACACACCCAATGAGATCCTGGTTGATTATGATTATCAAGATTAACAATAATTCCACAAGGTTTCGGCCATATATGAGGTAATCGGTCACTAGCGTATACTCCTGCACGTGTCAAATCCGTAAGTGGTAATGCGTCAACCAATTGGATAGTATTCATACCAATGTTTCTTTGACTGTATTGAAAAACGAATTAAAGACAACATCTACTTCAATGTCGTCTTCACTTTTTCCTCTTCGTATAATTAATTTTTCCAATTAACCAATTTTTTAATTTATAAACGTTTTGTTGAGTACAAGTATAATTAGGATAATTTACTCCGTGAAATAAACAATAATGTTCGTCTGCTGGTAATAAACCAAATCGTGGTGATATATTTTCTAAATTAATAATACAATGTTCTCGCAAATATTGTTGTAAAAACATACGTTTCTCTTCACCTCTCACATAAATATTTTTACCAAGTTCTCCAATTTTTCAATTAATGATTGTAGATTTTTGTAAGGTACTTCAGAGGCGTCCCAATCAATTTTATGATAATTTTTTGTTAACCAATTGTTTTGTCGACGAGCTCCTTTTCAAGTTTCGAGTACTTAAAAGGTGGTCCAATTATCCAATGACTAATAAATTTATCGTGTAATGTCAAGACAGAAATTTCTTTCGGGTAGTATTCATTGCGAGATCCAACTAGACACTGAATATCAATGATTAAAACTTCCGACATATTTATGACTGAATAACATAAACTAAAGTAGCTCTATATATACGTATACCCCTTCTTAATTACTATAATCTAATAGTACCTGACGTGTACTATCAATTTCTATAATATTATCAAACTCGGCATATACTATACAATTTATTGTTTGAGCAAGTGCAACACCGAATCTTATCTCAATTCTGAGACTTCCATTTTTTATTAAATTCCAGTACATGCTATCATTAGCAGAGAGGTCAGGTGTTAAGTCAAATGCAAATAAAGTATAGCCCTTCGTAAAACTAGAACGAAATTTTCATTCCATGATCAGCAAAATGTATTCCAGTTCCAGAAAATAATGTCTGATAGGCTTCAGCATCATGAATATTATTACTAAAACTGGAGATAATGCTTTACCACCAACTTGGTTTCCATCGACATATAAGGCCAAAAATTTAAATTAAAATGTTGAAAATTAAATGGATTAAATTTTCTATGACCATTAAATGCTCTATTATCAACTAAACCAACAACAATTCTTTGGTAAACTTCCTAGTATAATATTGTCGAGTGTATTTGATAATATACCCTGAGCTAAAACTCTTTACTTCTACTCTAGTCAAAGGATATTTTGCAGTCGTTTCGCCAATGCTTTTGAATGTGCTACAAGTACACTTGGATTGAGCTTAGCACGACGTATGATGAGTGTTGCTTCTAAAATATTTACTTTATAATTTCCATCCTCTGTGTTGTCCATTAAACAAAATTCATTCTTTGATCGTGTTAAAGTTATTTTCATCTCAACACCATTCAATAAAAATTTATTTTGAAAAAACATCAACATGTAAATGCCCAAACATCTCAAATTGATTGCCATTAGTCATAAAAGTGATCGATCTTGCAATCCTTTATTTTGTGCTCTAGCAGCAGCTCCTACTGGTGCTTCCATAAAACCCTGGAGTATCTAGAAACCATAGTCCCAATTGTAAATGGCTGTTTGATGCATCTGATCCATAGTTTAATAATGTTTCAATATATGCACGGTATGGATATGAAGAATTAGATCAGAGACTGACTTTTGATTAAATAAAAAACATCACATTGACTAATCATTTGTATGTAAAAATTATTTGTTACACCCACAGCATCAGCAGCAACAGCAGTTCCATCTTCTTTTGTAATTTTACATCTTATTTTAACATCGTATGTGCCAGGTCAATATATTCTTCTCTCCATTAGCTGGAATATGAAATTCAATTGGTGAATCCTCTGTGAGCGTTGTGACTGGATTGTAATAAACCCAATGAGACTCTTCAACAGTAGTCTGAGTAGGTGGTATTGTAAAAATAAATCCAATTCAGATTTACTACACTCACAAGAATGGCTATGAAGAAATGACATTATGACGAGAAAATATCAATTGACTTTTTTCTTTTTTTTTTTCTTACAACTTTTTTTTTTTTTTTCCACCACCTTTTTGAATTTTTTTCTTTTTTTTTACAACTCTTTTTTTTTTTCTTTTGACAATGCCGACCTTTTTTTGATTTTTTCTCTTGGAACGTTGTCTTCGAGAGTTATACGTTTCTGACTGGTTATTGTCTTTTGTCGTTTTACTTTTATAGCCAACTCCACCTCCACTTAAAAATGTATCTAGTTTATCCATAGCTTTTCTTTTTTAATTTATTACCAGATTGTGTCAAATGATTATCAAGAGAATCTCTTAAATTTGCTCTGACGAGTGACATCACCCAAACATTCAACCAACTGATAATAATTCTTTTCCCAACTGGTTTCAATGCACTTCAATTAGTGGTAATATTCCTCTACAGAGACCACCAAGAAACCCTCCTATCCCATGACCACGTTGATTTAAATGTACTTGATGGATCAGTGCCCACCACCAACTTGATTTTCATAATATTGAATATACATTTTAATTATTTTTTAAAATGAAGTTCACGAATAATGGATCGTATGCAAATGAGATAGGGCCACAAAACTATCTTTTATATCTATTGTAATAGTGTCAAATGGTGACGTAATAAGGAAAAATAATATGGTTGAAATTTTTTCAATTAACGACGAGCCGTATTGATAATTACTAGAGTCAAAAGGCACAACTCGAAGTACTTGCTTATTAGATTCACCAATAATATGAGGAGAAACAATATCACAATGTACATATAAAGCTGACGGAAGCCCACGTAATATGCTTGCTGGTGCATTTGCTTTTAAAATGTGTTGAATTTCAGTAAAACAAGACCCTCAGCGGTATATAAATCCAAGAATATTTGCAATTTTCTGGTTAATTTTATTTTATGTTTTTGCAATCTTTTCCACTACATTTTATTATAGTAACAAAACGTGTCCGGTATTATATACTAATTCAAAATGTTGTATAAAATTTTTATCTTTATTAAATGACCATATGACACTATCTGTATTTGGATATACACCACTTTCGATATTTACGTTAAAATTATTATTACCAAGATCAATATTAATTATTCCTTTACTTTTATTTATATGTAAAAAAGCATTTGGAAACGCTATTTCACTCAATCCAACTGACCAGCTTCCTTCAAGATTAAATGCACGATGTAATTGTGTTGTAAATGCAGCTGTTGTATTATTCGGATAATATTGATTATTTTTTACTAACAAGTGTAATATAAAAATCTTTATTGAACATGATCTTTTAAATTACTTGCTGGTACCCATTCATCAAAATCACTAGAATAATTTTTCCATCTAACAAGATATTCTTTTTCTGTCCTTTTCCCCGTGTGTCAAAATTTTTTCAACATCAAAATATTCTTCATTTTATATTTTGATTTACTTTACTTATTTCTTGTTCATAAAATAACCTGAAATATCTTCACCTTTTTAAATCTTTAATTTCATAAATAGGTAAGATTGTCGAATATAAACTTTGATATTATAAATAATTCTTTTTGACCAAGATCCAGCATAACCTTTACTGAAAGATTGCTTTTCATTACTGATTCTAACATAGTCACCAACATGAATATTTATTATTTTTTTGTCGCATTTGTATATTGTTTTCTATATTTTCACGTGCCTTTTGAGCATTGTATATAGTAACAGCGGCTGGGGTCATTTTGGTGATGAATGTATTGCATTATTATACGCATGTACAATTTTAGGTAAGACTTCAATATAACGATGAGTTTTTTTATACGTGAAATAACGATAAATTCTTTCTTTAAGTGTGCGATTTACTCGTTCAACTATAGCTGCTTTGATATCGGATTACGTGCTACGAAAATGAATTTTGACTTGGTCCAATAATTTTTGTACATTTTTATTTAAAATTCTTTACCTTTGTCTGATTGTAAAACTACTGGTCGACGTCCACTAGTTAAAAATTTTTCAAGTGCTTGACATACAGTATTTCCTGATTTATTAATAAAGTTCAACCCAAGATATTTACTAAGTACATCTATGACAACTAATAAAAATTTATTACCATCATTATAACTTTGTAATGAGGTCAAGTCAGCTAAATCCATTTCCCATAAATCATCTACATTTTTTGTAGTGTAATGTAAACGAGAAAATTTTCTCCGGACTGGTTTATGAAGTGTATAAGTATTTTGCGAATCTAACCAATCTTTAATTTCTTTTTTTGACTTTGGGTATTTTTTAAATATATTTTGTGCACCCGAGAATGATAGGGGATTTTTGGGGTTGTAATAAATGTTTGGTAAATTTATTTTTTTATGCTTAACCATTGTGATGACCTTGTTGATGGTCGCAAAATTGATGTAGCTGATTTTACAGTTTTTTGTGGAGGTTTTTTAACTTTACGTACAGTAGATATTTCTTCATCAGAAAAAGACAATTCTCTTCTGCTCAATCTTCTTTTATTAATTGGTGGTGGTCTTAAATTTGGTGTAATTACTTCTTCTTCAGCATCATCGTTGTCGCTTTGTTCCCAGAAACTAATATTACTAACAAAATCTCTAGGCGCATGAATATCTTTTAAAAATCGTGCAAACTGATCATGGCCGATTGCTTTAATATTTTTACGATGACGTAACGCATCATTAATTAAATCAATAATACTAGAACCATGAATAGTTTTTCCGTCTATACTAACCAAGCCTTTATCATTCCATTTTAATCGATTTCCGTTATCTGCTCTGGTTATATGATTTATTAAACCTTGTGCTTTTTTTTGAAAAATTTTAGGAACTGCTTTTATAATCAAGTCTTCCGGATATTTTGTATCATTATCATTACTTAAATTTCTGTAGTCAATATTATTGTTATTATTATTATTGAAAAATAAAAATCGTCTCAAAACTTCTTTATATTCATTCCACTTTTCTCCGTCATTTTTATTTGAATTTAAAATATTATGGAGTTGATTATCAAAGCGTGACGTCACATCTCCGGGTGTTTGAACAGTACCTACGTCATTATTTGTATTTAATTTATTAACCGAGTCTTCAGGAATTAAAACCATTTTTCTTACATGTTCCATTATTTAAAATATTTTGTAATTACAGCTGTAATTATTGGAGTAAGTAATAAAGGTAACAAGGAGCCACCACCTGATTGATTAATTAAAATTTTTTTTTTCGTTTTTATATTTCCTGGAGAGGCCAGAGAACGTAGTATTGATTTATGTTTTTTTAATTTTTTTTTTTCCGTTTTTTTAATATTTATTGTACCTTTCAAAATATTTAATGAACATTCACCAATACAGCGAATAAGATTTTTGTCACTATGCTTTAAAATTGCTTGACGTTGTTTTGGATTAGCATATACTAATGCTTGTAGTAGAACACTATGTTTTTTATTAAACGGATTACACGTACCGACTGCCATTATATTCGTACAACTGGTATGTTATTAGATGACGTTATTGTATTTATATCTTTTCGTGGAATGTAAACAAAATTATGTGTATCACTTGGAAAACACATGTACGTACACGGAGATTTTCTGGGGTACTTTGTTTCAAATCAAGTAAAATATATCCATGAGGTACAGAGGTCGCTTCAAAATAAGCCTCTTGAAGAAAACGCGGATTCTTTGGGTATATTTGTCGTGCTAAAAAAAATACTTGTGAACGATCTCGAGGATTTTTAAATAAAACAATATAATGTGTATTTAAACTTATATCACGAAAGCCACGATGGAAAAGATTTTGCGATAATAATATAACTGATAATCCAAGATGATGACTTCCCTTTGTAAAAAGATCCATAATAACACTGGAAGAGCCGGACTCTCTCATGAGATCATCGATAATAACTAATTTTTTTTTTTTATCATTAAACTCTTTTAATTTTGGTAGACCTTCAACAAATTCAACTGAAGAAAATTCTTTAAAACTGTCTTGCCATTGCCCATAAAAAAAATAAACTTTATCAAATTTTACATCGGTGATATTTTCATTTAAAAATTTTTTTAACCAAGTAGTCTTACCACACCCTGATGCTCCAGCAAGAAGCATAGTAAACGGGAATTGACACACTAGAGACATTTTAACAACTGAGAAAAAATAAATAAATAATCGAGTTATATAGAAATCTGAAAAATAAAATGGTTGGTAAAATAATTTTTTATTACAAAACAATTTTTTTATTTTCGACAAAACAAATATTTTTTTTATTCATAGGACAAATTTTTTTTTTTTTTAAATTTTTATTTTTATTTATCTTTATTAAAAAATTTTTTTATTTATGAAACAAAATTTTTATTTTTGACAATACAAATATTTTTTGACAATAAATTTTTAATTACATTTTTTTATTTTTTTTATTACACACGTTGTCTTTTATACCCCAGAGGATATGTAATATTCTCGTAGTGATTACGCTTAGGTCCTGTAACAGAAATCATTTTTTTATCAATAGTAGAGTACACTTGTAGATCTCTTGTTCTACGGATAGAATTATATTCAATTTTAAAAGGATCTATTTCACGCTTAATTAATGATTTAACAGTATTAAAATTTATAAATTTTTGTGCTTCCAAGTCAAGCCGTACACCTTTCAATTTACAGACTTCTACTTGACCACCATCAGGTTTTTGTACAATAAAAGAATAAAATTTTGGCCCACCCGATATAAAAGATTTTATATATGAACCTTCTCCATACTCTTCTAGCTCATCAGTTAAATCTCCCAATTTACTCCCTGTAATTAATTTATCATTTTCATTTTTACATATTCTTATAATAGAGTCAGTATCTACATATAAAATTTGTTTACTATTTTCATGAATACAAGAATATAATTTTTCCCGAGCGTACGCTGTCGTAAAAGCCGCCAATACAACGTTAGTTGTTTTTGTTAAAGGTTCTTCTTCATTAATTAATTTCCACGAAATTAAGACAGTTTCTTGATTTATTGGTTCAATAAATTGAATTAAATTTTTTTCGTTATCTACTATCTCATAAAATTCTTGTAAATCACTGCAAATTGTTTTACGCCATAAAGAACTTCTTTGTCCTAATTTACCATATAACGAATTGAGCATATTTTTACTCAATGTACGGAGACCTGGATTAAAATCTATTTTTTCTTTATCAAGTTTAATATTTTCAGCTTGAAAATATTCCTCGATATATTGATCTTTATCAGATTCAGTTTTGACCCAAGATGGGTACCCACTGGCTTCTTGTTTTATTTTAAGAAAAGTATTTATATATCCTGTAAATAAACCGACTTCATTAGTTTCTTTATTATTCATCGACATTTTATCGTAATGCCAAACTTCATATATTTTTTCTATGACATATCCTTTTGTTAAAGCAAGTTTTAGTTCTGACGACACCCAAGTACCGATTAAACTTCTCTCATCATTATTATGATTACAAAAACCTGGCTCCATTGTATCAACACATGTACGACAGAGTGGAAAATAAAGTTTTTTATTTTTGAACGTACAGGCAAAACAGGCATGTGTAAATCAGACGGTGCAAGTACACGACATTTTATTAATCCATCAATTTTGATATATCATTATTTGGAAATTTTTTCTCGATATCGCGACCAGCATATACTTTAGGATGAGCTAATGGAAATGCAGATTGCTTAAGGACACTCGGATACAGGCTTGTGAAATCTACATACTGTATAGTTTCCCCGGGTTGTACTGTATATGACTCGACGAAATTCTCCGTCCTACCACCAAAATAAGCATCACGTGGGTTCAATGCTGTGTAATAATTTGCATCAATAGAATCAACAAATTTTTTTACTTGAGGTACATCTTTTAACAATTTTTTAAATTCACATCCCCATTTTTCAATAACATCATAACCTTGATCTTCTAAATACTTTGTAATATTTTGCGTGCGTTCATAACGTTCATTCAAAGTTGTACCATCTTTTTGTACATGATCACGATTAAACATAAAACACTCAATACATCCATGCCACCAACAACCATGATACTGAAAAATGTTTTTTCGTCTTTCATTTATACCATCAACTCTAATTTTTTTTGGACCTATTTTGACTTCATGAGAGTTACCAGCATGTTGAATATTACTTGCTGTTGAATATGCTAACCATTCCAGCCACTGAAGAGCTTCTTTTGACTGATTGTCGCTTAATCTATAACCAGACCTGGGAACGATTCCGATTTTTTCTTTAGTAAGATAATTACGTTGAATAAGGCGCATACATAATGAAGCACAAGTCAAAGCTTCACGGAATGGATTAACATTAGTAATTTTTAAAGTTAAATTTATAAATTTTAAACATGCCATACGTAAAACAATTACATCTAGAGTACAATAAAGTTTCAGTTCCTTTCTAAAATCAAATAATTCTCCAGAGTCTACTCTTTCTTTATACCACTTATCAAATTTGTCAGCTTCTTTTTTATTTTTCGCACGCACACCATACATTTCTGGTGGTGGTACCTCACCGATATAATTTTGATTTATTTCATTATTAAAAAAATGTGGAAAATAACCTTTTGAAATTTTTTCATCAAGACCAAACATACGAGGTAAAGCACTCAAAGGTGCTTGAAAAAAATTGAGTGAATCTATACATTTAATATTTTCAAACGACAAAACATTAATACTTGTACCAGTAATTATAGTACTAATTTTTCCTCTAATTTACGATTAATTAATTCTTTTAAAAAGCCACTGACCATCATAATTTTTGATTATGAGCTAATACAATAATTTCACTATATTTATTTTTATTCCAAATAAAAAATCAACAAATTTTTTTACAGTGTCTTTCCCTTCAGCAATAAATTCGCGAGTAGTACATGAATCACATTTATTCTCGATCGGTATACTAGGCTCATCCAAATCACTCGTATCATTCATACATTTATCGCACACAAGGTGAACTACTACATAATTAACCTCATGAATTTTATAAATTTTATTATCATTATTAACTGTTTTAGATTGCATTGTCTCAAAATCATAAAAAACATAAGCACAAAGATCTTCTTTTTTTTTATAATTCATTTTACTTTTAAAATAACATAAATGTGATGGCGGTTGAAGCTCTTCACATGCAGAACAATAATAATATCCACATAAATGACGCGTATTTAAGTGAACTTTTCTAAAACATTTTTTACACTTTTTTATTGCCTCACACACTGAATGCTTTGAATTATAAGATTGAGCTGTCCTATGTTTGTCTAAACACTGTTGTCCATAAAAAGCCCGATCACAATCACGACACTCGGCTAAATCTACATTTATCTCACACAAATTATTTAAACATCGGTCACAACGACCAGGACATGACAAATGCGTTTCAGGTGATGAATATCTTTTATCACAAATTAAACAATATTTTTTTGTACCATGCATAAAAGTTATTATATTATTTATTGGTTCATAATGATGACTATTTTCATAATATGCAATTGGTATATAATTTTGTTCTTCACGAATAAAACCCTCAACTAAATCTGTACCATCAAATATTAATTCATGTCCATTCATATTATTAGAAACATATTTATATATTTTTAAAACGCGTTTAATCGGACATGTTGCTAAATACATCTGAAATTGTCTCACTTCCTCTAACCCACATCCCTCAGGTGGAATAACAACACCAGATTTATTTATAAATTCAAGAGTCAATGTTTTTTGTAATTCATATCGAGCGTCACGAACTGCTTTTAATCTAGCCACGTCAAGTTTATTTGTCTCTAATTCAGATAATTTTACTACGATTGATCTTGGTAAACATAAATTATCTTTATTATTAATTATTAGTGTACCACGTCTCGATCTTTCACTTTTAGGCATTCCACATCCACCAACAATTCGTTTTAAAATTATAACTTTTATATTAAATGCAGCCGTCGCATCTATACCGCCAGCACTTTGACATATACTACTTATTATTGTCCATAAACGATCAAAAGTAAACTCATTAATTGGTGTTAAATTTGTAAATGAATCACTAGTCATATTTTCTGATCGGAAATTAAAAATAATTCGGTCAGTGTTATTGCTAGACAAAGACATAACACGTTCATATACTTGTCGAAAAGCACTCTCAATAAACTCAACAAGCCCGCGATTATGAGGAACATCTTTTATTTTGAATGTATACGTCGTACTTGTGAGTGAAAATTTAGGTATTTCTTCACGCGTTTCATCGAGTAATTCTATACAATCTTCACTTCCACCGTCTTGACATTCGTCTTCACTTGAACTATCCATGATTAATATTAAAAATTTACTAAATAAAAATGATAAATTTCCCGAATATATATGTACTCCCACCTAGCTTATATTTACATTGCATGCACTTGTGATATTAAAAATCTATTGAACTGACAAAAAAAAATTTAATCGAATAAAAAAAAAATAACATACCATATTTTTTCGTTCCGGCAAGCGTCACAGCCTTGTTTGTTTACGTTTATGTCTTTCCCACAAACGTAACACTGTCCAACCTCGATGCATTGGGGTTCCTCAAAATCCGTGACGTCAGAGTCACTGCTTTCTGCTACACCGATGAATCCCTCCCGTGAAGAAACTCCCGTTCCCTCGGATGAATGACATTTCTTCGGGTTCGCTTTAACAATGAATGAATGAATGAATGAATGTTTGAGAAATAGGTCATCAGAAAAACGGTAAAAAATAAAATGCAAAATTATTGATTTAAAGAAAAAAAATTTAGATAAAAATTAAAAAACAAAAATGTAAATAACTTTTAAAAACAAAAAAAGAAAAAATTTTTAAAGAAAAAAAGTAAAATTAAAAAAAAAAAAAAAATTTTTTTTTCAGAAAAAAAAAAGTTGACAAAAATTTTAAAACAAAAAGTAAAATTAAAAAAAAAAAAATAATTTAAAAAACAAAAAGTAAAATTAAAAAAGAAATCATTTTAAAAACAAAAAGCAAAATTAAAAAATAATAATTTTCTAAAACAAAAAAAAAAAATTTGAAAAACAAAAAGCAAAATTAAAAAATAATAATTTTCTAAAACAAAAAAAAATTTGAAAAACAAAAAGTAAAATTAAAATAGAAATCATTTTAAGAACAAAAAGCAAAATTAAAAAATAATAATTTCCTAAAACACTTACATATCCAATTATCACTCGATGACGTAGAATCTGATCGTTCACGTTCTTTTTCTTTTTTCCATTCCTCAAGGTTTTTGAGACGATGGATACGCCAACGCTCCTGAACAACCATCCTTCTAATCATTTTTCTTCTTATAATCTTTGCTTTTTTTTGCTGAATACGTAATTGTCGCTCACCTGTAAAATATGCAAATTCACTGTTTTATTCTATTTTCACTTTTTTAAATCCACTCTATTATTTTATTCCACTGTATTTATTTTCACTGTATTATTTTTACTTTTTTATTTCACTGTATTAATATATTATTTAAATACTTACGTAACATTTTTTTAATAAAGCTCCGATTATTGATAGCATTGGTACATCTTTTTAAAAAACCATATAAAATTTTTTTTACTGCATTATCTTTTGAAAGTATTTCATTTATGCGATCTTCATCGAGATCGTCTTTGAATATTTTTAAATCACCCTCAAAATTTTCAACTGATTCTGCTAAATTATCAATTGAAGTTATATATTTCATGATATAATATATTTCCTTCATACTACTTTTTAATTTTAAGTGACCACGTATTTTTTGAATTATCTTTGGACGTTTAAATGTATAGTTGCGCGTAACTTGTACGACTCCCGGTGATACGATTTTAAAAGATTTGGTTAAAAATTTTTCACATAAGTTGTTCATGTTGAAAGTGTTGAAGACGATGTGCAACTGACTCGAAAATTAGGATTAAAGATGTCGGAAAAGCACTCCCCACTTACGTTTTAGTTTTTTCTTTTTTTAAATAATTTTTTATCTTTTTTAAATAATTTTTTCTCTTTTTTTTTTTTAAATAATTTACCAGTTGCTATTTTGCATAATCTATTGTAACTTGAAATTTAAATTTTTGATATCTTCCAAAAAAGCTAATAAAGATCGTTGTTAAATATTTAATAGATCTATATTCTTTCTAAACACTCGGGGTACAATTTTAAATTGAATAATAGTGCTGCCAGACAATAAACAAAAAAGTTTTCTATTTAAAAAAAAAATTTTCTTTGGAAAAAATAAACTCAAACTAATTTTATATTCTAGCATTTTAATTTATACATTTTAAATAATCAAAAGGACATTTTTTTCTCGCATAATAGATCTTTAGACCCCTGTATTCACCCTGAATTTAAAAAAAAAATACGGCGCCAGCAGTAAACAGTTCCATTAAAAATAAATATAGTTGAAAAATACCAAGACAGTAAATAATTATTTTTCGAACAAAAAATATTGTAGTCAAAAGAAAAAATATATTTTTGTATAAAGAATAGAGAAGTTTCTATTTTCATTTGCATTTTTTCCTATACCTGCTTTTTTTGGTTGCTCTCTTTCTATCCAGCTGTGACGCTCAGGTGTGTCATTGTATTATGTAAATATGCGCTATTTCATGCAAGTATGTCACTCAAATAATAATTGTAATAAATATTTCAAGTACAGGTGGCGGTAATTACGATAAAAATAGTATAAATAGAGCTGATAAATCATATTTCATGTTAGTTTATTAAAAGGGTACAATGTATCTATTTATAATTTTTTCTGTGTTAAGTGTTTCGGCTGCAAGTAAAAATGACTATACAGTCAAACAAATACAAACAGGTGCAGGATTATTTTACGATTATTTATACGATTTTAAATTTTCAATAAATAACTGGAAGCTAATTACATTCATTGAATTAGATTGGTATATAAAACAACAACCATATTTAAATAATGATGTATTTCTCGCTGTAAAAACATTAAAAGACAAATGTACACATGTGATGCATTATACGCACTCCCTGTGTGACGTAGTGATCCAAAGACAAAGATCAGTGCAATTAAAATTAAATTTTACAGAAGAATATGTACGTCAATTAAAAGCAATTTCCACGCAACCTGAAATAGAGAAAGATATAAAACAAAAGCGTGACGTATTTAATGATAGAAATACTTTTATAGGCAAGTCTTTTTTCACATCTTTGAGTGATGAGGAATCTGCATTATACAATAATAAAATTGATAACATGTTGAGAGAAAAAAAAAATTTTGTATCAGATCTTGAGAATCTTACGCATATATTACCAGCTGAAGTAGAACGATTTAAAAAAATTTTAATAGAATATTCAACTATAGGTAATTCAACACTTGGGTGGTTTTACATAAGATTAGAAAATTTTAATAAATGGTTTGGTCATCATGAGGAAAAAGAAATACAAGTATATTGGGAGCTATATCATCAAACAATTATCTATTTAGATGACTTTGCTACTGTAGTAGATGGATATAATCATTTTTTAAAAATTGTAATTGATTCCATTAATTTATCAAAGCTAAATATACTTCATCCTGAAATATTATCAGCAGAAAAATTAGAAGGCTCACTTGAGTTTTTTGCAAAACATAGCGGTGAATTTAATTTGCCTATGAATATAAGAGATGCCATAGCTGGTCATCTGAGTAAAATATCACAAATCGATATAGGTTATGACAATGGTAGATTATTTGTTTTAATGAGA
The DNA here is from genome assembly GCF_014905175.1 of Aphidius gifuensis. Taxonomy (NCBI): domain Eukaryota; kingdom Metazoa; phylum Arthropoda; class Insecta; order Hymenoptera; family Braconidae; genus Aphidius; species Aphidius gifuensis. The sequence continues at coordinate 17,269,797 of NC_057788.1, forward strand.
ATTCCATTGACTGAAGAAAAAATTTATCATATACATAAATTAAGATCGTATCCTATTGCTCAGCAATTAGGGAATAATACAATAGGATCAGCGTGGATAAAACCAAGAGCTAATTATTTGATTTTGTCATCAGATCAATCGCAATATACACTTGTAAAAAATAAAATTGATTTACCTTTTTGTCAAGCAAGTGTAAATATACATATATGTGAATCATTATCATATCCGATGTATGAGAGCTCACATCAAGCTGGTTGTGAAATTTCTCTAATTACAAAAATTAATGAATCGCCTTTACTTAATTGTGACATTAAAATTTCTCGTCATTTTACGCCGTACTGGAAAAAATTAAGTAATGAAAGAGGATGGTTATATAGTTTACCAGGAGAACAAGAAATACATATACTGTGCGGAGACAAGAAAAAAAAAACTATTGTTATTCGTGGTGTTGGTATACTACGGATCCAAGCAGGTTGCCACGCACGCATAAATTACGGAACAATTTTCGGTCAACAGGTAGTAAATATTGATACCATATATGAATTTAAAACTACAGCGACATTAAATGTTACAAAACTATTGCCTGAAATTGTTGATTTTACTATAGGAGAAACAAACTATTCATCAGCAAACCCAGCCGTATTGATTTATGATATATCTCTTAAAGAAATAAGAAAAGAGATATTAGATCAAAAAGAAAAAATAAATGAAAAAAATCTTTCAAAAAATATTATATTTAAAATTATTCTTGGTGAAATTATTATGGCTACAATATTAACCTCCATAATTTCATTTCCACCAATTGTAATTATTATAAAAAAAATTTTATCTTTCTTTAAAAAAGAAAAGTGTCATATAGATGTGAAGCCCGTCCCCACCTCAATATCTTATCCCTCTACTTATTAATTTCCCCACTATTCAATATCTAATTGTATAAAAGTCGATGTAATGATAGCTAAAATTAAAAGTTAACCATGGAGTCAACTAGTAATCTTCTTCTGTCACATTCAGTTGCGCTTAATAAGTCTAAAACGAAAAACCTACGTGTTGGATTTGGAGAAGATTATCGAATTAATATTCAAATCTGTGACAATACTTCAAGAAAGGAATTTCGTTTGCAGTATATAAGTGGAAAAATTTTTGGATAAACTAGAATTTATATTATCTTGGTACTCAGCTAGTGAAAAACAGACGACTTGAAAAAAATATTCTCCAATTGAGTGTGAAGACATTAAAATATTTTTAGTTATTCATACAAAACGAGGTCTGTTGTATTTGATCAGGGCTCTGGAAAAATAGCACTACATGAAGTGTCGATGAATGAAATTGTGAATAAATTACCGTGGGTTGATTGCTGCATAGAGAGTCTGGAAAATATTCCTGTCGACATTTACAATCATGCAACAATATTGTATATGCATAAGACTATAGGAAAAGATAATCTTGATTTTCCAACATCTGATTTTTTAAAACAAATGTTATTAAAAAATTTCTACAAAATTTCTGACGATATTGAAAGTACATTAAAAACAAGTAAACTTTTGTCATATAAATTATTTTTATTTGAAGTAATATTATATAATTTTGATCGTTTATACATTGACATCGAATGAGCTTTTACAAACCGTTGGTAATTAGTAATACTACATCATGTACGATTGGATTATTACGACGAATGGATACATTAATAAAGACTATACTTATATACCAAAAGAAATTGCTGTTGCTAGTGTAATTGGCAACGTTGTAAATCATTGGATTCTCACTCCGCCCTGTGAATATTCAGAACTACCTATGACTGTCAAAGTTGAAAATCAACGACGACTAAAAGAAATACATGGACTACATTGGTTTGATGGAGAGAGCGACATAGGAAGAGTACTTGATATTTTACGTTCAATTGCAAAACAAAGTAAATTAATTATTACATGTGGAGACGAGTCTGTAATGTATTTACAGAATCTTCTTGGTCGAGATATTATAAACGCTGAAAATATGAATGAATGGACTATATTTGTAGCAACAGAAACATCTAAATCTAAATGTATAATTCATAATAATTTACCATATCATGAGTGTGCACTTGTACATGCTAGACGAATAAAAAATATTTTTAAATAAAATGTCTTCAAATAAAAATTGTAGTGTTGACAGAAACTGGTTAAATATTGTAAGAAAAGTATGTCGAACGGAAATGAATATTAAAAGAAAACACATATTCAAATAAAAACACATGTCAATAACCTATGACTTAATTATTTTCCTAAATTTACCAGCTGCATACAAATGAGTCATAATTGAAATTTTGGTTAAAAATTGAATAATAAAATAATAAATTTAATAATATAAAAAAAAAATTAAAAATAAAATAAAAAAAAAAATTACACCTGGGCTGACTCGAACGCTAGACCCTACGCTTGAAATATTAATATAACTTTTTATTTATTTGAAAAATTATCTGCGTCAATTCCGATTGTTAGTTTAAACATCAAAGAATAATATAAAAGTAAAAAAAAATTTTTAACATTTTTATTCATGACAATATTGACAATTGAAAAAGTTGCTATGTCCCTGTATGATAATACACGGGTCTGACTCGTACACTTTAAATGCTCGTTATAAATTAATTTAAAATTATCTGCGTCAATTCCGATTGTTAGTTTAAACATCAAAGAATAATATAAAAGTAAAAAAAAATTTTTAACATTTTTATTCATGACAATATTGAGCATTGAACAAGTTGCTACGTTCCTGTAAAAAAAAAAAAACACGAATCCTGACTTGAACACTAGCACTACAAACATGGCCGCCCTACACTAACACTTATTTGGCTCACACACATTTTCCATTCAAACTTTTGCTGGGACTTTTGCTGCCGCTGCAGCGCTATAAACATTTTACACTACCAAAACAAGACCCGCCCTACACTAACACTTGTTTGGCTCACACACATTTTCCATTCACACTTCTGCTGACACTTTTGCTGCCGCTGCAGCGCTATAAACATTTTACACTACCAAAACAAGACCCGCCCTACACTAACACTTGTTTGGCTCACACACATTTTCCATTCACACTTCTGCTGACACTTTTGCTTGTAGTCTGCTTGCACCTATGCGCGCGCACACATCACAAAATAATATTTAAAAAAAAAAATAATATTATTATTCATATATATACATACGTACATATATAAATAATAATAACAATAAATAAATAATAAAAAAATATATATGTAATAAAAAAATGATTATTATAATAATAATAATAATAAATAATAATAATAATAATAATAAATAATAATAATAATAATAAAAATAAATAATAATAATAATAATAATAATAATAAATAAAATAATAAGGGTAGTTTTTTAAGGGTAGTTTTTTGAGGGTACTTTATCAGGGTAGTCGCGTATGGACCCCGCGGAGTTTGTAGGTGCTCGAGGGGTGAACGCGAGCAAGCGGCACAGAGGGAAAGGGGGCAGGTAAAAAAACGACTCCCAAAACCGGTTTTTTCGTGGATCGTATACCATTTAACAGCACGCTGCCCGCTATCTCTCCCTATACTCTACTTTCCATATTTTTTCGTTATAACGAAAGTTATAGTTTATAATTCCGTTATTTATATTTTCCGACTTTACATGTATATATGAATAATTTTTTCTACCAGGAATATAAAAATAATATATAATATATATTATTTAGATATTCGATATCTTTTTTATATCTCTTCCATATCTGTCGAAATTGAGATATAATTGAGATATATTTCAGATATAATTTTTCTACGTGGGTCGTGAACGTCTTGAGTATATAAATTAATGGGTGTATAACGTCTCAAATAGGTATTCTATACGAAAAAATAGGTATAACCGGTAAAATTTGTGTTTCTATGTATACTCATTTCTATGGTTGCTTTTTTCTCCCGGGTATTTAAGGAATAAAAGTTTATTCCTTAAATTTAGAAGAAATTTTTAACAATGTATTATTAGATTTATTATTGTTATTATTACTATATATATATTTTTTATAATAATTACATATAATATTATAACATTTATAATCATCTTTTTCTTCTGTCATTGCTTTGTATTCTTAACTATTTCTACGTACTATATTCATACCTGTCATATTTTTTATTTGTTGTCTGAAAAAACATAAAAGTAAACGTTTTAATAACAATATGCTTATATAAAATGATAAATAGTAGGAATTTTGGAAAAACATGCATTTTAGTTGTTAAGCAGCAGATAGAAATTGATGTCAAGTTTGACATTAGCTATATGTATAGTACATATAGCACTGTAGTCAATAATTGACATCAAATGAAATTTACATTTTCACCTGGAATTGTTTGTAATTTATTCCATACTTATTACTACTAGGGAAAAAAACCTTTCCCCTTAAATAGAAAAATATCAACAAGAATGTAATGTGTACGAAAAATTAAAAGAAAAGAGATAACAGAAAAAATAAAAAAGGCTCTGGAAATAAATTTCAAAAAAATACTGCAAACGAACAAACTGCTATGCTTGGGTACGCACTTCGAACTTTCTTGAACTCAACCAAGCATACTTCCTTATCTGGCAACATATTCTTAAACTATAGCTTGAAAAAATACATAATATGCTTCAAATCAAATTCAACAAACGAAGACAAAAACAATAGTAAAAATGTCATATATTTTCTATAACACCTTTGTTGTTAAACATTGAACTTTTGTATATGCTCAATAGACAGATGATCATACTGTCCGACATAAAATTGCACTTACATCCCTTACATCGCTTATAATATGATATATATTCTAATGTATCACTGCATATCATGCCTTGTTGTGGTTTCAGTAATAAATTATTTATTATTTTATGGTGTCTTTTAGTCTCTAAGAGGTGCCTTCACCGGTAGAAGCCAGTGTATTAACATAGTAATAGTATTATATGCCGGAAGTAGAGCCAGAATGGCAGGATTCTAATATCATTTGCTTATGTTCTTCAACAAAAAGTTTCTTGTTTTTTTCACAGTTTAAATTTTCTATTATGCACATACGAGATCCATTTAAGTGAGTCATTATACAACTGATATAAAAGATAAATAAAATTTCTTATTTTTCAATGTACTATAAGTTTAACAAAAATATTAATATCACATAACTACACACAGAGAAGGATATGTTAACAGTTAACATATCCTGTTTAATGTTAACATATGCTATGTTAAAATGGGTGGTGGCTGATAAGTTTACATCAAAGATATATATATATTAACATTAAACATACGTATCTTAATAGTTAATATGCGTATGTTAACAGTTAAGATATCTATGTTTATTATTAATATATATATCTTAACATTAAACTTTTGTATGTTTAATGTAAACATATTGGTATGTTAACTGTTAACTTATCCTTCTCTGAGTGTAGACAAAGTATGGAATGTTATCTTATCAAGAGACTCGGTAGAGTCTCAAGTCATTTTTTTCCAGCGCGAGACTCACAGACTAATAGTATAAATAGGTTGCATGGGTATGACGTCACAAATTTTTAATTGCTCAATAACGTATAAAAAATTATTAAATATAATTATTAAATATAAATAAAAAATAAAATTAGTTCCCTTATTAATATCAATATTTCCCTATCCAATGAGCCTATAGCCTCGAATTTTTCCGATGTATAGTTAAATAGATATGATAACCGGTAAAAGCCAGGTACAAGATTTGTCTAAAAAATAAATATTTCATCAAAATTGTCACATTCTGCATTTTTCTCTTTCTTGCGTTCACCGTGTCAATTTACTCTCGCCTAATATTGTACAACATATAAAGATGCATATACATATTCACACATATGAATGTATAAACGCGCATGCGTATTAGCCGGGATAGTTCAGCGCGTATTTGTTTCTTTTAAATAATTTTTCATAATTTTATTCTTTTAAAAATTAAACAAAAGTAGTGAAATAACATCAAAACAAAAATTGTTAATTTTTATACAAAAGTAACTCATTTTTTCCCTTTCAAATAAACAAAATATATGAAATAAATATATAAATAAAAAAAATTAGGATATTCTTTTAAAATCACAGAATCAATTTTACAAACTATCGTCAGATATAAGCACCTAATTTTCTTTATTTATATTTTTATTTCACATATTTTGTTTATTTGAAAGGGAAAAAATGAGTTACTTTTGTATATAAAAATTAACAATTTTTGTTTTGATGTTATCGAAGATTATATTTATGTTCGTTTAAAATTGATTATCATGTATCTATTTGTACGCACATTTTTATATATGCTCGAAAACGATTGTTTCGTATTTTCAGAATTTTTTTTTCAGTTTCACAATACTATTTCTGGTAAGCCCGAGGGGCTATTCCCTATGTTGCAGTCGTGGTGTCACGATGGGTGGCAGTCAACTGCCAAATAGCTGGCGGTCATAACAGTTTTGGCAGTCAGGGTCATTTTTATAAGCTTCATAAGATATTCTTGATTGCCAAATTATGTGGCAGTCATTGATGAAAAAGTGGAAGTCGGCTTAATATAATGTAAAAAAAATTATCGTGTCCCAATTTTAGACGTGTTTTTTTCGTGATACAATTCCGTTTTTGTTCAAAACAAGAGTCTATTTAAATCATATAAAGAAGGTTAATATTGGGTGAAAATTTTTTTGTTTTTCCTAATACAAGGCATGCCCGAGTAGAAACTTGTTCAGGATAGCCTGAACACTGATCCAGGCCTGATCAGGATATCGTAAGGCTATCCCTATTCAAGTAACTCTATCACATCCTGATCAAGCCTGGATCAGGCAACTACATCTTTTCCTTAATAGGGATAGCCTGATCCAGTCCGGATCAGGACTTGATCAAGATAAAAGTATTAAATTTATTCAATTTTTAAATAATTTCATCTTGATCAAGTCCTGATCAGACTGAATCAAACAATTAGATAAAATAGGAATGGCCTGATCAGGATAGCATCAGGCTATCTGTATTTTATCCTTAATAGAGTAGCTTGATCCATTTTGGATCAAATCTTGATCAAGAAAAAATTATTGAATTTATTTTTTTTTCAAATAATTTTTTCTTGATCAAGATTTGATCAAGATCAGGCCTCATTAAGAATAGTAAACGCTGGATCCAAAATGGATAAAGAAAAAAGTATCAAATTTGCGTCTTTGAATTTTACAAATTGCCTGATCAGGATAGCATCAGGCTATCTGTATTTTATCCTTAATAGAGTAGCCTGATCCATTCTGGATCAAATCTTGATCAAGAAAAAATTATTGCATTTATTTTTTTTTCAAATAATTTTTTCTTGATCCAGTCTTGATCCAGAATGGATCAAAACTATATTAAGGAAATAAACTGGCAAGTATCAAATTTGCGTCTTTGAATTTTACAAATTGCCTGATCAGGATAGCATCAGGCTATCTGTATTTTATCCTTAATAGAGTAGCTTGATCCATTTTGGATCAAATCTTGATCAAGAAAAAATTATTGAATTTATTTTTTTTTCAAATAATTTTTTCTTGATCAAGATTTGATCCAGAATGGATCAGGCTACTCTATGGAATAGAGTAGGAGCTAGCTGGATCCAAAATAAATAAAGAAAAAATTATCAAATTTGCGTCTTTGAATTTTACAAATTGCCTGATCAGGATAGCATCAGGCTATCTGTATTTTATCCTTAATAGAGTAGCCTGATCCATTCTGGATCAAATCTTGATCAAGAAAAAATTATTGCATTTATTTTTTTTTCAAATAATTTTTTCTTGATCCAGTCTTGATCCAGAATGGATCAGGCTACTATAATAAGATAAGTAAACTAGCTGGATCCAAAATGGATGAAGAAACAAGTATCAAATTTGCGTCTTTGAATTTTACAAATTGCCTGATCAGGATAGCATCAGGCTATCTGTATTTTATCCTTAATAGAGTAGCCTGATCCATTCTGGATCAAATCTTGATCAAGAAAAAATTATTGCATTTATTTTTTTTTCAAATAATTTTTTCTTGATCCAGTCTTGTTCCAGAATGGATCAGGCTATCTAATAAGGATAAAATACAGATACCTGATGCTATCCTGATCAAGCAATTTGTAAACCTATGAGGACAAAAGTTAGTACGAATTATCGAATGCCTCAATGGCCGAGCGTGTCAAGTACTAGCGTTGTAATCCCGTGTCGAAGGGTTCGAACCCCGGTCGTAGCAATAATTAGTTAGGTAAATTATCAATTAGGTCAGTTTGTAATAATAAAGTTTATCTGTATTCTGTTAAGCGTTAGATTTCAAATTAAAAAAAAAAATAAATTTGAAATTATTAATTTTTTTTTTTTTTTTTGAATAAATCATGTATCCTGATCCAGTTTTGATCCGGAATCTGGATCCATTATGGATCATGTATCTTTACCACAGCCTGATCAGGTATCCTGATCCATTCTGGATCCGAACCTTACGAAAAAGCGTTACATCCTGATCAGGTTCGGATCCAGTATCTGGATCCAGATTGGATTTGAAATCAGGCAAGCCTGATCAGGGCTTGATCCGAACCTGACCTGAATTTCTACTCGGGCAATTACTGTATTAATTGCCAGTCTATTATAAAATAATTATTTTTTTTAAAACATGCTATTTCCAAAAATTATTTTTTTTAAAGTTAGGATAAAATTATTGTGTAATGTCTAATAAATAATGAAGAAACGTTTGTTCGATTCAAAAAAATTTTTTTTAGATGAAGAAATTATCTATAACAAGGTTTCATCACCGCAGTCGATGTCGGGTTATTGAATAATTTCATTGGACACAACACATACTTCTAGAAACGAAACAAGTCAACGTGATTGTAATATTCAATACAATTAATTGAGATTTCGGATCTCACGACAGAATGTCACCAGTGTATGGCGATGAACACGGATTAAATCAGAATCAACAAAATTACAGCAATAGATGCCCGGTAAATATAATTTAGTAATAGCGTTATGCAACTTAAGGCCTTTTTACAGAAAACTTATTATAATGATACACTATTGATATAATTTATGTAAATAGATACAATGAAAAAAAATACATCTTATTGTCAACTTACTTCCCAATCCGACTGTTGATTATCTATAATTAATTGTAAAATTTGCGATTTTTTAAGAGGTTAAACATGGGAAGTATTATATCTTTTTTACTTCAACTTAAATTTTCATTTTGAAGTGAAGATGAGACAATGACCAAAAACCAATAGCATTTATAGTGCAAACAATGGAGAATTCATTAGTTCAATTAGAATTAGGGGACAGAAAGTATTTTTTTCATAAAACAAAAATAAATTTGAATAGTTGAAACAACTGTATAGTTGATATAGCTTAACTTCGTTTTTAGTACGAGAGTTCAGCTGTCGTAACCATACTTTTATGCAGCACAACTTTGTATATGTAGTTATGGAAGTATAGTGGCATTTTTCAGAAATTGTTTTCCGTGTTGGAATTGTAAAGATTTCTGTTTGATAAAAAAACTTTTCAGAGTAAGGATGGGAAAAAAAAATTTGAACCGTATGTAAAGTTTTAAAAAATAATATGTTGATCATGAAGTTGTTGAGCATCTTATGATTTTTAAGATGTCAATATGAGTTACCACGATTCTGAAAATGAGCTGTAGGGGATATTCTGATATCCCAGACAACACGTTTTTCCTAACAACCACCTGTAAATGATCTCAGTCAATAAAATAATATCATGAGGAAATAATTTAAGCAAAAATGTATTCTAATAAAAGAGAATGGTTTGAACGGTTTTTTCAAGACAGTAACTTCTGCAGTAATCATTGTGAAACTCAGTATACTAATGCATGCCACCTGTACGCTACCTTGCTTGCAGAGATACATATGAATATACGCTTGACCTCAAAAGAAAATCTACAATAATTATACTTGGGAATATTCTCAGGGCACCATTAACCTTGAAGATAATACATATAGGCTTTTTTTTGTGAATTATAAAAAAAACTGTTTTTTTTTTATCACAGATTGAACGAGAAGTTCTCGTTTCATCAGCTGACAGAAACTCGAAAATTCCAATTCTCAACGAATACATACAGCGGAACAGTGCGAAGGTTGCGATCGCACCCGATGCTCCAGTAAAGCAGCAGGCTTGGGTGCAAAATGTAGGTTGATCTATCTATAGATTGACAATATAAGAAAATAAGTGACAATATAATATTGAAATTATTATTGTTTTTAACATAAAATATCGTATATAGATTAAACTTTTTACAGGTAGAACAGCCACAAGATCAGAGTTCAGAAAAAGATTCAAAAAGTTTTACCAAGCAAGAGGTTAACTCGTATGTGTCCCAATCTATCATACTAATTGTTATTATGGTTTTAAATTACTGGTCCAAAATTAATTTTTTTTCTTAAAAATTTTTTTAGTTTTCACGTCTCAGACTCAGTCTCTCAAAATCTGAAATCGGAAGACGAACGTACAAAATCACTTTCACGAACTTATCACACAATTAAAGATATGATTTCCAGTCGTTTTGGTCCATCCAAAAAAGACATTCACCTTAATCCCAAAGAATTAAATAATGTACCTGAAGATCGACGGAAATCAGGTCAAACTATTGAACGTGAAGAGCAAAATGGAAACCAAAAAAATACCGGATACGGTCATAGTCTTATTCAAGATACGTCATCCTGCAATATGGAACAGTATCTTACACAACAGCAATATGGTGGGCAACAAAACCAATCATATCATCAAAGTCCTCAGCAAAATCTACTTTTACCAGGTCAACTTCAAACAATACCACAAACTCAGCAATCTTTCTCCGGTCAAAGTGCCCAACTTCACGTCAGTCACATCTCTCCACCAGGCGGAGTTCAGACTGTACATCAGACTCAGATAGCGACATGTCGACAAAAACTTCAGCTTCGTAATGATTATAGGATACCAGGACCAAATTCAATTCCACACGTTACACATCATGATTTATCACAGCTTCAGCAGCAACCAGTTGGTACACATGGAGTACCATTGCAGAATATTGCAGGAACAAATGTACTTCTTCAAAGTCCTCAGTTGTTAATTCATCATAATCAGTTACACCAAAGTTCAAGATTTTCACAGCAGCACGTCCAAAGTATCAATCAAAGACATATCCTTCAACAAATGAACCACCACCATCACCACCACCAACAACAACAACAACAACAACAACAACAACAACAACAACAACAACAACAACAACAACAACAACAACAACAACAACAACAACAACAACAACAACAACAACAACAACAACAACAACAACAACAACAACAACAACAACAACAACAACAACAACAACAACAACAACAACAACAACATCAACGACAAGCAATTATTTCAGCATCTTTATCTCATCAACATGCAAGACAAATAATTTCAAAGTCGCAAATGGATTTACCTAGTACGTTGAATCAAAGTTCCGAGCATAAAATTGAAGACATTTACTATCATTATAATCAGGGCAGACCAAAGTATTCAGGTAGACCTCAGATTTATATTAAACAAGATAACAATCAAGATTCTGAGAATCAAAAAAGAAATTCAGTCGGTCGCACGGAAAGAGCATCTTCACAACTTCAACTGTGCTATAATAGTATTCAAAATGCTGAGCATGAAATTATTGATAATAATGAAACAAAAAAATACCTTAAAAATAATTCGGTACTTATAAAACATGAGAATACCATTGATGATCAGGAACAAGAGATTGCCTCTGATGTACATGTAACTGAAAAAATAGATAAAAGTTCAGAAAGAAAAAAAGAGGATGTTAAAAATTTGAATATCCAACAACAATTAAATACTGAGAATGGGAAACAAGACGAAAAATTCAGTATGCAAAAGAAAAACGAAGAATCAATGAAAAATGATATAAAAAAAAATATAGTTGAGGGGAACCATACAAAATTAGGACAGGCTATAAGACAAGTAAATAAAGCTGCCGATAGAATCGGAGAGACGACTAAAAAAAACGAAACAAATTACCAAGAAAGATTAGATAGTGCAAAGAATGATATTGAGCAAGGAATATCGAAGCTCAAATTTCAAAACAAAGGATCAGGCTCTGATTACGATAAAGCTGGACAAAGTTCCAGTAATGTTGATTCTGGAAGGGGCTCTGCAATATATTCTAGTGGCAGAAAACCTCTCCTTGATGGTCTGAATAACCAAGGTTAGGATGTTTTTATACAATTCGTGTTTTTATAGTAGTATTAAGGAGGTTATCTAAAAGCCCCATGTTATTTCCGAAAATGATGAAAATAGTCAAAAATTTGCACACAGTTAGCTCTTTTTATTTTAAATACAACAGTCGAATTTTTTTTTCATGTAAAAGTTAATATAAGACTTTGAAAAAACTTAAAAAAAGGTCCATACAATATATATAAAGGGGGAGGGGCTATTTGTTGAAGACATGGCCTGGTGGAAGCAGACAACTTGAATATAAACTTGATGTAACAGCCTTATATTAACTTATTTGTAAAATCAATTCGTTGTACGTTTGCAGTGTTGAACTGATGTTTTATGACGGATCGTTTATGTTACGGACCGTCAGAAAATTGAGTGTTAGAGTTATTGACCGTTCGTGATGTAGTTTTTGACCGAATGTTCGAGTACACATGGGTGTTTCCGAATGTTCGAGTATCAATGTATAGGAAAGAACACAAAGGTGTCATTTTAAAATTACATTAGATATTTATTAATTAATTATGTACGCAAGTCGTTAAACATAAATTGAAGTGAAAATTTTTTTTAAACAAAATATCAAAAATTAAACATTTTAATATATATTCACTTCTTACTTTCTGTTGTTTAGAACTCTTATATGACAAAAATTGATTAAAATTAAAATATAAAAAATCTAAAATCTAACAAAATAATATAAAATATAAAAAAGTAAATATACTGGGTATGAATTAACTGAAAAAAATAATTATAATCAAATATTTATAAACACAAATCAAGTCAACAAGAGATAAAAAGTGAGGTTAACTATCAGAAAAAAATAGGTCATAAAGTGTAACATGAGCAAAATAACGTGTAAGAGTTTCATAACCTACCCATTTTACACATTGAATAAAAAGATTTTATGTTACAAGGGCAGTGGGAATAATGTGTGAATTTCCAAAGCGTAAGAGGGGTAGTGCGCTTTTTAGAAATTCACACATTATTACCACTGTCCCTAGTAACATAAAATATGGTTCGTTACATGTGCCCAATCAGAGAGCCCGCTCACAACTCATTTGGAGGGGAAACACTCGCCAAGGCTCGTGCTTGCCCCTCCAAATTCGTTGAGAGCACACTCTCTGAGTGGGCACTTGTAACGGAATATACTATTTTAAAATTTTTTTAATAAAACTTATTATGTAATTAGAATTAAGATAATTTTATAGTGATTTTTAACACCCACATAATTAATATTGTCTTAAAGAGACGAGATCGTTACCTAGCTCCACCATTAAGAAAATGGCCGTTGTTGTTCAGTCAGTTGCACTCACACGGATAGATTTTATCTTTTAATGAAAAAACACCGTGATTCTTACTATGGCCCACAGCAATCCGGAAACGTGGGGGAAATGTATTAGAATTTGATATGGGCCATAGCAATTTTCCTCGATAAGCGCCACCTGACGGTAATTTGAACTTTTAGCTTTGTACCGTAGTAATTTTTAAAATAGCTATATGAAAAATTTACAAAGCCAATACTAAGTATTGAAAATTGACGATGCAAATTTTAAAGGAGTGAATATTAATATTTGATAAGACAAACAGCAAAATTTAAAATAAGCAAAAGTAAATTTCACAACGGTTATAAATTTTTTTACCCTACACCGTGCCCCCTCCCCTCCCATAAGAGGTGCGAAGGCACGGTGCAGGGTAAATAGATAGCAATTATAATAGAATAAAAATCAAAAAAATGCACAGATATAGAGGCAAAAATTTATTGACAATAATAATAATAATTTTACATAAATTTATTTTGACGAAACTTGACCTAAAAACTTTCAAAGAATAGTTAAAATAAAAAATAAATTGTAAGTTCAATGCGTTACATACATGTATATCATTAACTTTTTTTTTTTTAACAAAATTTCACTTGTAAATTAAAATAAATTTACTTTTAAAAACCCATAAAATCTTTAATGAAAGTATAACATTACTGATTTTGAATAAAACACATTACACATTGCGCTGTTACAATTTATCACCACGAAGAGTCGATTATCGACAAAGGCAGAAAAAAATAAAAATCATCTGGATTTTCCAATGCGCAGAAAACTGACGCGCAGTCATTTGATTTTTTTTTACTATATGGCCCATTCGATTTTTCATTGAACACATATGAACATAGACTTTTGAATACTGCAGTCGGTGACAACGAGCATCGCGGCAAGTTGTAGATAAAATTGCTATGGTGCATTATAATTTTTAGATGAAGAAATTCCAATTTTTTCAACATAACTATTGTAAAATCTACAATATGCACAGCAAGTTTGATGCTGTGCTCAAGCAAAAATGAAAAACCTATAAAAATTACTATGGTACATTGTATTATTAGAAAAGAAGCATAATAATGTTTACAAATATCTCGCTGAATAATAATAATATTAATACTGACAATAATATTCAAGTGTAAATATTATTAGTTAATAATAATTATTAGTATTTATATTTCGAATATTATTATTATAAATTTTATTATTAATATCGTCACACTAATGGAAGAAGGACGTAAGTGCCATTTTTGAAAATTCTTTTTTTTTTCTAAAAGAAAAAGGGCAATATCCAAATTCAGTCCCGTGGCACTCCCACGGTGAGGGACGTGACTTATCATCCATTCTGGTTTCCATAACCATCCGTAGTCATTTTTATTTTTTGACTAGATTCGTCTAGTTTTGCCAAGTTCAAAATAATGGACTCAGAAAAAAAAATTAAATTTTACAAAAAAAGTCCCTTAAAAACAAAAAAACTTAGATATCTACATTATTTTACTCAGCTGTAATTGGAGCCACACAATCAATATCTACATTATTTTACCAGCAAAATTTTTTACTTAGCTATAGATTTTCTACTTAGCTGTAACTGTAGCCAAACGATTAATATCTACATTATTTTACTCAGCTAGATTTTGTACTTAGCTGTAATTGTAGCCACACACCAATATCTGCATTATTTTACTTAGCTAAATTTTCTACTTAGCTTTAATTATAGCCAAACAATCAATATCTACATAATTTTACTAGCTTAATTTTTCCCTTAGCTGGATTTTTTACTTAGTTTCAATTATAGCCAAATACTCAATATCTGCATAATTTTACCAGCTTAATTTTTTCATTAGCTACATCTTTTCTTTAGCTAGATTTTGGACTTAGCTAGATATTCTACTTAGCTTCAATTATAGCCAAAAACAATATCTACTTAATTTTACCAACATAATTTTTCCCTTAGCTATATTTTTTACTTAGCTGTAATTGTAGTCAAACAATCAATATTTACATTGTTTCACCAGTGAAATTTTTGACTTAGCTCGATTTTATTATATAATTAAATTTTATAAAAAAAAAACTAAGTCCCTTATTTTGAACTTGGCAAAAATAGACGAAATGAATCAAAAAAAAAATGATGGTCATAATCTGCAATGAGCCGCCATGGGGCTTTGACGAAAATTTCAAAATTTAACATTAAATATCTTTGAGGGATTTGGACGATTTTTTAAAACGAAGAGAGAGACAACATTTTTTCTCTGTTTTTTGTCTTTTTCGCACTCATAGAAATATTGTGTTTCTAGAAGTCATCCGCAAGAGGTCTCTAGTGATTTTTCAATAATTCCTCATAAAAATCCATTTTTTCATACTTTAATTATTAATTGTAAAAAAACTATGCTCCAAACCTCTTTTATTTTTTTTCTAGACGTTTTCTTTTGTCTCATTTTATGACCCGATAGTTTTTTTTTCATGATGTCATATTGTCGATTGGAGATATTGGTATTATAATGGATTTTTTTTTGACAAAAATTGCATTCTCCATAAGAGCCAATGTTAAAAGTTGTCAACATTAAAAATTAATAAAAAAAAAACGAGCTTCCAAACAATTACCAAAAAATCACATAAAATGTATTAGTATTTCAAAAATCTACTGTATGAATTTCATTTCTTTCTCATATTCCGAAAAAAATCGTCCAAATCCCTTAAAAATCAACGTCAGAAAAAATTCAAATTTTTTTATCGTATTCGTCTTGCCGAGCACTAAAATTTGATAGTAATTTGAAAATTTTTTAGTGAAAAATGAACTCGTTAAAAATAAAAATGTACGGTATATCAACTTATAGTCCTATCCTTGCGTATAAAAGTTGTCAACTTTAACATTAATTATCTCAAAAAAACGACGTCAGAAAAAATTGAAAAAAATTGAGAGTATAGATATTTATTTCATTTGAAAAATGAGCCAAAAAAAAATTGAGTGACGATTTAATTATTTATAAGCAACCTTAATAATATTAAAAAAAAATTAGCGGGTTGCGAGTACGCGCGGGGGAAGTGAAACTTCTGTCGGAGTAGTTGCATGTAACCCCCTTTATCTGCTTGTGACCGAGCGTGTGACCGAGAGTGTGAACGAGAGAGTGACCGAGTGTGACGCTAGTTGGGCCTCGAACTTTGTTGCTACCCTCCGTAAAGAAGTTTCACTTCAATAAAAGTCAGCAGCTCCCCTAAACCCTCACAATGACTTTCTGAAACAGGATTTTTTAAATATCTTTGAAATTTACTTGTCTTTTTAACCTGACAGGTCATGATTCAGAGTGGGTTGACATCGTAGAATCTGAACTGCGTAGTATTCTTGAACCCAGAGATGTTCTAGCAATGGCGCACTCGACATTATCAGAAAGTGTTTCTTCTGTGACACCTCCTCTACCGCCACTTTCATCTGATAGTCCATTAACACAAAGAAATCGATACTCCATCAGGTAATGCATATTGATGTTTCAAAAAATGTTATTTTTATCTTCCTATTTTTCCAAGCTCAAGCAGACAAACGGAACACCGTCATAAAAACGACATTGAGAAGATTTTTTTCATATATATGGCAATACCGTTTTTTTTCAAGATTGTACTTATGATTTTTTTAGTTTTGATTCTTGAGAATTTTCTAAAAATATACTAGTTTTTGCATGCGTTTTACTAAAAAACCGTTGACTTAATCGGAAAAATTATAGATAAAAAGTTCTACTTTTATTTATAGTTCACAGAAAAAAACTTTGAAAAATTGTTTAAACAATTTCCTACTATAATTTGTCAGATAACCAATCAAAATCAGTTTTTCTGAAACTTGGCCCCATTTTTTTTTTATCTTAAATCCTTAGAATATTATAAATTTTTAAGCTCATTAATATTTCAGTATTTTCATAACTTTTTGAGATATAAAAAAATAAAAACCGAAAAACACGGTTTCGCGTGCTGTCCCTCATATCTGTGTATATACACGGAGAAAAGAAATTGCAGTTTCTCACAAAATATTTTATTTAAATTAACGAATTTTTTCTCGGAAATTATATGTTTTAACTTAAAAAAAAAAATTATCAATTTAAAAAAATTTGACTTGATTTGAGAACATTTTTTTTTTTAGTTGAGACAAATTACATTTTTTTAAAAAGATTAGATAATTATCTTGAGAAAAAATCATATAAACCTGAGGCTATTTTATTTTCAATTTAAAAAAAATTTTGTCCAAATAAAATAATGTTTGTTTCTATTTAAAACAATATTGATATATTTTAAGTAAAAAATTTGTAAATTCAAATAACTTAGGAAATAAATAAAACAATGAGCAATCAATTGAAATTTAAATTCAAATTAAATTGCTTTCTTGTTGCTTTGACTTAATACTAAAGTTATTATTATTTACAAATATTTTATTCAATAAAATCAATACTGTTTTGATTTGAGTCAAATTTCATTTCATTACAGACAAATTTTCCCTTATCAGAAATAAGACAACATGTCATTTTATTTGAAAATTTTTGCTCAAATTGATTGCTTATAGTTTTTATTTAAATCTCAAGTTATTTAAATTTACATATGTTTTACTGAAAATATATCAATATTGTTTTAAATTGAGATTTTTCTCAAGTTGAAAATGGAATAGTTTCAAGTTTATATGATTTTTTCTCAACTCAAGTGTTTTTTCTTTTGTAAAAAAATGCATTTGTCTCAACTCAACGAAAAAATTGGTATCAAATCTAGACAATTTCTTTTAAATTAATAATTTTTCTTTCATAAGCTCCGTAACTTTTTTCGCTAAAGATCAGTAGAAAAAATATTTTGGTTCGATTTATTTTCGATTTCGAAGAGCCATATATAAGATCTAAAGAAAAATCCTAAATTTTTCTGTACAAAATTACCTTATTTGTTTTCTTTTTGAATAAACAAAAAATGAGAAATTGAAAATGAGAAGAAAAAAAATTAGGCAGTTTTCTTATAATGGTTTGCAAACTCAATTTTGTAATTTAAAAAAAAAAACCGCCTAATTTGATGAAATTTTTTTTTTTTTTTTTTTCAAAAAATGAATTGACGCATAGAAGGACGTCGGAGTTAACTTGATGAAACTTAGATAAAATAAGAAGCCCTGTGGTCTAGTGGTCAAGGTAATCGCTCAATACGTTTATACATATTTGCATATGAGGCATTCCAGGTCAAATCACGTGGTCATTGGCCTTACTCCTACCGAATCAGTTGATAATTTTTTTTTGGGCGTATTTGGCACAAAAAACGAGTTTATTTTTTTTCCTACTACCGAGTATTTTGGAACAATTGGACCAGGTTTAAAATTTTGAAATTTTTCCCATATAATCTCGAAGTGAAAACATGTCATTTAAAAAATTTTGGGATGGGCCAAGAATAATTAATACTTTTTTTATAATTGATCAAAAAAAATTTTTTTCGAAATTCGAAAATAGAATATTTTAAAAATAGTTTTTTGTAGAAAAATGAAAAATAAATAATGTCTTGGCGAATTTTGTTTCTTCTCATATTTTAAGGGTCAAAGCATAAAAAATTGAATTTCAAATATTGCAGTTTTTTTATCTTTTCATCCTCCAAGATAGAGAAAAAAAAATTTACCCAGAAAATATTTTTATCTTTCATGTTTTTACAAGAAAACATTATTAAATTACAAAATAATATATGATTTTCGAAATTCGAAAAAAAATTTTTTTTTATCAGTTATGAAAAAAATATTGATTGTTCTCGGCCCACTCCCAACATTTCTCAATAACTTGTCCTTACTTCGAGATGGTATTGGAAAAACTTCAGAATTTTAAACCTGGTCCAAATTAATATATACTTGACAGTAGGAAAAAAAAGTCATTTTATGATGTAAAATGTGGATCAGGCCGATGACCACATGATTTGATCTGGAATGCCCCATATGCATGTAAGCGTATATGGGAGTATTAAAATAAACCCAGAGGGAGTATTGAATTAGACCCTACCGGGTTCTTTGATATATATATTCATTTTCTTGTTTTTCAGTTCACCTTATGGAGTTAAACCTAATTATGCTGACTACAGCAAACATATTGAGAAGCAAAATTTCGAAGGAAGTACTAAGCAACGCGCAACATCAACTTTGAAAAAGGATTCTTCGAAAAAATTTTCTCATCGTGAGTTCTTAAACCATCTTTTTCATATATGTTTGGATACTTTTTTCTTGTCATAATAACGAAAACTTTTCTGTCTTTACTTTTACACGGAAACAACGAAAAAACTGATTATCATAAACACAATAAATCGATAACAACGGCTGTTATTTAATTTAAAATCTTATTAAGTTTTCGGATTCGAAGTTGCTGATCTAACATCAACGACAACTGGACTGGATCTGGATTCAGTGCTTGATCGCAGTGATTCTGATTTAAGTACAAATGATACAAGAACGATAAGAAAACAACTAGAAGGACTAGAGAATATGTACGGTGAGGTAAATATATGTTGATTTAGTTAAATAGATCACTCAAATCGTTTGTTATCATTCTTCTCATAAAATGTCGAAAGTACTCATAAATCGAAAGTTAATCAAAAGTATGATTAGACATCGACCGAACGTTCGAAATTTCATCTGACATGATTTTCTGGTACTTATTTTTATTAATATTCAGCCATTCAAGGCGTTACGAGCGCTGATAGAAAATGAACAACTATTGCTAAAATTGATGTAGTAGGTCCTCGAAATAACAATACAAAGTCGTGATTTTTTTGTCAATTTTCTAATAACCCGTTATTCTCTTAGGCTCAAGTTTAATTTTCCGAAACCTGGTTAACCATTTTAGGAGCTTGTCTGTCATTTTTGACACGCACACACACATATATCGTCGCATTAAAGGGTAAAGGGCGTAAGTGCCAAAAACGTCAATTTTAAAGGAAGAAGGGCGGAAGTGCAAATTTATTAATTTTTGGGTTTTTTATCTAATTTTAAGGCTTTAAAAAAAAAAAAGGAAAAAGGGCGTAACAACTTTTTATAAAGGATGGAAGGCGTATGTCCAGGGACTTACGCCTTTTTTCCATTATCAAAATCTTTTTTGATAGAAGATGAAGAGCGTATGTCCAAGGATTTACGCCTTTTTTCCGTATTCAAAATAATTTTTGATAAAAGATGAAGGGCGTATTTCCAATTTTATTTTCAATTTATTCAAAGGTATAGTGTTTTTAAATTATTGATTATTTATTCATAATTATCAATAAATAATTGATCAGTTTAAGAACACTGCCCTTAAATAAATTGAAAATAAAATTGGAAATACGCCCTTCATCTTTTATCAAAAATTATTTTGATAACGGAAAAAAGGCGTAAATCCTTGGACATACGCCTTTTATCCTTTATCAAAGGTTGTTACGCCCTTTTTAACAAAATTAGATGAAAAACCCAAAAATTAATAAATTTGCACTTACGCCTTTTTTCCGTTATTAAAAAAAAAATTCCCAAAAATGGCACTTACGCCTTTCTTCCATTAACGCGACGATATATATTGTAACTGATTTTTCCACCGATAAAGTAGAAGCCTCAGTTACTATGGGGTCAACGAGGATTTCTCACCATCCTCCTCTCTTACCGCCAGGAGGGAGCCAGCTGGTGTATAACGGCAACCAACGGACCGTGGGGTAGTTTCGGGAGCAATGGCCGCCGACGGCCATTTCGGTAGCGACTAGTTCAGTAAGAAAATGGTAGAGGGGCGCGGTTTACCATATTAGTTCCAAAACGTCACTCTGGCACCATTACTAAAATGTATATTGTTTTTAGTATTGGCCGGGAGCGTAATAACCTCACCCCGCGGCGGCGGTTATTACCGTGAACATTAACCTTGGTTTAACTCACTCGCACAACCTAAGTCAATACGAGAACGAGGATATTCGCACCTCACCGGTTTTACCAAATATCCTCCTATTGCCTACTCACTCTAGTGCATCAAGTAGTCGAACATAAAGTCCATCCGCAGCCCCCCTGGTCTTACGCTGGACCACTCTATGCATCTGACTACTCGATTATAGGTTACCCTGATAGTAAGTAACCACACTAGAGCAAGAGAGCGAGTGATATACAACGCCCTACCTATACAGCGTAGCGACATCGTAAATCACCCCCGAGAGCATGCACCACGCATCGGGAGCTTGGTTGGACTCATCAGTGACACCAACTAGTTCCAGCCTAGGACCCAGTCGACGTCATCGTCTAAGTCGGCTAACCCCACCAAGGAGTCATGCCAGCTTCACCAATGATATTAACTAGCTCCTCCATAGGATGACATCACCAAGTCACCAGCCAACTCCACCAAGGAGTCGGCTAGCTTCATCGGAAGCCAACCACGGACTGTCACCAGTCCCGGTGCCATTAGCCAGCTCCGAGAGCCGGCCGACGACTGGCAGTGAGATGCAGGGGGGTAGCACTACGTGTATTTTTTTCTGGGCTTATTTTTTTCCCTAACTGAAGATTTTTCCCATGCGCAGAGACCGATTTTTGCGTTTAGGTGGAAGGAGGGGAGAATGTGGATAATATGACAATAATATCTTTAATATCGGCCCGAACTATGCTACCGACTGATTTATATTATAATTTGAAATGTGATTAATATTTTTTATTTTTATTTATTTATTTAATATCGTATGATAAATAGAAATAGCTATTGGAAAAATGTCTATGGAAAAGATGTAGCCACATGTTAATTAATATAAAATTAATTTTGCCAAAGGAATTAACATGTAGGCATCCTCTTTTCCTTAGCTAATACTTTTCCCATAGCGTTTTATTAATTTAAAAAAATAAATGGTCATAGGAAAAATGGTAGCTAAGGAAAGGATGTTGTCACATGTTAATTTATACGAAATATATTTTGCCAAAGAAATTAACATGTAGGGCAACCTCTTTTCCTTAGCTACTGCTTTTTCTTGGACATTTGTATGTTAGAAAAATAAATTTATATGTATTTTATTTATAAAATAAATGAAAAATGTCCAAGGAAAAGCAGTAGCTAAGGAAAAGATGTAGCTAAGAAATTAATGTGACTAATGAATTATTTCCTTGAAATATAATTCTTTGGCAACATTAATTCCTTAGCTACATCTTTTCCTTAGCTACATCTTTTCCTTAGCTACTGCTTTTCCTTGGACATTTGTATTTTTAAAAAAAAAATTTACATGTATTTCATTTATAAAATAAATAAAAAATGTCCAAGGAAAAGCAGTAGCTAAGGAATTAATGTGACTAATGAATTATTTCCTTGAAATATAATTCTTTGGCAACATTAATTCCTTAGTCACATTAATTCCTTAGCTACATCTTTTCCTTAGCTACTGCTTTTCCTTGGACATTTGTATTTTTAAAAAAAAAATTTACATGTATTTTATTTATAAAATAAATAAAAAATGTCCAAGGAAAAGCAGTAGCTAAGGAAAAGATGTAGCTAAGGAATTAATGTGACTAATGAATTATTTCCTTGAAATATAATTCTTTGGCAACATTAATTCCTTAGTCACATTAATTCCTTAGCTACATCTTTTCCTTAGCTACTGCTTTTCCTTGGACTTTTGTATTTCTAAAAAATAAATTTACATGTATTTCATTTATAAAATAAATAAAAAATGTCCAAGGAAAAGCAGTAGCTAAAGAAAAGATGTAGCTAAGGAATTAATGTGACTAAGGAATTATTTCCTTGAAACATAATTTTTTGGCAACATTAATTCCTTAGTCACATTAATTCCTTATAGCTACTGCATTTTCTTGGACATTTTTTATTTATATTATAAATAAAATACATGTAAATTTATTTTTTAAAAATACAAATGTTAATCAAATTAATTGTATGGTTTCATTATATATTTAAATTTATTATCCATTCGAGGAAAACTGCAATTTAACTGGTAAGGAAGAAACGAGATAGATAACGTAGGAATTAAAAAGGTTTTTATCATGTGACTACAAAATGGCGTTCCGTTACTAGACTTTTTCTGGGGAATCGACTCATCTAGGGTGACAAACTACAGCCCATAAAAATACATGTAGTGCTATCCCCCTGGTGAGATGCCAGCGGTCACCAGTTTTATGGACTCTCTATCCCCACTCCCGTTTGACCCACTCCATACGACCATCTGTGCGCACACGGCGCACACCTCGATGCGACTCTCCGGTGGGAGTGTCGAAGTAGGGGATATGAATCTGTCGTAGCCAGGGTAGGAATCCGGATTATCCACTCGTGGTGGATGTCTACCAAGTCAACACTGACATTCAGGCGAAAATGGATGTCACTACCGAGGCCACTCACAAACCGGTGGTATTAATTAGCGTCTTAGTCGATAAAACCCCTCAGACCAGACCTCTAATTATTTTCGGGAGCGCGAGATCTGCCAAATCTCGTTACAATATATATATATATATTTATGTACATTCGTGAGGCAAATCGTACTTTTAATTGTTAAAAATCCACTTACACAACTATTTAATTCGAGGGGGATTCATAAAATGAAGTCACTTAGAAAATGAGAAATGTCATTATTGTGTCAATACACGAAGAAAATTTTCACCGGAATATCACGTGGGAATACCGAAGTGGCGGATCCGTTGACCTACAACGTTGTTTTCACAGGAACATACAACGAAATATTAGGTATAACCACGTGATTTTCTCAGGTTTACAATTGGATTCTTGACCCTGGCTTTTTCACGTGAATAATCCTGTGAAATGATGCGCTTTCTTTCATGATTTTCACGTGATTTATTTTAATATTTTTATTTTTATTTATTTATTTTGACTAATGTTAATTTCTTTAGATACATTTATTTATTAAAAAATAACATTTGGCAACTTCCATTCTTTAGAACATTTTTCCCATAGCTTTTTGTCTTTTTAAAAATTGGAAAGCTATGGAAAAAATGTTCTAAGGAATGGAAGTTGCCAAATAGTAATTTCCTTTGAGAGATTAATTTTTAAAAAATTAACATTTGGCAACTTCCATTCCATTGACTATTTTTTCCATAGCTTTTTGTCTTTTTAAAAATTGTTTAAAAAAGTTCAATGGGGTATCTGCGTGTATCTTTTCCGCGTATCTCTGGGTATCTTCAAGATTTTTTCCCGGGTAATCAATCAATTAATAAAAAAGCTATTGGCAAATGTTGCCAAGGAAAGGATGTAACAGAATAAATAAATCCGTAGTCTAAATAAATTTCTCAGCCATTTTGCCATAATTGTTTCAATTTATTATAGAAAATATTGCTGAGGAATTAATTGAGACTAGAAATTAATTTATTTGGTTACATCCTTCCTTAAGATACATTTTCCATAATTAATTAATTAAAAAACTATTGTCAAATGATGCTAAGACATACTGTAACTACTATTCATAATGTTAATTAAAGCCTCACCAAATACCTATATTATACCTATTATTAAACCTTACCAATATAGCATAACAAATAACATCACTCTTGTACACAAATTTTGAAAATATGATTTATTTGTTATTTATTAATCAATAATTTTATAATCAAAAACAAATGGACAGTTCTAACTTTGTGTTTACCTTTCAAAAATTAACTTTAGACAAACAGATTAGACACAAAAATAATAGACTTCACACACAAGTTCTATAAAATCAATTAATTTATCAACTAATAACATTTAATTCATTTAATGAATAATATTTGCAATTAAAATAAACCAAAACTGACATCGACAGTATTATTGGCATTACAAACATCACAAAAAAAGTAAGCAAGCAGTAAATAAATAATTACACGTGATACTGTCGTTCGAGTACAATCCCAGCACCCTCATTTACTCCGAAATATTGGCTTCAGTAAAAAAGCAAAGCTTACACTTCTTATTCACCTCTATAATCGTGAACTACAATCACATACATCATTATGTAGTAGTAGTATAATAATTATTATTATTATAAGAGAGCCATCTAGCGTGATCATAAGTATTAGTCGGCCATTGAAAATTCAGACGGAGTTCCACCAGGACTTAACTTCTTATACCTCGAGAACCTTCACAAAAGATCCAAACGATGTAGAGAGAACCAGTAGTGAACCATAGAGAGCCAGTCAAGAGAAGGTAGTGATCGTTCGAACTTCGAAAGCCAGACAAGTTGTGTCGTTTCACAAAAATAGGTGTATTCTTTCATGGCGGATTTTCTGGCGGATTTCCACTTCTCCTAGCGTTTGAGCTCCCCTTCTTAACTAGTTACGCTTAAACGCTCAAAGAAGGGGTAAAAAAAGAAAGGACAGTAGAGGTGGAAACCCGCCAGAAAATCCGCCATGAAAGAATACACCTATCGTTAAGTACTAAGTTACTGAGGGTTCTCTTCTCCCACTCGGGCGTTCTTCCACCGTGGAAGACTCTCTACATCATTTGAATCTTTTGTGAAGGTTCTCGAGGTATCAGAAGTTAAGGCATTACCAGTGCTGGTAGAAAACAATGAACTATTGCTGAAATTTTTGTAGTAAATTCTTGAAATAACAATACGCAATCTTGAATTTTTTGTTAATTTTGTTGTAACTACTTATTTTTTAATTAATTGTTAAAGTCGACTACTTTTTTAGAGGTTAAACATAGGGTCTTACGGAGAGCCAAGTTTAGTTTTCCATTACCTGGTTAGCCATTTTGAGAAAAACAATTACAGATTTACCAAAAACTAGAGATTTATAAAAGAAAAAAAAAGGAAATTTTTGATATAAAAATCAATAAGGCTTTGAGACCTTTTTATTTTACAATAAATAAAAATAAATTTTTGTCTTTGTCTAAATACTTGAGTGGAAGTGAGAAACAAGATTTTCTCCTTCTTTTTTATTTCTTTCGCACTCATAGAAATATTATGTTTCTAAACGCCATCCAAAAGAGAACCTTAAGGTGTTACCCGCGCATATCGAGAGACCTCTTTCGGATGGCGTTTGGAAACATAATATTTCTATGAGTGCGAACGAGATAAAAAAAAAAAGGAGAAAATCTCGTTTCTCACTTCCACTTAAGTATTTAGACGAAGACAAAAATTTATCTTTATTTGTTGTAAAATAAAAAGGTCTCAAAGCCCTATTAATTTTTATATCAAAAGTTTCCTTATTGTTTCTTCTATCTATACTTAGTTTTTGATAAAGCTAGCCGTATTTTTCATGAAATGGCTAACCAGGTTTCTAAAAACTCAACCGGACTCTCCATAAGAACCTATGTATAACCTCCAAAAAAGTAGCCTACTTTATTAATTAATTACTAAGTAATTAGCTACAAGAAAATTATCATAAAATTTGAGCGTGTGTATTACTATTTCATTAAGCTACTTAAAAAATTCCAAGGCTCTATCCGTATTTTTGATTTGTGCTGGATATTCCTTAAGTCCTGGTGGAACTCCGTCTGAATTTTCAATGACCGACTAATACTTATGATCACGCTAGATGACTCTCTTATAATAATAATAATTATTATACTATCACTACATAATAATGTATGTGATTGTAGTTCCACCTATCGTCTCGGACAGTGCCGTAACAAGGGGTGGGCAAGAGGGGCAACTGCCCAGGGCGCAGTGTAAAGAGGGGCGCACTTCGAAGCGCGTGACAGGAATAAAAATATTCTTTTTAAAACAATTGAAAAAAAAATTTTATTTTCAGGAAATAAATTGACTACTGTCATTTATGATCATTCGGGTATTACATAAACATGATTGTCTTTCTAAATTTGAAGTAATCGTCCTTATTATTGCCATTGTTCGTTTGGAGACAATCGTCCAAAAACAATATTAAAAATGCAAAATACGACGTAAAATAAAAAATACTTAATAATTTCGATTGAAATTTTTTTTTGTTTCTTCTGACAACGGCCAAGACACGATCCTCTATACTTTAAAATTCTACCCAATTCTACCTATCACTAACATCGTACTTTAAGGGATTTGGACGATTTTTTTAAAACGAAGAATGAGACAACGTTTTTCCTTTGTTTTATGTCTTTTTCGCACTCATAGAATTATTGTGTTTCTAAAAGTCATCCGCAAGAGGTCTCTAGTAATTTTTCAATAATTCCTCATAAAAATCAATTTTTTCATACTTCAATTATTAATTGTAAAAAAACTAAGCTCCAAACCTCTTTTATTTTTTTTCTATACGTTTTGTTTTGTCTCATTTTATAACCCGATAGTTTTTTTTTCATGATGTCATATTGTCGATTGGAGATATTGGTATTTTAATGGATTTTTTTTTGACAAAAATCGCATTCTCCATAAGAGCCAATGTTAAAAGTTGTCAACTTTAAAAATTAATTAAAAAAAAAACGAGCTTCTAAACAATTACCAAAAAATCACATAAAATGTATTAGTATTTCAAAAATCTACTGTATAAATTTCATTTCTTTCTCATATACCGGAAAAAATCGTCCAAATCCCTTAACAGACTTAACCACGAACGCAGGTTAAATAATGGACCGATTTTTATTCTACTTGTATTGACTATAGGCCAAAAGTTTGCTTATCATTTTTTTATTGACAGCAATTGAGATGATTATGGCAAATGGCTGAGAAATTAATTCAGATTAAGAATTTTTTTATTTGGTCACATCCTTTTCTTAGCAACATTTGCCATAATTAATTAATAAAAAAGCTATTGCCAAATATTGCTGAGGAAAGAATGTATAACCAAATATATTATTTCCTAGTCTAAATAAATTTTTTAACTATTTTAGACAATAATTTCAATTTATGATAGGAGATATTGCTAAAAAATCAATTTAGACTATGAATTAATATATTTGGTTACATTCTTTCCCTAGATACAGTTGCCATAATTAATTAATCAAAAAGAGCTATTGGCAACTTTTGCTAAGGATTGGATGTAACCAAATAAATTATTTCATAATCTAGATTAATTTCTCTGCAATTTTTTCTATAATAAAATAGAATCATTGTGCCAAATTGATTGTATCTTCAATAGACTTCGATGACATCATGATAGATGAATACAAATGAAACACAAAACAATTGAAACACCTCACAGAAGGCACCATTGATGAATTTTCCAGCCACAATGCCAGAAGACAAAAACTGTTTTGATTTCGTAATGATTCATTCTTCATCTATATCACCCCTGGTAGAAATAATCTCTCTGGATTTTCTCCAGATTATCTCCGGATTTCTCCGGATCTCTCTGGATTTTGTCTGGATTTTGTCTGGATTTCTCCGGATTTTCTACGCAATTGAGACTTCCGGGGATATTATTCCGGAGTTTTTTCGGGTTTTCTCCGGATTTTTTCAGAAAAAATTTCTTTTTTATTTTTCGTATGTAAACTCTTATTTCTACTTTTTCTTATTAATTTTTCCATTTTTTTGTGTTTGGTTTTTTAAGTCAAAATTCCGGAAAAAATCCGGAAATATTATAGAAATAGTCTGGAGATTACTCCGTAAATATCTCCGAAAGTCTCAATTACGTAGAAAATCCGGAGAGATCCGGAGAAAATCCGGAGAAAATCCTGAGAGATTATTTCTACCAGGGTACACCTAACAAATGATTTTTTTTTCATATATTATATCGATTAAAATAGGGCGCAAAATATAATTTTGCCCAGGGCGCAGTTTTTATTATTATATTATTATTATATCATGTATCGAAATAGCGCCTAATTTTTTTTTCAATTTTTTTTATCCAGCAAATTATTCAACTTTATACTTCAAAATTTTGACATTCTTTTGGATATTTTACGTCTTTTGATTATTAAAGGTATGATGAATAGACAGGTATTCAAAAATTGAGGCTTTTTGGCGACATGAATTGTAAATTTATGTTTTGTTTTTATTTCACTTATTTTGTTTAAATTAAAAATAAATTATATTTGTAATTCGTCTACTTCAAATTGACCGTGAATACCATAATAAATAATAAATAATAAATAATAAATAATAATCGAATACTAATTTTCTGGAATATAAAAATTTAATAACGTGTATATATACTATATATGTACGCTTTGAATAAAAGGAAAAAGAAACAAATTCTGCTATACCATCAATGATAAATAACTAACACATACGGCTGCATACACACATATATAAAAAAAATTCAGGAGTAGGGATAGGCGCGGGGTATGCGCAACGTATCCGAAGAAATTAGACATTTCAGCTTGAAAATTTATTTTTTAGTAAGATTTAATACCTGGCTTTTACCGACTCTTATATCTTTTTTATTATTTGTTGGAAAAAATCGAGAGTAGGCTTATTGGAAAGAGAGGCATCGATATACATAATGAAACTATTTTTATTTTTTTTTTTTTAACAAATAATTAGAACGCCATTTGATAAATTAAAAACGACGACGTCACGGACCACTGACTTAAAATACTTATACCCGGTAAAGAGTCTCGCTTTTTAAAAATTGAGGCGAGACTCTACCGAGTCTCTTGATATATACAACCACGCGCCAGAGGCGCGGGGTCACTCTTGTAGATATATACACTGTAAAAAAAAAATAATTAGTTTTACTATGTTACTATAGTACTGAGGGACGTTTTCGGAAATATGGTTCAACATATTATTTTTTATAATTTTTTTTACGATGTGCATTTTAAATTTTACGATAGTAACATAGTAAAAACTACTCTGCTGAGGTAAAACCGGTTTTTATTATGGTTTTAGTAGACTTTACTTGTTCAATAGATAGTCTTCACTATACCAATGATACGAACAACCATAAACTTGTTACTTTTTACTATGTTGTGTGTTTAAATTCACCATGACCGTGAGGGTACATTTGGAAAATGAACCGTACTATGGAAACCTTTAAAATGTGCTATGCAACTCGTAGTTGTTACTATATACAAAATGGTAAAAGTTATTAGGTCTGTAGTTAGTTTCACTATGCTAGCATGAAAGAAGAAGGGAATAAAAGAGAATAAATATATATAGACATTTTCGATTCTTCTACTGTTTTATACCTGAATGGCAATTTGGGTAAACGATCGGAGTTCAAATCCAGAAACCCGGGTTCGAATCCCGAGTTAGGTCAAGAAATAGCCAAGTTGAGAAACATGTATAAGCATAATAATAATTATTATAAATAATTTAAAGTTATTTTTTAAATAAACAAATAATTCTGTTTTTTTTTATCGAAAATACAAATAGAATATAATGAAATGTACTATTGAACATCGTAAGTCTCACCATGCAACATAGTAGATTCAACGAACGCTAGACTTGACTATGCAACATAGTACT
Organism: Aphidius gifuensis; assembly: GCF_014905175.1. Taxonomy (NCBI): domain Eukaryota; kingdom Metazoa; phylum Arthropoda; class Insecta; order Hymenoptera; family Braconidae; genus Aphidius; species Aphidius gifuensis. The sequence continues at coordinate 17,300,569 of NC_057788.1, forward strand.
TCTTAACAAGATACATCGTATCTTCTCCAATTGGAACATTGTAAACTATACTAGGATAAAAAATTTTATTATGTGCATAGTACATGTTATTATTTTTTCGAAAACGTCCCCGAGTACCAGAAAAAATAGTAAAAATAATTCTTTTTTTATAGTAAAACTAATTATTTTTTTTTTACAGTGTATATATATATATATATAAGTGTTGGTCATTTCTATATATGTATTCGTATATTATATGTCACAACTAAATAAATTATCAACTTCGTCAAGGGAATCAATTAATAAATAATAAAACGAAAATCTCAAAAAAGAAAATCGAAAAAAGAAATTAATATTTAAAATTTGCTTCATTCGTAGTGTTAGGATCGTCGCATCCTGTCTTTCGTTTTATTTATAACTGCTCATATTTTGAAATAAGTAAAAAACCTTCTCAATTTTTTATATAATTTTTATCTAAATTTCGTCAATATTTGGCCCATTTTTATAAAGTTTTCATAAGATATTTTCGTGGGTGAGGTAAAAAGAGTATATTATTATAATATCGAATTGTTTTCTCCACACTTGATGACTCATATTTACACTTTTTATTGAATAGGTATTAAAGCTTCTTAGTGGAAGTGTTAAAAAACGAAGAAAAGCCAGAGGACTTGCAAGTTATGGTTCTGTTTCATCCCTGCCAACATCATCAGTTTCTTCAAGACCAGTTCCACGCCACAATGACAAAAAACGATACCACGCTGTCGATGACCGAACGAAAAAAGCTAAGGACTTAAAAGTAAAAAATTACATCACAGTTTACAATATCTACTAAGCACATATATATATAGTTTTACATCTATATTTTGTTCACACTAATTACCAGATCGTAAATAACATTTTAGAGCATCAATAAACGTTTCCAACGGCTTGAATCTCATGTTGTAACCTTGGCAAGATCAGTTGCACATTTATCTTCAGAAATGCGTACTCAACATTTGATGATCCAAGAGATGGAAAATATTAGAAGCGAAATGACAGCTCTGCGAACACAAACAAATATGGCAATGGTGAGATCTCAATCACAACCAATACTCAAAGATTCGGATCTTCCAGCGTTATCAAATCCTTCTCGTGTGAAGAAACTCACCAAATTTTTTGGCACAGAACCTCCACTCATCAGGCTATTTCTTCGAGAACTTGGCTATGAGGTTATTTAAAACAAAAATATTCGTTTATGCTTTTTTTTTTATGATTTAGTTATTTCCTGTATTGTTTTTCATTTTAATTATTAACATTTATTTAGAAATATGCAACAGCCTTTGAAAATGAAAAAGTCGGCATGGTTGAATTGCCTTATCTAAGTGAGGAAAGACTCCAAAAAATAGGTGTTCCTTTGGGACCAAGATTAAGGATTCTTCAAGAAGCAAGGATATCAGTTTGCAAAGATCCTGTATATGTTATTTGAATCAAAGAAAGAGAACTCTCAAAGTTTTTAATAATTTTTATTTCTTAACTGTTTAAGTTATATTTTTAATTTTTATAATATGATGATCAAATTACATTTTTAAAAATATTGTTACTATCATTTATTTTATGCTAAATTAACTTGAATAAAATAATTACTTCTATACGTTATTTCAACATTTCATAATAGTAAACTACATTTTTTTCTTTGTAAATTTTACCTTCAAATAAATGTTTCAGGTTCGCTAATTTGAATATCTATATTTATCGTGAAGAAAATTCTTCCGAAATATTATTTTTTACATAAAGTTCTTACTTTATAATAATCCATTTTATTTTGTTATCGAAGTTTAAGTAGATACCGAAATTGAAGGTTTTTAACCAGAAGGTACAAACTGTTTTGGATATTGAAATTCAAGAAATGTCGCAAAAAAAAACTCTTCAACGCTCAAATTGTTATTAATAAATAAAAACGTATATTAGTGTCAAAACACTAAAGTGCACACATAAAAAAAAAAAGTTCTATCAGATAGAACTTTTGTTCTAGGAAATTTTTAGATTTGAAAAAAGATGGAAAAATGGAAAATTTCTTGTTAAAAGACAAAAAAATTCTTAAAAAATGACAGATTTAGATTTGAAATGAAACTAAATTGGTTTTCAAAAAAGAAAAATTATTCTTGTAATGACAAAAAAACTTCTTCAAATGAACGCTTAAAAGATCGTGAATTTAGACGCATACACGGAAAGAAATCCGCAGCAAATAATGCTGTAGAGTATCAAACAAATTTTACTGTAGTCTACTGGAAATTGAGAAGTTGCGTGGGGAGGCCACCAGGATCGACTAGAATTTTCTACTACACTACAGTAATTTTAATCAAAACAAAACAAAAAAACGTCACAAAAAATTAAATAAAACCTTATTATTTAAACATCAGAATAAAAATGTAATGTGTTTATTAATTTTAAAAAAATAAACCATTTTATAATTTTCATGTGTTTTACCGTATTTTAATTTAAATTCATGAATAAAATAAAAACAATAAACTTTTTTAGAAGAGGTTAGGAACACACTTGATTTCTAATAAATATTCGTGTCATCTGGCGGGAAAACCTGCTGTACACTACAGTAATTTCTGGCATAAAGTATACAATTAACTCGAGACTTCCAAAAATTCCGGTAGACTACAGTAAAAAATTTAGATGAAATATAATAATAATCATTATAATAAGTGGGAATTAGTCGCTTTAATGACGTCAGCTATGATTTTTACGATACCACTACAGTAATATTTGCTGCGGATTTCTCTCCATGTATACTCTTTAAAAAAATTTTTTCGTTCTCACTTTAAGAACCATAGTTCTAAATTTTAAAACAAGGTTTTCTGAAAAAAATCCAAAATGGTCTTGTATATATAGACGCATACTTTTTTAAAAAAAAGAATCCTGCTTTAAAATATATGTTTTTTTTTTATTCATATTTTATTTCAAATGAAAACACAAATTTTGTTCTGGTCAGAAAATTTCTTGATTTGAGAAATTTTATATACAACTGAAAGTTTCCATAAAGTTTGGGCGCACGTAACATATCGTGATTTTAAATCATGAAATTACTTATAAGTCGAAAAATAAATTCAGTGCTATTATGACAAATGGCTCAGGAATGGATGTTGCTTACCCCTTAATTTCTATGGCTAAATTAGTTCTTTGAAAATTAAGCGGTAAGCAACATCCATTCCTTAGCCATTTTTCCCATACCTTTTATATTGTTTAAATAAATTGAAAGCTATGGGAAAAATGGCTAAAGAATGGATGTTGCTTACCTTTTAATTTGTTTGGCTCAACTAATTCTTTAAAAATTAAGAGGTAAGCAACATTCATTTTTTAGCCATTTTCCCCATAGCTTTAAATTTTTTTATTTAATTGCAATAAGATAAACCAAAGTTCCTACCCTCAAATTTGTTTTCTTCAATCAAGAAAATATTAATTTCTATTTGACATGAGTTTCTATTTTGAGTTATTCAATATCTAATTTTTTTAGATTTGTTTATAACCGTTATAACTTTCGGGATAATAAAGCCCAGGCTTGAACAACTGTGCCAGGCTTGTGCGAGGGTCGTGTATCAAGCCTTGGGAGCACAGGCTTGACACAAGACTGTCCCCGTTGTTTTTAACCAGCCTCACACAGGCCTCAATAATCCAAGCCTGTGTCAAGCTTGTGCTTTTGTTTCCCTCTCGAATAAATTCATTCATATAAAAAATTTTGACTGACTCTTTCATGAATACCCCGGTAGTTGACATCATAGAGCATTGGAGTTCCACGTAAGAGACCTCGGATCGATCCCCCGTTACGCCGTTCATTTTCGTTCATATAATCATCGTTAATTCAAATTGTATAGTGTAAAAAATAATAATGTCAACTTAATAAATTAATAATAATTGTTAATTTATATTTTTTTATAATTTTTTTTGCAAGCCGGTGTCAAGCCTGGAAACACAAGACTGTGTCAAGCTTGGTAACACAAGACTGTGTCAAGCTTGGTAACACAAGACTGTATCGAGCCTGGGAACACAAGCCTGTGTCAAGTCCGATACACTAGTCCGACACCAGCAAATACATCGTGAACATTCCACACTTGACACAGGCTCGTGTCTCAGGCCTGACACAGGCCCGAGAACCGGGTAATCAGGCTTGTCCTAGGCTATATTTGGAGTTATTATCAACATAGAGACTTTGTATTAGGCATCGAAAAAGCTTTTTTAAGAAGTCTAGTGCTTCCTGGAAAAAATTTTTTCTGTGATTTTTTTTTTTTTTTTCCAAATTTCAAGGTTTTTTTGTTTTGTTTCAGACGCTATTGCTTAGAGCAGAAAAAGTCCATGTTGCGGGCGATTGAGTTTTGGAAGACGCATTCTTTGAGCCTAAAACGAAGTCTCAATATTGATTTTTTTTACGAGTTATTGCTGACGCCTTTTTTTTTTGTTTTTTCTATTTTTTTTTGTTTTTTCGGACCGCCATATTTGGGGTGGACACGACACCGGAACCAATTCGGTATCGGTTTCGTTTCCTTTCGGTTTTTTGGAACGGAACCGGTACAACACTGGCTTTTGAGTCGACAAAACGGAACCGATACAAAACTCGACTTTTCTGCCCGAAACTTGCCGGAAGTTTCGGCGATTTCGGCTTCGGATAGATAGTTTTCATTTTTTTTTTTAAATTTTACGGGTCATAAAAATATTTATGTTTCTATTGGTCTTAATGTTTTTGAAATTCAATATTCGTACGATAAAAAGGGATTAAAAAAATATATTTTATTTTATATAAACATTTTCAAGATTATTTCGAAATATGAAGCCATTGCTCTCGACAGAAATAGTTTATCATGCTATGGTTCCTCAAATTTTAAAACACAACAAAAAACGATATTTTTTTTCAATTATTTATTACTTTTTTAAGCGTAGAAAAGTGCGGCAAGTCGGCAACGTTGTAAGTGTTATATCATATATGCCCACACAACTCGTTACGATTTTTTTTTATAATGACATATATCTACAAGTTCAAACCAATTTTTTTCTTCTTGATAAATCCCAAGTGGAAAAAATAAAAATATAATTAAATTAAATTTACATGTAATTTATATGAAATCTATATCTATACAAAAAATAAATTTATTTGAAATTTTGAAAAAATAAAAACTAAATTTAAAATATATCCGATTTTTTTTTTTTCCATCACCAATAAAAAAAAACTTTATTTGCGGATATGTTTTAAATTTAATTTATATTTTTTCTTAATATAAAAAATAAAATAAATTTACTTAAATTTTTTTTATTGACATTGCAAAAAGAAAATTTGGATATATATTTCAATATATATTTTCAAAATATAAAATAAATTTACTTTTTGTATTTGTTTTAAAACATTAATTAAATTTAATTTACATGTAAAATTTTGAATTTGAAATAATATTATATTAACTTTTAATGTACAGTAAATATCAATTATATTTTTTCAAAATCGAAATCATATATATTTTATATTTATATTAAATATATTTTGAATATAAATTAAATTCATTTTATTTTTTCAATAAATATATTATTTCCACTTGGGATTGCTTTGTGTTTTAAATTGTAAATTTCAGTTTTACAATAATGTCTGATAAGGGCAAACTAACAAAAAAAAAAGACGTTTGGACGAAAGTAATACAACTGAGAGTGAGACACTGAATTAATAAATAAAATAAATAAATAAAATAATTAAGAAAATAAATAATGATAAAATATTTGTGTCTTTTGGCTTTTTGATAATTTTTTTTGATAATTCAAATATTTATAATTTTTTTACAGTGATTTGAAAAAATAAAATACGGAAAAAAATAGTCACCTGTAGTAGTTGTTTATATGTTACGTATTTTATTTATAGAGTTGGAATTTGGTAATAAAAAATTTTTTCTAGTGAAAATAAAAAAAAATAAAAATACGAAACTGACGAAACCGAAACGGAACGACACTGGCAATTTTCAATTTTACTGAAGCTTACCCAAAACCGGAACCGAAACGAAACAAGGCCTGACGGAACCGGAGCCGAACCGGGACGGAACCAGCAATTTTTGAATTTAGACGAAACCGGTACGGAACTTGTCTGAATTCGGTATCGTTTTGGTTCGTGTCCAGCCCTAGCCATATTTGGAGTTATTATCAAAATAGAGATTTTGTATTAGGCTCAAAAGTAGCTCCTTCGAAAGGTCTAGTGCTTTTCAGAAAATTTCTGTTCTATGATGCATACTTTTTGAAAAAAAAAAAAATGTCTTTTTTTTGATGTGTAAACATCTTTAGGCACGGGTTGGGTATGGAGTAAAAGGAAAAAACATAGAATTTAGACGTCAGATCCGGTAACGGACCTGGGCAGGAATCCATTTTCTGACAGTCTATACATGAACAGTTCTGTAGTATAGATGAATTTAAATGCGAGTATTTATATATTTAATTTATTTATTATTATATATATAATATATATATGCGCCGTTGTATATATTAATATACAAGTATTTTATTTGTATTATTAGTTATACTTGCATTTGTTAGGCGAAGTAAAGTTCATATTGTACATATATATATATGCATATATGCAAGTATTTTTCATTTACAAGATTAATATACCTATTATTATTGTTTATATAAAATAATATTTCCTATATTCAAAACATAATATTGGATTATTATACAATAATAATTTATTTATAATATTGACTAATTTTATGTTTTAAAAAAAGAGAAATAGACATTGATGTGTTAGCTTGGAAGAAAAAAATATTATTGTAATTGTACGATAATTTTACAATATAATTTATTTATACTTTTTTAATCAAAGTAAAAGAAAAATGGTATACTTGATAAATGTTCATATTCATAATTATTATGTTTATTATAGTATATTAAAAAAGGTACTTTTTAGTTTAAAAAATAATTTTTGATTTAAACTAAAAAGTGCCTTTTTTAATAAGTATAATGTATTACGTATGAAAAAACACAGTGATATTCAAAGTTTCAATATCGATATTATTAGGATTCAACTATATATTATATTTCATCTGTCGATATTTATTGATTTCAAATTATTCAAGTTTGTTTAACATACTAAATGCGAAATAGTGTTTGTAAAATATAGTTTGGGAACTGAACTATCGAGGTGCTGTAATGTATGTTACACGGCGTATAAAAGTAAAGACGTATTAATCCAAATAAAAATAAAAAAAAATTAATAAAACAAATACAAATCTATTACATCGACACTTTCAGAGGATATTATTATATCCTAGACAACATGTTTTTTTATTCACCCGGTAAAATAAGGTAGATCTAAATAGATTTGTTGCCGTAGATCTGCTGATTGAGCGCATCTATGTAGATCTACCCAAAAAAAATCTTACCCGTTCGTTGTAATACCTCCATAATTTGTATCTTTTTTTTATTGGTTGATTTCCAGGTTCTGACATATTGTGTTTTTTTATTAATTAATTTTTTACTAAAGATAATATAGTCAATATATTTTGATTAACTTTACATTTACTCGTAAGTTATAATAAAATGTATAATAATTGTGCAAAATACGTATTACAAAAAATTTTATGTTTGTCTTTGTAACCTCTTTGGATACCGCGATACGAACTGTGGTCTTCTAAGGTCACTAAGAAAGAAGACCCTCATAAAATTTAACTATTTCCTGATGGCCAGGGTTTTTTGTTTTCTATATATTGAAAAAAATACTGTAAATTCTCTGAATAGAAATCTTGAAAAAAAAGAGAAAGAAAATTTCAAAGACTACAGATATTTTGTTTCAAATACCAAATCAGAGGAAAACAGAAACAGAAATGAAAAATTATAAAAAAAAGAACGACAAAGATTTTTTTTTCATACAATTTTTTATGTAATTTTTTAACAATTAAGTTTTTTGTTCTCGTATATTTAACAGAAAACAGAAAAATATTATAAACAAAATGTAAATATGGCAATAAATGAATGTATATCTCATTGCATCAACTATTTATAATTTTATTTTATCTTTTGTTAAATGATAATGTGAAAAAACTATATTTCGTATGCTCGTCTTGAGATATATAGATGTGCAAATACTTGTACCAAATCTCAATTAAGCTCGAAAATGTATTTCCATAAAAAAAGTCATGATAAAGTTTGAAATAAAATAAATTTTTTCTAAAGACAAACGTACAATAATACGGAAAATAATGAAAAAAAAAAAAAAAAATTAAAAAACTCAAAAATAAGAGATATTTATATGCACGTGCACATATGCAATCATAAAAACATATTCTGTTGACATTCAAAATTTGGCAGGGTTATATTCATGTCTCTTTCTATTTCTTTAGTTTTCTAAGGCCAACCCCTACACTGTAAACTAAACGACGTCACTGAACTCCCCACCAAAGAAACCTAGCTTCGAAATCCAACAGAATACTCAATACAGGCTCAAGCTCCATACCCTTGGGCAGATTACAGTCGACTGTTGTTGACCGTGGTCAACAGCCATACCCAGTCATCGTACAAGAAATTTTTTCAACCACTTTTTTTTCTGCAGTTTCTGATTTAAAAATAAGTCACCACTTAAATATTTTTCGTGTACAAGCAAATTTTATGGTGTTAGTGATTTTTTCAAAATTGAATTTAAGTGTTATATTGTGATAATAATACATTTCTGTCTACTATAAATATGTCAACAAGTAAGTAAAATACGAAAATTGAAATTTCTTTTTTCTTTTTATTGATGTTTTATATTGAACACACATGCAAAAATTAAAAGCTCACGACAAAATATTCAAACTAAAAATAATACCCATCTATAATCTATATAAAATATATACAAAAATTTTAGAAAAAAATAAGGGTATATAACATAAGTGTATTTGAATACAAGCAGAATTATTTAATGCTTTTTTAAAAAATTTTTTATCAACAAAAAGTACAGTCCGATAAAAAGTCTACATTTGGTATATATAGAAATATAAAAAATATATTTTTTTTTAAATAGAAAATAAAAATTCATATTTAAAATTATTTTTAGGAAAATATATCTTTTGAAGAAAAAAAAAATAAATGAAAGAGACAGCTGGATAATAATCTTTGATATTTTTAATTTTTCATATTTATTTATTTATATTTATATTATGCAATTTATTATGAGTATTTATATAAATTTTCTTTCCAAAATATCATATACAAATTATGTATAAATTATATATAGACACGGTTTAAAAAAAATATGAACATAGATAACATACTATTTAGGTGTTTCATATATATTATACGCGTAAAGTTTTCAACGCATAATTGTTTGTCTTTTTATTTTGGCTAGCTTTTTTTTTCTCAGTTATTCATATTGCGACGTTGCTATAGAGTGATCAACAACAAGTTGGAAAAAAATTGATAGTCAATCAACATACATTAAATATTATTTAAAAAATATGTTTTTAATTTTTAATGTTTTTTTTTTTTTTTTTGTCTCAAAAACCTATATTTTCCTCAAAGTAATTTTGAAAAATAAATTTGTATTTTCTATCTAAGAAAAACTATGTTTTCTAAATTCCTATATTTAATAAATATTTTTTTTGATTGAACTACATCCATACTTTTATTATTATAAATGAACAAATTTGCTAATTTACATGATCTTAAAAATTCACATCATCATAAAAATTTTATAAATTTTTTCTGTATATAAATTTTATTTAGATTATTTATCAATTATTTATAGATTATACATACCAGATCGGCCCAAAACTATGTATGATCTATATAAAATCTATACATATTGTATACAAATTTTATGTATAAACTATATCATACTTTTTCACGTGAGTTGTACATTAACTGGACAACCGTCTAGAATTGGAGGACACTAACACCCAGGACCGCCTGCCGAGAATCTTCATGTACGGGCTTGAGATACGATCATAGGTATAATTGGCTGTACCCAAATTCAGTCCCGTGGCAGTCCCATAGTGCACCCCGTGGCGGCTCATTGCGGATTATGGCCATCATGACCATCCGTAGTTTTTTTTTTTTGACTCGTTTCGTCTATTTTTGCCAAGTTCAAAATAAGAGACTTATTTTTTTTTTGTAAAATTTAATTATATAATTGTGACGTAACATAATAAAATCGAGCAAAGTCAAAAATTTCACTGGTAAAATTATAAAGATATTGTGTGTTTGGCTATAATTGAAGCTCAGTAAAAAATCCAGCTAAGGGAAAAATTAAGCTGGTAAAATTATGTAGATATTGTTTGTTTGGTTGTAACTAAAGCTAAGTAAAAAATCTAGTTAAGTAAAAAATGTCGCTAAGGGAAAAATTAAGCTGGTAAAATTATGTAGATATTGATTGTTTGGCTATAATTAAAGCTAAGTAGAAAATTTAACTAAGTAAAATAATGCAAATATTGGTGTGTGGCTACAATTACAGCTAAGTACAAAATCTAGCTGAGTAAAATAATGTAGATATTAATCGTTTGGCTACAGTTACAGCTAAGTAGAAAATCTATAGCTAAGTAAAAAATTTTGCTGGTAAAATAATGTAGATATTGATTGTGTGGCTCCAATTACAGCTGAGTAAAATAATGTAGATATCTAAGTTTTTTTGTTTTTAAGGGACTTAAGTTTTTTTGTAAAATTTAATTTTTTTTTCTGAGTCCATTATTTTGAACTTGGCAAAACTAGACGAAACTATTCAAAAAATAAAAATGACTACGGACGGCCATGGAAACCAGAATGAACGATAAGTCACGTCCCTCACCGTGGGAGTGCCACACGGGACTAAATTTGGATATTGCCGTATAATTTAAAAAAAAAATTTTATTAACTTTAAAGTCTATTTCAATCGAGGGGGAAGTCACTTGTGTAATCTGGCGTACATCAAGAGAAGAATCTTTAATAATCTCTTGTAATCTTACAGAAATGATTACGGAAAAATCGTGTAAACAATGTAATCTAAAGTACTCTTGTAATCTTTTATAATCATCAATAATCTTTAAAAATTTTATGTAATCACCAGTAATCTTACGTCGTATATATGTAATCTGCGAAAATTTCTTGTAATCCTCTTTTAACTTAATCTCCTCTTTTAAATAAATTTGTATTTTCTATCTAAGAAAAACTATGTTTTCTATATTCCTATATTTAATAAATATTTTTTTTGATTGAACTACATCCATACTTTTATTATTAAAAATGAACAAATTTGCTAATTTACATGATCTTAAAAATTCACATCATCATAAAAATTTTATAAATTTTTTCTGTATATAAATTTTATTTAGATTATTTATCAATTATTTATAGATTATACATACCAGATCGGCCCAAAACTATGTATGATCTATATAAAATCTATACATATTGTATACAAATTTTATGTATAAACTATATCATACTTTTTCACGTGAGTTGTACATTAACTGGACAACCGTCTAGAATTGGAGGACACTAACACCCAGGACCGCCTGCCGAGAATCTTCATGTACGGGCTTGAGATACGATCATAGGTATAATTTAAAAAAAAAATTTTATTAACTTTAAAGTCTATTTCAATCGAGGGGGAAGTCACTTGTGTAATCTGGCGTACATCAAGAGAAGAATCTTTAATAATCTCTTGTAATCTTACAGAAATGATTACGGAAAAATCGTGTAATCAATGTAATCTAAAGTACTCTTGTAATCTTTTATAATCATCAATAATCTTTAAAAGTTTTATGTAATCACCAGTAATCTTACGTCGTATATATGTAATCTGCGAAAATTTCTTGTAATCCTCTTTTCTCTGTTTTCAGATCGCGCATGCGTGTGTATATATGCACATGTACAGTATACTAATTTTTTTTTTTTTATTCGTTTTTCATTATTCTTTTTTTTCTTTTTTGAATGAAAGATTACAGGGAATCTTTGTGATTACCAAAAAAAAGTAATTTCGTGCAATCATTAGGAATATTGCATGATTACAGGTAATCTGTAATCTGGTGTAATCGTTAATAATCGTCAATAATCTCGTGTAATTTTTTTGAAATCTTTGAATTTTAGGTGTAATCATAAAAAATTACTGGGATTCTTTGTGATTACAAAAAAAGTAATTTTGTGTAATCATTGGAAAGAATATAGGAATTTGTTATTTTTGTATATTTATGAAGCACTTGAAAATAAATTCAGTCTTATCTCATTTCTATAAAAATAAATGTTTAAAGATATGTGTATACATATTTGTTCCATGAAGACAATGCCAAATTTTTATAGTACAAGTTTATGAGTTAATAGATAAATTTGCTTTATGAATACTTATAAAGTATAGTATTTTTACATAATTTAATTTCATTTATGTACTTTTTTTTTAGAATGGGCCATGACCGTTGCTCGTCGTGCAGGTTTGCAACAACAACCAAGACGAATGTACATGAAATCGATGACTGAAAAAATTGGTGCGATAAAACGTATCTTCTGGAACGAACAACGTAATTAAGATAAATGTTAAAACTTTCTTTTTTTTTATTTTACACATTATTAAATATTTTTTGAAGAAATATTAAAAGTATTAAAAAAAGTACAAGTTGTTGTTACCAACAGAAATCTACCGGCAGATTCAAGAACCCACCGCAAGGTGTCCTCTAAAGCGGTCATACTAAATTGGAGGATGCGTTCAAACAAAAAACAAAAAGTTTAATTTTAATAAAGTATAAGAATATAATTTTTTCGATAATAAAGAGAATTAAAAATTTAATTAATTAAAAATAAAAAAACAGTTTAGAATTGAAATATATAATTTTGGAATTATTCCTAATATAAAAAGGACAAACATCATCGGTCTTCCGGACATTTGATTGGTCATTGTTTTTTTCTCACTTACTCTCATACAAATTTCTTTCTGTTTGCTTTTTTCTATTATTTTTTTATTTATTTCGTTAGCAACGAAAAAACAACAAAAAAAAGCGAGTAAACAAAATTTGTTTTGATACTTTTTATATATTTTTTTTTAAAATTGACATATTAAGATAGCACAACTTTTTTATTAATTATTAGATCTTGATGCAATTGGGCTTGAAATTTTGTGCGAATTATGTGTTTTTTATGTGTGAAGAAATAAATTTGAAAGAAAATTTTTTTAAATATTTTTTATATTTTTTTAAAAAATTGACATATTAAGCTAGCACAACTTTTTTAATAATCATCGGATCTCGATGCAATTGGGCTTAAAATTTTGTGCGAATTATGTGTTTTTCATGTGTGAAGAAATAAATTTGAAAGAAAATTTTTTTTTTATTTTTTACATTTTTTTAAAAAATTCAAATATTAAGCTAGCACAACTTTCTCAATAATCATCGGATCTCGATGCAATCGGGCTTAAAATTTTGTGCGAATTATGTGTTTTTTATGTGTGAAGAAATAAATTTGAAAGAAAATTTTTTTAAATATTTTTTATATTTTTTAAAAAAATTCAAATATTAAGCTAGCACAACTTTCTCAATAATCATCGGATCTCGATGCAATTGGGCTTAAAATTTTCTGCGAATTATGTGTTTTTTATGTGTGAAGAAATAATTCAAAAACAAAATTTTTTCAAATATTTTTTATATTTTTTTTTAATATTGACATATTAAGGTAGCACAACTTTTTCAGTAAACATTTAATCTTGATGTTATTAGACTAAAAATTACGTGTGAATTATGTGTGATTTATGTGTAAATAAATAAATTTAAAAAATTTTTCGTCAATTTATTTATTCTTTTATTTTTTTATGATAATACTTGTGTTAATAAAATCAATGAACAATGAACCTTTTAGAAGGTATAGATACAGGCGCGCGTAGCGCGCCAATGTGCTCGTTGCTGCAAATATGTAAAACTATTGTAACTCTGTTTTTTTAAATCATTGTAAGTGTAAACCATTGGTATTTATAGCAAATAATTTCTATTATACTTGAAAATATAAAAAAATAAAAATATATACAACTTACCTTTTGTCCTTTTTAATAAAAAAAATTAATATTTTTATGTTTAATAATAAGTTGTAAATAAATTGTTATCAAGTTTTTTATATAGATGTGAATAGATCTATTTAGATGTGGAAGCTGCCTATGAATGCTATACCGTAGACCCGAATCAATCTATGTAGATCTGCGTTGATCTACATCGTCCAAACATATTTTACTATAGTTTAGTCAGTTGAGTAGATCTACATAGATGCGCTCAATCAGCAGATCTACGGCAACACATCTATTTAGATCTACCTTATTTTTTCCCGGGTAGTATTGTAAAATTTTTAATTATTGGGTATGGTAAATGTTTTAGGATTATAGGTGGGATGTTGTCTAGTCCACTAGATGTTTTATTTGGTAGTCTTTTAAGGATGTTAATGACATCGTTAGTTGAACACATTCTCAATTCATTGTTGTTTTTTGTGAGGTATTGTGTTGGATTGTGTGCTAGATTTTTTCTGTCAAATGTGGTTATTGTGATGTTGTTTTTTCTGTCATCATTTAATTTTTTTATTAAATTTTCTGCTGTGTTGTTGATTATGTTTGTGTTCATTGCTGTTGCATTTAGTCTTCTTGGTGAATTTATTGTTTCATAGAATGCCCCTATGACATTTAGTTTGTCAATTGGGTCTGTGAATATGTATTTGTCATTTTCTATTGGTGTGTTTGGTAAATCACAGTTGCATCTGTCTAATACATTGTTGTTGTTTGTATCAATGTGTTGGTCTTGAAGTTCTATTGATTGTTTTTTCCTGAATAATCTGTTGATTATTGGGAAAAATTTATTGTGATTTCTATGATCAATTTGTGTAACTTGTGCATTCCAGTAGGCTAGGTTTGTTTTTTCTAGTTCCACTCTTATTGCTTCTCTAGTTTGTGTTATTTGTTTTTTGACTTGTTTTGTTTCTAGTTTTTTTTTTGTTGGATCTGTTTTCAGTAGTTTATTGTATTTTGTTATTAATTTGGTTTTTTCTTTTTGTAATTTTTTTATTTTTGAATTGAGATATTTGTGTATGTCAGCTTTTGATTTTATTTTTGGTACTGTGGTTTCGATAGTGTTGATGATTGCTGTTTCTATTTTTACCAGGTGTTCATCAATCTCTTTTATTGCGAGATTTCTGTCACTAGGTAGATTGATGTTATAATTTTTTTCTAGTTGTTTTGTGAATTTACCCCATTTTGTTGATTTATATTTATATTTAGCTGTTTGTGGTTGTTGGAAATTTATGGTTTCCTCGGCTGTTAAATTTATTGTGAATGATAGTGCATTATGATCGCTATCATAAGGTATGGTTTTTAATTTGCCAGGATTAGCTGGATCTGTGTATATGTTTAGTCTTGAGTCAGCTGTGCATAAGTCGAGGTATGTTAGTGCTGCTGTGAATGTAGGTTCAGATGCTGTGTAGATCTTGGCTCTATACAATGGAGGGTTGCCGACCGTTTTCCCGAATCCATTTACCCGAATTACCACTTTCCCGGCGGACAATTTCCCGAATACCGAATTCCCGAATCCATTTTCCCGAATTCTATTTTCCCGAAGGGTATACTTCCCGAAATAAACTTGATTTTTATATAATTTTTTATGTTTATTTATTATTAATTTAAAGATTAACATTGTATGCAATTGTTCGCAAAAATTCTAATAATTTTCTTTCTTCTTTGTATGATCCGTAATTCAAAGTGACTGATCGTATTCGATTCTTAAAGTCTATCCATTTTTTTTTTGGTTCAGCTTTTATCTTTCTACCAAGACCAACTTCAGCAATAGCAATCTCTGTATCAGCTTGCTCTTTTTGGAACTCGGATAATGCTGAGTAGAGATCCGGATGATGTTTTCCAATAACTATACGGAATCTATTGTGCCAGCCTTCACTTAGATTGTTAGTTTTATCAGAGTCATCTACAGTGGCCTGGTGCTGATTCCAAATGTCTGGAGAATAACGAGGGGCTACAGCTTTTCTCCTTCCTTGTCCTTTTCGGCCAAGCACGTAGTTCTCCTCAAAATACTTTAAAATCGGCTCAAGAACATCCGGTGAATTATGCTTTAAAAGCAAAAAAACTTCCACCACATCTTCTGTGGGTACATATGCCAATGCCAATATCATATGAACGTGAGTTTTTATTGAACGATCGTTTGGATCATTGTATACTTGTTGCAGTCCTGCAGCCTGGACTTGGCGATAAACAGATTGGCCTATGTGGAAAAAACAACAGCTTATAAGTAAATATATAATATATAATATATTTATATGCATAATCAATATATAATATATGATAATTACTTTGAATGTGCCATCTAAAAACCAACAATCACTTTTGGCCAATATCTCTAGATTCCGCCGTGTTGAAAATACAAGAACTCTATTTTTTTTATCATCATCTCCATGCTCGTCTTCAGCTTCGTTTTCATTTGTTTTGTTTTCATTTGTACTGGATCAAAAATAGTTATAGCTCGTGCAGAACACTCTTTTCCACGTAATTTTCGACAATCCCAGTAAGTTTTTACAATGGAGCTGTGTTTTCTATCCAAGATGCTAGGTATCTGCCTCTTGAATTATTTTGTCTGTCACCAAAATTTTTGTGTCTGGCATTAAAGTCACCAGCTATGATGTAGTAATTATTTGGATCATCTAGTTTGAGTTTATTGAAAAGTTGATTGAGTTCTGAGATAAATAAATCTCTGTTGTCATTTGTTGCATATATGCTGACTCTGTACAGGTTGTTTTGTTCTGATGTGATCATTTTTATTATTGTGTATTCTAGTATTTCATTTGTTTTTGAGCTTGGTTGAGTTATTGTGTTGTAGCAAATATTTTTATGTATAAATGTGGCTGTTCCACCTTCCTTGTGAAAATTTATAAATTTTCGGGTTTTTCATCTAATTTTAATACTTAAAAAAAAGGGAAAATGGGCGTAACAACCTTTGATAAAGGATAAAGGGCGTATGTCCAAGGATTTACGCCTTTTTTCCCGTTATCAAAATAATATTTGGTAAAAGATGAAGGGCATATTTTCAATTTTATTTGAAATTTATTTAATGGCAGGATTTTTAAAATTATGATTGTTTACTGATAATTATACATAATTTATTATCAATAAGAAAAACATAAAAATAATTACAAATCTTCATCTTTTATTAAAAATGATTTTGAGAATGGAAAAAAGGCGTAAGTCCCTGAACATACGCACTTTTATTTTCTCTAAGCCTTAAAATTAGATGCAAAGCCCGAAAATTTATAAATTCGCACTCACGCCCTTTTTCTTTTAGAAAAAGAAAAATTCCTAAAAATGGCACTTACGCCCTTCTTCCATTAATGTGACGATATAAATAATAAAATTTATAATAATAATATTCGAAATATAAATACTAATAATTATTATTAACTAATAATATTTATATTTGAATATTATTGTGAGTATTAATATTATTATTATTATTATTATTAATATTCAGCGTCACATGAAACTACTCTGAAAGAAGTTTCACTTCCCCGCGCGTACTCGCAACACGCTAATTTTTTTTAATAGTTTTTAGAGGCGCTTATGAACAAACTCTCTGAGTTCAGTGGTTCAAAAGTTATAGACTTTTTTTTTTTTTGGTTGATAAATTCAATATTGCGGCTGAGCCTATGGCTCCTAGCCTCCGTAAAAACCTTCATCACAAAGCTTAGAAAAATATTTATAAACTTTGGGTAATGTCAAGACCTAAAAACAACTTTTATGATGCTAAAGGAAAAATGATTTGTTTTGGTTACAGAAAATTTGAAGACAAATTTAAATCATCTAAATTTAATGAGTTGAATAGATTATTATGTCAGTTGTAAGTAAGTTCAATAATTTCTAGTAATAATAAAAAAACTATTTTTAAATTGTTATTTATATTTTATGTATATTTTAGAAAAACTCAGATAATTTCTTAGGTTCTCGAACTACTTTCAAGTACAGTTTATGTTATCTGAACAAAAAAAAAAAACACAGTTTTTTTTACAAAAAGAAGCGTCAAGTTTTCGAAATCCCTACTAATTATGTGATTATAATAATTTTATTTTATATTGAAATTTATTAATTTTTAAGATACAAAAAGATATAATACCAACATAAGTCAAGAAGGAAATATTTAACGCAAATAATTAAGTCTTAATCTTTGACAAAATTTTATACTTGACCCTGCCCGGTTCTTCCCAAATAAAATTTAAAGCCTACACAAGTCAAATCACCGAGTCATCGGCCTGACCCCTACCGATTCACTTGGAATTTTTTTTCTAGGTGTATTTTGGACCAAAAAACGACCTTATTTTTTTTCAAATTTTTTCCACCATTTTTACACCATAAAATAATTTTTTTTTTCCTACTATCGAGTATTTCTCAAATTAGACCAGGTTTAAAATTCTGAAATTTTTCCTATATCATCTTGAGGTAAAAACAAGTCACCCATAAAAATTTGGGAATGGGCCGAGAATAATTACTAATTTTTTTATAACTGATTGAAAAAAAATTTTTTTACCAATTTTAAAATAATCTAATTTTAGAATAATCTAATAATGGTTTCTTGTAGAGAAATCGAAAATAAAAATAAATGATATCCGGGCAAATTTTGGTTCTTTCCATATTTCGAGGGTAAAAGCTTCAAAAATTGAATTTTGAGCATCGCAGTTTTTCGATCTTTCCATCCTTAAATATAGGGAAAAACAAAATTCATCAAGATATCATTTATTTTTATTTTTGATTTCTCTACAAGAAACCATTATTAAATTTTTCTATTTTAAAATTCGTAAAAAATTTTTTAATCACTATAAAATTAGTAATTCTCGGCCCATTGGTACATGGTGTTTTACCTCGGATATAGGAAAAATTTCAGAATAAACCTGGTCTAATGAAATACTCGATGAGAAAAACAAATTATTGACACATGGTTAAATGGTGGAAATTGAAAAAATAAGGTCGTTTTTTGGTCCAAAATACACCTAGAAAAAAATTTCCAAGTGAATCGGTGGGGGTCAGGCCAATGACTCGGTGATTTGACTTGGAATGCCCCATATATATATATCTCTATATGTATGTGTAGACGTGCTTTTGAGGTCCATTTCAGTCATTTATCCAGGACTTCGAGGACATTTCTACATTTTGAGGACGGTCCTCGTTATTCTTTAGGTGACGACGTTAGTTTAAGGACCGTCTTCAAAAAAAATATTTTATTCTGGAATTATTTCAAGACCCTCAATTTTTTTCAATAATTTTCAGGGACGGTCCTCAAAATGCAGAAATGTCCTTAAAATGAACTATTGATAAAGGCATAGATTTTGAAGACAGTCCCCAAAAAACGTATTTAGTTTAAGAGCGATTTTGGGGACATTATTTGATCAGTCAGGATTTCAAACTTGTAAATTTCCAAAAGCTAGTTCTATTATTATGATTAATCCGGTATTACTTTTTAATTTTGATACAAATAATAGTTTTAAAATTATACTGGATTTTTCTCTGAAGTATTAGTTAAGAATATTATTTTAATATTGAAGAATTGAGTACAGATGTTACTCACTAATACCTGTATAAGTATATTAATTATCCGTGTCAATAAATGAGAATAGTAAATAATACTCCTAGCAGTTTTATTTTAAATATTCATATACGGATATAAAAGAAACTAAATTTTTTTTTTTTTTTAAATTAAGTCTTGAACATTGAGGACAAAAAAATGGAATGGATAGAAAAGTCAAATAATAATCATAATAAGTTTTTTTGTAACAATATGTATCCAACATCAATTTAGTGAGTTTGAAATAATGACAAACTCATGACGTGAAAACGTCATGTGTTGTATGAACATGCATCTCTGAGAAATTATTGTTTATACTTTTTTTTATTATTGCGTACTTGATCATCAACACCTAATTTTTTAGTCCCAAGTGGAAAAAATATATTTAATTTATATTTAATGGAAATATAAATTAAATTTAATGGATATACAGTTTTGGACATACTAAAAGTAAATTTAGAAAAAATTTAGAAAAGATTTAGAACAAATATAAATTAAATTTAGAATATGTTCAAGTTTGGACATACTTAAATTAAACTTTTTCTAAATTTTTTCTTAATTTTTTTTTTATTTTTTGTAAATTTTTTTCAAATTTAATTTTCGTATGTTCAAAACAGTATATATTTTAAATTTAGTTTATATTTTTTCTGAAATTTTTCTAAATTTTTTCTAAACTTTTTCTAAATTTAATTTTAGTATGTTCAAAACTGTATATATTTTAAATTTAATTCATATTTTTTCTAAATTTTTTCAAAATATAAAATAAATATATTTCATATTTCCAATAAATATATTTTTTTCACTTGGGAGTGGACTTACACTTAAACTTTGTTTGGAGACATTTTTCCAGTATCCATACTATTTCAACATCATTCTGGCAGAATTAGTGATGGATGAGTTCTGTCATAAAAATAATGAATATGATACAAGTAAGGGATGTAAAATAAAATTTGTAATAACTGGCTGCTTAGATTTTCATTGTAAAAATAATTTTATTACATCAAAATAATTAAAATCGCAAATTAGTACTAAGTGTATATCTAAATATATATACAAAGTCAGTATTTTGAGGACAGTCCCTAAATTCAATGTTATATCAATGGTCTACCATGGTAGAAATATTTCTCCGCCATTATTCGGGCTTTCTCTGGCATTTCTCCGGCATTACACCGTTTTTGGCCCATTTCCGGAGAAATTACTCCGGCATGAAATTGATAGTGGAGGAATTACTCCGGGATGAGATTGATGGTAGGAAAATTACTCCGGCATAAGATCAGTGAAGGAGAAAAAACTCCGGCATGAAAGTAGTGCCCGAGGAATTATTCTGGCATGGGATTAGTGCCGGAGAAATCATTTCGGCATAAGATCAGTGAAGACGAAATCATTCCGGCATGGGATCGATTGCGGAGATTTTATTCCGGCATGGGATTAGTGCCGGAGAAATTATTTCGGCTTGGGATCAGTGGAGGAGAAAAAACTCCGGCATCAAACTAGTGGCGGATTAGTTTCTCCGATATTAATCTTATGCCGGAGTCATTACTCCAACATGATATTGATGGTTGACTAATCACTCCGGCATGGGATTAATGTCGGAAAAATTAATCCACAACTAGTTGTATGTCGGAGTTTCTTCTTCCACTGATCCCATGCCGGAATAAATTCTCCAGCACTCCCTTGCAAGAAGAATAATTTCCCGGCCATCAATCCCATGCCAGAATAATTTCTCCTTCACTGATCTCATGCCAAAATAATTTCTCTGGCACTAATCCTATGCCGGAACAATTTCTCCGCAATCGATCCCATGCCGGAATAATTTCTCCGGCACTACTCCCATGCCGGAATAATTCCTCCGGCACCACTTTTATGCCGACGTTTCTTCTCCTTCACCGATCTTATGCCGGAATAATTTGTCCGCCATTAATTTCATGCTGGAGTCATTCCTCCGCCATTAACCTCATCCCAGAGTAATTTCTCCACCACCAACCTCACGCCGGAGTAATTTCTCCGGAAATCAGCCAAAAACGGAGAAATGCCGGAGTAATATTTCCACCAGGGTAGTCCTCAAACTACGAATTGCACAAATTCATAGTTTCATATTATACGTATGAGTATATGAATTTGTGTATTTCATAGTTCAAGGACTAATCCATCAATATAACAGCGAATTTAGGGACTGTCCTTGAACTACTGATTTGGTATATTTTTAGATGTACACTTAGTACTAATTCGCAATTTAATATTAATTTGATATGATAGAAATCCAAGCAGCACGTTATTATAATTTTTTTTTACATCTCTTCCTAGTGTCATATTCATTATTTTCAGGATGGAACTTATCCATAAATAATCCTGCCAATTTGGAATTGCGACTAATCCATGATGTAGAAATAGCATGGATCCTGAAACAATGTCTTCAAATAATGTTTGAATAAAGGTCCACTAAAAAATTAAGCCTTGATGATTAGGTACAAAATCATAAGAAACAAAATTAATAAAGATTTTTCAGAGATGCATGTAAACACGTTCTCACGTCATGATTTGTCATTTTTTCACACTGACTAAATTGATGTTGGATGCATATTGTTCACAACAAAAAACTCAATGTTCAACTTGTTTATGGTATACAATACAATCTATAATAACCTGCTGCTTGGATTTTCATTGTAAAAATAATTTTATTATATTAAATCAATTAAATTGTGAATTCGTACTAAGTGCATATATTGAACATTTACGAGATCAGTATTTTGAGGACAGTCCCTGAATCCACTGTTATATCAATGGACTAGTCCTCAAACTAAGATATGCACCAATTTATATACTTATACGTATAAGATATAAATTTGTGCATATAGTAGTTTAAGGACAAGTTCACTGATATAGCAATGAATTCGACGACTGTTCTCAAACTACTGATTTTGTATATATTTAGATATACACTTAGTGCTGATTTCCAATTTAATTAATTCAATATAGTGAAATTATTTTTACAATGAAAAAAAGCAAAGTGTATAGATGTATATAATAAACAAGTATTGAGACAACTAACAATCAGTCAGTGTTAATGACAAACGACGTGAAAACGTCATGCGTTTTATTTACATGAAAAATCATTGTTAATTTATTATTTTGTACTTAATCATCAAGACTTAATTTTTTAGTGGACCTCCACTCAAACATTGTTTGAAGACATTCTTCCAGAATCCATGCCATTTCTACGTCATTTCTATTTCTACAAATTTTGTTTCTATCTGCACAAATAAGACCACGTCTATCTCATTTAAATAGAAAATAATTTTTTGAACAAATTTTTCTTTAGAGGTATCATGTAATTGTTAAGTGAACATTTACTATTGCTGAAAGATCGAGTACACTAAAACTTCAATTTATATATATCGAAACGTCCCCAAAATATTTTCTCTATAGTTTTTCGTCTGTATGTGGGCGTAAAAAAAAAATATATTTATAAAAGCTGTAATATATATTTTCTTTAATAATATATTATCTACATATGCCTAAATTATTTGTTCATATACCCTTTTTTTTATATATATATATATATATATTTAGAGACATCCTCGAAATTTAGTTTATATAAGTGAATGTCCTCAAAATCATTTGTTTATACTTCATTGTTAATAAATGCAATTTAAACAAGAATTATCTGTATAAAAACTATCATACATGATTTGTCCGAGTTTTATAGACTTATATATACCCCCGCCCTATCTTTTGAAAAATGTCCTCAAAAGCATGCCAGCACAAACATATATACATTATACATATATATACTTTTTTCGTCAATCAACAATTCAATAATGAATGCGTATGACACATTATGACACGAGCGCCGAATATATATTTTACAGTGTAAAAAGTGGTGTCCACTATGCAATTTTCCAAGATATCACCAAAAAATATAGTTGAATTCAGTTACAATGCTAATAAGCTAAGGGTTTAAACTCACGATAAGCCTAGTTTCGCTTGTAAAGCGCATTAGCATGTGTAACAAGTTAGGGCTTAAACTCACGACAAGCTAACGTTTGCTTGTAAAGCGCACTGAGCACGCGCAACAAGTTGGGTTGTGTCGAACTTGTAAACATGGCCGTCCTAATTCCCATAAAACTAGTATTATGTCCCCAGCCATCGTGGTTTTTCTAGTAATTTTACGTGTTGCGCATGTTTAGATCACTCAGAATTACGTCAGCCATGTTTACAAGCAAAAGTTAGCTTGTCGTGCGTTTGAGCTCTAAGACATTAATTTAATATAATTCAAATACTTTTCATAGATTTTTAAAAAAATCACACTTGTCACGCTCTATTCTTGTCTCTTGTATATGAAACTACTATAATAAAGTCGCGAGGTTGTGACTGCGCATACATTTATGTAGAACGACTACTAAATTTCAGTAGATCTGCATTGGTGTGAAAGTCTTTAAATTTTATTTGGAAAGAACCCGGCGGGGTCAAGTATAAAATTTTGTCAAAGATTAAGACTTAATTATATGCGTTAAATATTTCCTTCTTGACTTATTTTGGTATTATATCTTTTTGTATCTTAAAAATTAATAAATTTCAATATAAAATAAAATTACTATAATCACATAATTAGTGGGGATTTCGAATACTTGACGCTCCTTTTTGTAAAAAAAACTGTGTTTTTTTTTTTGTTTAGATATCACATCTTTTTGTAAAGTCCTTCAATCATTCGATAGAAAAAACGATAATATTAAAAAGTATCCCGAGTAGAAACTTGTTCAGGATAGCCTGAACACTGATCCAGGCCTGATCAGGATATCGTAAGGCTATCCCTATTCAAGTAACTCTATCACATCCTGATCAAGCCTGGATCAGGCACCTACATCGT
This sequence comes from Aphidius gifuensis, assembly GCF_014905175.1. Taxonomy (NCBI): domain Eukaryota; kingdom Metazoa; phylum Arthropoda; class Insecta; order Hymenoptera; family Braconidae; genus Aphidius; species Aphidius gifuensis. Next base: position 17,324,941 of record NC_057788.1, read on the forward strand.
TTCCTTAATAGGGATAGCCTGATCCAGTCCGGATCAGGACTTGATCAAGATAAAAGTATTAAATTTATTTAATTTTTAAATAATTTCATCTTGATCAAGTCCTGATCCGGACTGGATCAACTAAATTAAAGATAGAGTAGGAATGGCCTGATCGAGATAGCATCAGGCTATCTGTATTTTATCCTTAATAGAGTAGCCTGATCCATTCTGGATTAAATCTTGATCAAGAAAAAATTATTGAATTTATTTTTTTTTCAAATAATTTTTTCTTGATCAAGATTTGATCCAGAATGGAAAGCTACTCTATTAGGATAAAGTAAACTGGCTGGATCCAAAATGGAAAAAAAAAAAAAGTATCAAATTTGCGTCTTTGAATTTTACAAATTGCCTGATCAGGATAGCATCAGGCTATCTGTATTTTATCCTTAATAGAGTAGCCTGATCCATTCTGGATCAAATCTTGATCAAGAAAAAATTATTGAATTTATTTTTTTTTCAAATGATTTTTTCTTGATCCAGTCTTGTTCCAGAATGGATCAGGCTGTAATGGGATAAAATAGAAGGCCTGATGCTATTCAATAGGAATATGAGGACAAAAAGTTAGTACGAATTATCGAATGCCTCAATGGCCGAGCGTGTCAAGTACTAGCGTTGTAATTCCGTGTCGAAGGGTTCGAACCCCGGTCGTAGCAATAATTAGTTAGGTAAATTATCAATTAGGTCAGTTTGTAATAATAAAGTTTATCTGTATTCTGTTAAGCGTTAGATTTCAAATGAAAAAAAAAATAAATTCGAAATTATTAATTTTTTTTTTTTTTTTGAATAAATCATGTATCCTGATCCAGTTTTGATCCGGAATCTGGATCCATTATGGATCATGTATCTTTACCACAGCCTGATCAGGTATCCTGATCCATTCTGGATCCGAACCAACGTTACATCCTGATCAGGTATCCAGGATCCTCCATTATGGATCATGTATCTTTACTACAGCCTGATCAGGTATCCTGATCCATTCTGGATCCAAACCTTACGAAAAAGCGTCGCATCCTGATCAGGTTCGGATCCAGTATCTGGATCCAGATTGGATTTGAAATCAGGCAAGCCTGATCAGGGCTTGATCCGAACCTGACCTGAATTTCTACTCGGGATATAAAATTACTTGGTACCATCCGTATTAATTTTTGTTCGTTCTAAAAAAAAATATGTAAGCATTTTTTGCATTACTTCGCCAGTTTTTGCTAGCAACGAACAAATTACCAATTTTTATCCAGCTAGTATTCTTGCGGTATCAACTGACAAAATAACTAACTTTATACGTAGAACCCAATCAGCGCCAAATTGGCAAATTTGAGAAGCTCGAGGTACAGGACATATTTTGTCCCATTTCCAATGTACGGAGTTGACTCTCCTTCTTTCTAGTCTTCTTGGTAGAACCACAAATGTGAATTTTAGAAGTGGGTATTCCTTTGATTAAGCAATTATCATTTTTACTTGACCATTTGAATTTATTGATGTAGAGTAAACTTAAAACAATGATATCATTAATTTTGAGGACTTCAATCTTTTTTAGAATTTTCGTTGATCTAAAACAATCGACACATGTACGAACCCCTTTGTGCCACAATAATAGTGATTGATCAATAAGTTCTTGTAAAGTGAATGTGTTATTTTTATTTGGTATTAAAAGATTTATCATAAATTCGTTTGACAAGGAAACATTTATATATGAACACGATTCACATTTTTCTAAATACTTTTGTTCGTTGCTACAATTGTACATTGCTAATGAAAAATAAATAACACCATAGAGCTGTGAAGTCGTAGAGACCGAGCGGAGACTCGATTCGTCAGTACGCGAGAAAATCTTCCATCTTCACTGGATAATGATGCTTGTTTCAAATGTGTTTTCTCAGTTTTAAATAAGTATACTTCTATATTCACAGATTTATCACAACCTACGAATGGACAATTTATAGTTTGATAATCTGAGACTTGATGAAAATGTGAATAGTAATAAAACAAGTTTGTTTTATTTGCATATTTTTCATCACAGTATACACAAGTTTCGTTTTCAGTTATTGTCTTAACCAGCTCAATTTTATGAATTCAACTTGTATAAGCATAAAGACTTCTTTTTCCACTAAAAATTTTATTGCACTGGTTACATTCAATTTCATTCTTTTCTTCTATTGTTTTTCATTTGTATACAAATTTATAAATGAATTGTCACCAAAATATCACACAATTGCACACAATACAAATTTATAAAATTTACTTAATTACTATATGCATCAATCTATATTGATATTATTTATTTATTGTATTATTATAATGGTAATTACCTTCACAATTAATATCCAAATTAAAACCAAATAGATATATAATTATGAATATTTTTTATATAATACCATAATAATATATATATATATTCCCAAAAGCACAATAAAAACGAAAAGCTATATAAACAAAAGAGTACGTGCGAATTATATGCGTTTTTTGTGCGGAATCCGCAATTTTTGTGCACTTTTTTTGTTTTTCATAGTCTGGTTTGATTGTGCTGTAATGTATGTGCTAACTTTACAGACCTGAGATTCGCGCCTATATCCCAACAACATATGGTGCGCGCACCATCGATGCGATATTGAATACTATACTGACATATATAAAGGTTTTTTTACACCATCTAAATATGTTAGCTTTTTTGCTCTATAGACAAATGCTTTTGGCAGCTGATTTTGATATTCAAAAATAAATCCTTTCGTAAATAGAAATATTTCATATTTCATATTTCTATTTACATATCCTGTAAAAAAAAAACTCATTAAACTTGACGGAAAGAAAAATAAACAATAACATGAGACTTGGGAACATAGCTTAAAGTATCATTATTTGATTCGCGCCATCGATGCGATATTGAATACTATACTGACATATATAAAGGTTTTTTCACACCATCTAAATATGTTAGCGTTCTTGCTCTATAGACCGATGCTTCTGGCAGCTGATTGAGAAATTCGAAAATGAATCCTTTCGTAAATAAAAATATTTTATATTTTTGTTTACATATGATGTAAAAAAAAAAACTCATTAAACTTGATGGAAAGAAAAATAAACAATAACATGTGACTTGGGAACATAGCTTAAAGTATGATTATTTAATTTGCGCCATCGATGCGATATTGGATACTGAAGTAAATATAAAGGTTTCCCACACCATGTACTATTACCTTGCACAATTTTATTTTTATAATGTTGTTAAATTGCTCTGGACTTGGAAACCATATTGCTTTGATCTGATTTGGTTTTATAATATTTGTCAGAGTGCAGTAAGGTTTTAAATAATCTTCAAGAAAAACGCAATTTCTGAAAATGATTTTAAAGTTTTAAAAAAAAGTATACATCTTAAAAATCTGTTTTTATTTTTATTAAAAAGTTTCAATTAATTTATAAGATGATCAGAAGACAGAATATTTTTCACATCAATCAAATAATATATTCCAAAAGGCACAAGAAACAAAGGCACGATAAAGACAAAAGGATGTATAAACAAAAGGTTACGTGTATCAGCAAGCATGTGTATGTTGTATATTACTACATTAGCACACCTGATGAGCAGGATTCGCGCCCATATCCCAACGGCATATGGTGCGCGCACCATCGCTGCGATATTGAATACTGTAGCACTATCGATGCGATATTGAATACTGTACTGATATAAAAAAAGGTTCTTTCACACCATTCTACTATTATTGCTCAATTTTTATTTTATAAGGTTGTCGAATTGCTTTGGACTTGGCAGCCATAATGCTTTGATCTGATTTTGGTTTTATAATGTTTGTCAGAGTGCGGTAAGGTTTTAAAAGAATTTCAAGAAAAGCGCAATTTCTGAAAATGATTTTGAAGTTTAAAAAAAAAGTTTACATCTAAAAAACCTGTTTTTTTTTTTATAAAAAAGTGTGATATTGATTTAATAAAATGATCAGAAGACATAATATATTTATCTGATCAATCATATTTTAAAATAATTTCCCAAGGAATTGGAGGGTTAGGGTTAGCTTTGTGTCGATAATATGTAGGCACGGTAGTTAATCTCGTTTCTCCCACTTTTTTTTTTTCTCATACTTGACGCGAGGCACTACCGTGCCTCTTGATTGATGACCCAATGGATCAGTCAGCTGTATTTGGTAGAGAATTAAAAGTTGACAGTTAAAAAGAAAATTTAATACCACCAATGGACAAACGAGTGTATCATAGAAGAAGACATATTATTGATTCATCATCTGACAGTGACGACTTATTAACTACATATAAAACAGAATCATCACAAAAATTAAAAACAGACAATTTAGAAACAAAAAAAAATGTGATAATGATGACAGTTCTAGTCCAACATAATTATCGAGAAATTGACAAGCTCAAAGAATGAAAATACCACCAAAAAAGAATTGTTCATTCACAAGAACATAAAATACCAATAAAAAAGCCAACAAAATTTCTGTCAGATTCATCAGATGATGATTTGGAAAAACCTATTAATAAAGAAGAATGTATCCTAAAAAAAGTACAGATAAATGGCAAGGACCGGATTTTAAAGTTAATTTACAACGACTTGGACTTGATAATACACTATCATCTTGGATTCAAAAAATTGAAACAAATTTATTAATGGGTGGTTTACGAGCTGAAAAATCTGATCTTATTAAAGCACACCAAACAATGGCTCAAATGAATAGTTTATGCGAAAAAAAACAAAGTGAATTATCAATTATCAAATCACCTACACTAACAAAAAAAATTCCATCTCCATCAGTTGAAACGCACGTAACAAATAACATTTCAAGACCATTATTTAATTTGCAATCTAATAAATGTGATACCTCGGGATAAAATTTTTGAGTTTTTTTGAGTATTTATTGGTCATTTTTGCCCGTTTAGAGTATTGTAGAGTATTTCAGAGTATTTTACAGTTTTTTTTTTCGATACTCGAGTATTTCATCTTTCAACTCGGTGTCTGAGTTGTAAAACTTATAATATTTTTGATTATATTGGACTTAGTAAATTTTTTTTGGGAAACGGTAAATTCAGATCTACCAGATGTGATCAGACCCACATCCAAATGTATAGGGTTCTGACCTATTCACCATGGCATCTGGTGGCCGATTAGTAAACTATTTCTGGATTTGGGAATCATGATAATAATATAATACGTACAGGACATACCAACACACACAAATAGTGAGGTGGTAGTAAGTCGTAGCCAAGTGTCAAAATACGTGTATACAGATTTAATATTATAAATATTAATAAATAAATTGATTATAAAAAAAGATAGTCAAGTTCCCCAAGGTGCACCATAAGTGTTGCGTAGGATTTTTATTTTTTTTTCTTGCTGTTTACAAAAATATTGTAAAAAAACAGTTTGAGACACTACATATCGTTAAATAAAAAAAAAATAAACGATCGAAAAATTTGAAAAAAATATCGTAGAGTCTACAGACAAAGCGTCGTCGATTAAAACATTGCCGGAATTGATCGGTCAATATTTGGAATTGCGCCATGTCCAAAAATGGGCATATTAAATCCAATAAGGCCCAAAAAGTAAAAAAAAATATCATATCAGTTTTTGGAAAAAAAAAAAAAAACCTAAATTTGTTTTAACATTGAGTAATTCGGTTCAGCGGTTCAAAAAATATTGTAAAAAAACAGTTTGTGACACTACATATCGTTGAATAAAAAAAAAAATAAACGACCGAAAAATTTGAAAAAAATATTGTAGACTCTACAGATGAAGCGTCGTCGATTAAAACATTGCCGGAATTGATCGGTCAATATTTGGAATTGGGCCATGTCCAAAAATGGGCATATTAAATCTAATAATGCCCAAAAAGTAAAAAAAAATATCATGTCTGTTTTTGGAAAAAAAAAAAACCTAAATTTGTTTTAACATCGACTAATTCGGTTCAGCGGTTCAAAAAATATCGCGAAAAAACAATTTGTGACACTACATATCGTCGAATAAAAAAAAAAATAAACGACCGAAAAATTTAAAAAAATCATCGTAGAGTCTACAGATGAAGCGTCGTCGATTAAAACATTACCGGAATTGATCCGTCAATATTTGGAATTGGGTCATGTCCAAAAATGGGCATACTAAATCCAATAAGGCCCCAAAATTGGAAATATATATGACCATTGCTTTTGGCCAAAAAAAATAAAGAAAATGAGCATCTCACAAGCCAATTCGATTCAGAACTTCTCGTTTTATCTCAAAATAACAAAAAGTCACAGAAAAGCGAAAACATATATGTCCTACGGAACACTAAAAATGATTGTCGAGGCTAGTATATTTCTAGAGCGTATAAAAAAAAAAATGAAAACATAGGTATATATATATTAGACCTGTCCAAAAAAAAAAATTTTTTTTTTTGTACCCTCTTCTGATGTTCAAATTTACACATTTATGATGTCAAAAATTTTTTGCTCATCGGGTTTTTGTATTTCCCGTTTGATTAACACGCGCGCGTATGGCTGTATATCTTTGACTTTGTATAACTCAGTCAGTTTTAATCCTAGAAAGTTGATATTAGTCTTATTTTGTAGCTTACGAGAATATCTTCAAATTGTCACTGTACATTTTTTTTGTACTGTTTTTTTTTTTCGTCTCAAAAAAAGCTTGAAAATCATGATTTGAAATTTAACTGCTAAACATATTTTATTTAACATAAAAATTTTTTTCTTTATCAAGCTCAACAATTTTATACTTTCGAATAATAATACTTATCCTACTAATAATATTAATAAAATACGTTTACAAGTTAAATTGCATATACCTATAAAGTCATGGTTTTTGAGGTTTTCTTGAAACAAAACTATTGACAGTACAAAAAAAATGTACAGTGCCATTTTAAAGTTATTTTCATGAGCTAAAAAATGAGACTAATGTCAACTCTCTAGGATCAAAACTGACTGAGTCATGCAAAGTCAAAGATATACAGCTATACGCGCGCGTGTTAATCAAATGGGAAATACAAAAACCCGATGAGCAGGCTCAAAAAAAAATCCTAAAAAAAAATTTTTTTTATTTTTTTTTTTGTGTCATCATAAAGAACAAATTTAGACCTCAGGAGGGTACAAAAAAAAAAAAATTCTTTTTTTTTGGACAGGTCTAATATATATATGTTCAGTAGAGAATTTTATCAGTCGTGCTAAAAATAATTTTAATTTAGAATTTTATATTTTTTGGGAGCCCAATAAGTGCCTAATCAAAAACAAAACTTGAAAACAGTAGATCGTCTTTTAGTGTGGAAAAATTTATCAAGAATGATCAATAATCCCTCAAGAAAAAAAAGCAGTCATGTCATGGCGTGCATTCTGCGTGCGCATTCAAATTTGAACTTGGCGCTTCACTTTTTAAACTTAGCGCCTCATTTTTAAATTTACTGGAATCTGATTGGGATTATTAGAAGGTCACGTGCATGTCGTATAAATTGATATAGATGGCGCTAGTTGCATATACATATGTATGTGTGTGTTGACATATGTGATTATAACAACATTTTATATCTGTCAAAAAATATTAATGCCCATAACCTTCACACGATTTACCAATATTTAATTGAATTGTTATAAATGAAAGAATAGTTAATGTGGTATAAATAAAAAAATAACGAAAAATTGAAAAAAAAAACTACATTCAAACACAAAAAAATAAAAGATTGATTCATTCTTAAATAAGGCATGCGAACCTGTAAGAATGAAATCAAGATTATTCTAATTTAATATAAATAAATCGTACTTCAGTGGAAAATGATATGAAAAATTAACAATAGTAGTACGATTTCTGCTATTATCAGCCAACGTTTTTTTCTCTAAAGATAAAAAAAGAATTATTTTAAAAGATTATTCTATTATTTTGAGGTGTCATGTAATTTTTTATTAATAATTCTATGGTGCCTCAAAAAATAAATGTTATTAAATGATTTGTTTTACGCTTAAAGGAAAAATCATGGGTTAATTTGTATTAATAATAACAGAATTTGTCCTTCAATGCACTCAGAGAAGGATAAGTTAACAGTTAACATACCAATATGTTTACATTAAACATACAAAAGATTAATGTTAAGATATATATATTAACAATAAACATAGATATCTTAACTGTTAACATAGGTATAGTTAACAAACGTATCTTTACGCGGCCAAATATTTTGATGCGCCAGTCTACTTCTTGTAATCTTTTTTTTTTGACATTATATTGTGATACTATTTTAATTGTAATATAATATAATATGTACTCGTGTTGTCATAAATTTATTTAAATTTAGTTTTTTTGTAAATTCATTCTTAATTTTACATTCAATTTTCATATTTACATACGTAAATGTCTTCAAAAACGCCGATAGTCGGTTTGTGCACTGATCCCATACAAAAACGACACAAAACCGACACACGACTATGAGAATTTCTAAGTCACAAAAATAAATAGTAAGAAGGATTTAAAAAATAAATCATTATGTCTAAAAATTTCTAAATAATATTCTTATAATTTAAGGCACATTAGAATTTTTTTTAAATAATTTTTTTATTGAAAAAACTCAATTCTGTTTATGTATTAAAAGTGAGGTTAGCTATCAAAATCATCAGTACACGGCTGTGAGATTTTACAATTCTCACACAATTCCGACACACGACTGTGAGAATTGTAAATCCGACACAATTCCGACACAAATCCGACAGACGTATGACAGTATATTTCCATTTTGTATTTAATATAAAAAAAAGCATTTTATTAATAAAAATTTTTGTTCAATATTAAAGTTATAATATTGTAATGATTTTAGGTATATTAGATTTTTTTTTTTTAGATAAATTTTGACAAAAAAAATAATTGGAATCGTCTGTGAGAATTTTTGATTTGCAAAAATTTTTGTTTAATAATAAAATTATAATCTTTTAATAAGTATTGGCATATTAGATTTTTTTTAAATTATTTTATTAGAAAATTATCATTTTTTGTTGTTTTTATGAGGTTAAAAACGGTTTTTTTTTAAATACTTTTTTTTCAAAACTAATACATTTAATCAGTTTCCCATGTATTTGGTATTTTTGTAACTCGAATATAACTTGTAATGAAACCATGTATTTGGTTTCCCATGTTTCCAATTTTTTTTTTTGTCAAAATTTATTCAAAAAAAAAAAAAATCTAATATGCCTAAAATTATTAAAATATTATAACTTTAATATTGAACAAAAAATTTTATTAATAAAATGCTCTTTTTTTTATTAAATACAAAATAAAAATATACTGCCGTACGTCTGTCGGATTTGTGTCGGATTTACAATTCTCACAGTCGTGTGTCGGAATTGTGTCGGAATTGTGTGAGAATTGTAAAATTCCACAGTCGTGTACAGATGATTCTGACAGCTAACCTCACTTTTAATACATAAACAGAATTGAGTTTTTTTAATAAAAAAATTATTTTAATAAAATTCTAATGTGTCTTAATTATAAGAATATTATTTAGAAATTTTCAGACATAATATTTTTTTTTTTAAATGCTTTTTACTATTTATTTTTGTGACTTAGAAATTCTTATAGTCATGTGTCGGTTTTGTGTCGTTTTTGTATGAGATCAGTGAACAAACCGACTGTCGGATTGGTGTCGGATCGGTGTCGCCATTTTGGCTAGGGTTAAGATACGTATGTTTAATGTTAATATATATATCTTTTATGTAAACTTATCAGCCACCACCCATTTTAACATGGCATATGTTAACATTAAACAGGATATGTTAACTGTCAACATATCCTTCTCTGTGTGTGGAAAAGAATAGAAAAAAATTGTTTGACGAAAATTGATTATTATAACAATTGCATGGCACCTCGGATAATAAATGATGATAGATAATTTTTTTCTTTATTCTCGAAAAAAAAGTCATGAGCTTATTTGAATCAATGAAAGCAGGATTCGTACTTTAATAATATTAAAAAAAAAATAGTTTACTCGACGATAGATGAAAAAAAAATTGTTGAACGACAATTATTTATTAACAGTTGCATAGTGCCGTCAATAAAAAATTTTTTTTTAATTTTAAATAATTTTTTATTATTTTTGATGAGAAAGACGTGAGCTAAAAAATTTTAATTTACAATCTATGTTATTGTGGTGTAACTTTGTATTTTATTGATACAAGTTGTAGCTTTTCCCTGGTGGAAATATTACTCCTGCATTACACCGACATGAGATTGAAGCCGGAGTAATTTCGTCGGCATGAAATTAGTACCGGCAAAATTATTTCGGCATGAGATCAATGAAGAAGATAGAAATCCAGCATTGATCGCATGCCAGAGTAATTTTTCAAAAAATGGACAAAAAACGGACTAATGCCGGAAAAATATTTCCACCAGAATTGCTCTTTTCTTTGAAATAGATAGGAAATAAATAAAAAAAGGATTCATCATTTAAAGCACCATGCCTCTGTTTATTGTGTAAACATTTTTTGGAGTAACTTTTTTTTTTTTTTTTTGTCGTTATCCTTCAGATGAATAATTCCGATGTTAATAGCACAAATTAATACAAAATAATTCTGATCATTTTGCAACTTTTTTATGATTCCGAGTCAATTTGAAAAAAAATTAACCTGTCCTCCACCTTTCAATAACGTGTAAATAAAATAATTGTTGACATTATTAAAAATTAGTACAAATCAAATAAGGCTCTTAATGGATTTCGTATCCGCGGACTGGGCTCAAGCATTCTATTAGGCATCGTCAAATATTATTTATAAATTAATTTTTTCTCCAATTAAAAATTTCATTGTTTTTTTTTGTTAATAACACCACATGATGACGTGTCATTAGAATTTAGCATATAGCATAGAAACAACTGAGGCGGCCGCTTGCGGCCGGCGAGAGGTGCTAGTAACATGATAAAAATATAACACTCAAATAATACTGTATTTGTTATTCAAATGACGCGCCAAAAAGGATCCGGAATGCGCCATATTGGCTCACACACACGGTTAGTGTGATATTTATATAAAAAATTTTGACGACCACTTTCATCAATACCCCGATGGTCGACATGATAGTGCATTAGACTTCCACGTGAGAGGCCCCGGATCGATCCCGCGTTGCGTCCTTAGTTTTTCGTTTAATTATTATCGTTTAATAGAATTGTCTGAATTAAAAAATAACAATGTCGGAATTATTAAATTAACAATAATAATAGATTAACCATAATAATTTATGTATATTTTTTTTTAAATTGTTTTTGGAAGCTTGAGTCAAGCCCGAGGCACAAGCCTCGGGACAAGGCTGGAATACGAATCTTGACACGAGGCTGAGACACGAGCCTTGGCACAAGGCTTGTCATCAAGCTTGTAACATAGGCATATTTCCAATCACTTAACGACCTTGGCACAAGCTTGTAGCACAAGCTTGTAGCACAAGCATGTGAGCCTTGTGCACGTTTACTCCTACCTTGGATATAAAATCTTATCATTCAACCTGTTTCATCATTAACATTGCTATAGTAAATTAGTTAGCCGATTTACAAAACATCAAATAATAAAAATTAATTTTTTTTTAGAATTACTTGATCCGTTTCAGATCAGGAATCCTGTTCCATTCCTGATCAGGTATCCTGGTCAGGTTTCCTGATCCGATTCTGATCAGAATCCTAAAAAAAAGCGTTAAATTCTGATCCGTTCCTGAACAGGATTCCTGGTTATATTCTAGTCAGGAATCCAGATCCATTCCTGTTTAGGTATCCTGGCTCTAACCCTACAATCTGGCCAGGTTTCCTGATCCGGTTCTGATTTGAAATCAGGTTCCCTGATCCGGTTCTGATCAGAACCTTAACTAAATTTCCACTCGGGTACTTATTAAAAAAGGCACTTTTTAGTTTAAATCAAAAATTATTATTTAAACTAAAAAATACCTTTTTTAATACACTATAATAAACATAATAATTATGAATATGAATATTTATCAAGTATACCATTTTTCTTTTACTTTGAATAAAAAAGTATAAATAAATTATATTGTGAAATTATTGTACAATTACAATAATATTTTTCTCTTCCAAACACATTAATGTCTATTTCTCTTTTTTTAAAACATAAAATTAGTCAATATTTTGAATAAATTATTGTATAATAATTCAATATTATGTTTTGAATATAGGAAATATTATTTTATATAAACAATAATAATAGGTATATTAATCTAGTAAATGAAAAATACTTGCATATGCATCTATATATATGTACAATATGAACTTTACTTCGCCTAACAAATGCAAGTATAACTAATAATACAAATAAAATACTTGTATATTTATATATACAACGGCGCATATATATAAATTAAATCAAGAGGCACGGTAGTGCCTCGCGTCAAGTATGAGAAAAAAAAAAAAGTGGGAGAAACGAGATTTAACTACCGTGCCTATATATTATCGACACAAAGCTAACCCTAACCCTCCAATTTCTCGGGAAATTATTTTAAAATATGATTGATCAGATAAATATATTATGTCTTCTGATCATTTTATTAAATCAATATCACACTTTTTTATAAAAAAAAAACAGATTTTTTAGATGTATACTTTTCTTTTAAACTTCAAAATCATTTTCAGAAATTGCGCTTTTCTTGAAATTCTTATAAAACCTTACCGCACTTTGACAAACATTATAAAACCAAAATCAGATCGAAGCATTATGGCTGCCAAGTCCAAAGCAATTCGACAACCTTATAAAATAAAAATTGAGCAATAATAGTAGAATGGTGTGAAAGAACCTTTATTTATATCAGTACAGTATTCAATATCGCATCGATAGTGCTACAGTATTCAATATCGCAGCGATGGTGCGCGCGCCATATGCCGTTGGGATATGGGCGCGAATCCTGCTCATCAGGTGTGCTAATGTAGTAATATACAACATACACATGCTTGCTGATACACGTAACCTTTTGTTTATACATTCTTTTGTCTTTATCGTGCCTTTGTTTCTTGTGCCTTTTGGAATATATTATTTGATTGATGTGAAAAATATTCTGTCTTCTGATCATCTTATAAATTAATTGAAACTTTTTAATAAAAATAAAAACAGATTTTTAAGATGTATACTTTTTTTTAAAACTTTAAAATCATTTTCAGAAATTGCGTTTTTCTTGAAGATTATTTAAAACCTTACTGCACTCTGACAAATATTATAAAACCAAATCAGATCAAAGCAATATGGTTTCCAAGTCCAGAGCAATTTAACAACATTATAAAAATAAAATTGTGCAAGGTAATAGTACATGGTGTGGGAAACCTTTATATTTACTTCAGTATCCAATATCGCATCGATGGCGCAAATTAAATAATCATACTTTAAGCTATGTTCCCAAGTCACATGTTATTGTTTATTTTTCTTTCCATCAAGTTTAATGAGTTTTTTTTTTTACATCATATGTAAACAAAACAGTGCCGTAACAAGGAATTTTTGCGCCCTGGGCAAAATTATATTTTGCGCCCTATCTTTATCGATATAATATATTTAAAAAAAATCATTTGTTAGGTGTATTTAACAATAATATATATAACAAGCAAAACCGCCAGAATATATTGAAATTATTTTTTTTTTTAAATAAAAATTGTTGTGGATAATAATATAAAAGACAAAATATTTTAAAAGTGATATAGATGAAGAATGAATCATTACAAAATCAAAACAGTTTCTGTCTTCTGGCGTTGTCGCTGGAAAATTCATCTATGATGTCATCGAAGTCTATTGAAGATACAATCAATTTGGCACAATGATTCTATTGTATTATAGAAAATATTGCAGAGAAATTGATCTAGATAATGAAATAATTTATTGGGTTACATCCAATCTTTAGCAACAGTCACCAATAGCTTTTTGATTAATTAATTATCTAGGGATGTATCTAGGGAAAGAATGTAACCAAATACCGAGTGTCCCATTTTAATTTATCAATGAATTTTCTTCAAAAAATATAGCTCAAATTGTAAAATGTTTCAAGTAAAAGTTGTAGAGTTTGGAGGGGGACGGAGAAAAAAAAAAAAAAAAAATTCGAAAAATCCAAAATGGCGGAGTTTCCGGTATAAACATAGTTTTTTTAAATGGATACTGCATTTTTTTTTTTCACCAAAACGTTTTCTACATCAAAACTAACACTTTTTATTCGAAAAATTTTTAGATAAAATGACTTTTTTTTTCGGCCCGATTTTCTCTGTTTATGGATTTTTCTGAAAAAATATGGCTTTAAGGTTGAATGTAAATAGAATTTCCAACTATACGATTTTCGAATTTTTGGTCTCATATAAAAGCCAGAATAATTATCTATTTTGTTGATTTTTTTCAGAATTTTACACAACGGTTTTTTTTAGATAATTAATGTCAAAGTTGACAACTTTAACACGTAGGTATAGGGACTAAACACACATTTTCTTCTCTAGCTCAAAAAGTTTCTATACGATTTTACTCAATTTACTATCAGTTTGTACTTCTTTACAATACGGATTTTTAAAGCCCTCAATGATCATTTTCTACAACGGATTTTAGAAGATATTCAATTATTAGAGTCAAAATTTTCTATCAATAGCGGTCATTCTCTTTCTTTTATTCGTCGTTCTGTCTCATGTTTCTTGGCTATGGTAGTATGTGTGTGTCTATCCAGATAGACTGCATACACACATACTACCAAGAACCTGTCAGTATAGTGAATATATTTTGGACAGAGGGGCACTGAAAATATTTTTGATAACCGTGTGTAGATGCGCACCCTCTTGGGCCCAAACTTTGTTCACCGATGCGATTTACATTCAACCTTAATTAAAAAATGTTATCTAAAAAAGTTGTAGCGCAAAAAAAAAAAAAAAAAAAAAAAAAAAAAAAAAAAATTTATTAAAAATTAATTTAAAAATGGTAGAGTTTCCGGTATGAACATTTTTTTTCGAGGTTAGGTGTAATTTTTTTTTATTAAAAAATTGTTCACATCAAGGCTAACACTTTTTCTAAATAAAATTTTCCGGAAAAATCGATTTTTTTTTAAAACTTTGTTTATGCTTCTAACTCCGCCATTTTGATTTTTTTTCGGAAGTTTTTTTTTTTTTCGTTTTCGTCTTTCTGGGCGCTACAACTTTTCTTAATATCATTTTTTAATTAAAGCCATATTTTTTCAGGAAAATCCATAAACAGATAAAATCGGCCCGAAAAAAAAGTGATTTTATCGAAAAATTTTTCAAATAAAAAGTGTTAGTTTTGATGTAAAAAATGTTTTGGTTCAAAAAAAAAATGCAGTATCCATTTTAAAAAACTATGTTTATACCGAAAACTCCGCCATTTTGGATTTTTCGATTTTTTTTTTTTTTTTTTCTTCGTCCCCCCCCCCCAAACCCTACAACTTTTACTTGAAACATTTTACAATTTGAGCTATATTTTTCGAAAAAAATCCATTGATAAATTAAAATGGGACACTCGGTATATTAATTCCTAGTCTAAATCAATTTCTTAGCAATATCTCCTATCATAAATTGAAATTATTGTCTAAAATAGCTAAAGAATTCATTTATAGACTAGGAAATAATATATTTGGTTATACATTCTTTCCTCAGCAATATTTGGCAATAGCTTTTTTATTAATTAATTATGGCAAATGTTGCTAAGAAAAGGATGTGACCAAATAAATAAATTCGTAATCTGAATTAATTTCTCAGCCATTTGCCATAATCATCTCAATTTTCGTCAATTAAAAAAAGGATAGGCAAACCTTTGGCATATAGTCAATACAAGCAGAATAAAAATCGGTCCATGTTAACCTGCGTTAGTGGTTAAGTCGGTTATAGTACGATGTTAGTGATAGGTAGAATTAGGTAGAATTTTAGAGTATAGAGGATCGTGTCTTGGCCGTTGTCAGAAGAAACAAAAAAAATTTTCAATTCAAATTATCAAGGTTGTTTGTAAAAGACATCGTCGAACCAATATTTGTAGTTTGAGGGGCCCGTATATCGTAACGCTATATTTCATGCCCGGGTACCCAAAATTTTGTTGCGCTTCTGTCTCAAAAACCGGCTTTTAAGTGTGTCCGTGCATATACAGACAGACACTAACACAACTGCTAGCAAGCAAGTACAGTACACAGCTACATTATATGCTTGTGTGTGTCACGTCTGTGCGCATCACTTGCTGCGAGAAAGCAAATATTTTTTTTTTTAAAACTTGAATAACTTTTAAAATCCGTGGCAAACATAACTTATTTTTTCAAATTATATTCGTTTTTTTCTTATCTACAATTTGATAGAAAAAAAAAAGTTTTCGAGTAGACAACGAATCTACTATATGCTGTTTAAGAAAAAAAAAATTGTTTCGCACTATTCTCGTGTATAAAAGTTGTCAACTTTGACATTCATTATCTATAAAAAGCCGAGGCAAAAAAAATTGAAATAAATTGTCAAGATAGATAATTATTTCATTTAAAAAATAAGCCTAATTAAAAAAAAATCGAGTAGAAACTCAAATATTTACAAACAACCTTAAGTAGGTATATTTTTTATTTTACGTCTTATTTTGCATTTTTAATATTGTTCTAGGACGATTGTCTCTAAACGACAAATGACAATAATGAGGACAATTAACTTCAAAATTCAGAAAGACAATCATGTTTATGTAATATCTGAATGATCATAAATGACAGTAGTCAATTTCTTTCCTGAAAATATAATTTTTTTTTTAATTGTTTAAAAAAGAATATTTTTTTTTCTTGTGACGCGCTTCTAAGTGCGCCCCCCTTTACACTGCGCCCTGGGCAGTTGCCCCTCTTGCCCACCCCTTGTTACGGCACTGAAACAAAAATATAAAATATTTTTATTTACGAAAGGATTCATTTTCGAATTTCTGAATCAGCTGCCAGAAGCATCGGTCTATAGAGCAAGAAAGAAACATATTTAGATGGTGTGAAAAAACCTTTGTATATGTCAGTATAGTATTCAATATCGTATCGATGGTGCGCGCGCCATATGTTGTTGGGATATAGGCGCGAATCTCAGGTCTGTAAAGTTAGCACATACATTATAGCACATGCCAGTCATGCTAATTATGGTAATATATACAACATACACATGTTTGCTGTTGAACGTAACCTGTTGTTTATATAGCTTTCCGTTTTTATTGTGCTTTTGGTAATATATATATATATATATATTATTATGTTTCCTTATATAAAAAGGACAGTTGTCATCGATCTTCCTAAGATTTGATTGGTTATTTGGTTCTTTTTGTCATTCTCATGTCATTTGTCATTCTGTCTTTGTCGGTTGTTAATGAAATAAATAAACAAATTTTCTTTCTCAGTCACTCACATTTTTTTTTTTTTCCTGTCGTTAAGGTAATCAATAAATTTATTTGTTTATATATTTTAAAATCAAGATTTGACAGATCGCTTGAACAAAAAATAGTCTCTAAATTATAATAACTGTTCTTATTGATAATAAATGAACTGATTTATATATAACTTTATTAATATGATGATGGAAAAATCAATAGGCTTATGTACAAGAAAATAAAAGTATGTATCTATATAATATCCACATACATTCTATTTAGAAACAAAAAAAAAAAAAAAGGGAATCATTTTATTCACAATTTTATT
The DNA here is from genome assembly GCF_014905175.1 of Aphidius gifuensis. Taxonomy (NCBI): domain Eukaryota; kingdom Metazoa; phylum Arthropoda; class Insecta; order Hymenoptera; family Braconidae; genus Aphidius; species Aphidius gifuensis. The sequence continues at coordinate 17,342,606 of NC_057788.1, forward strand.
GACAATTGAGAATGTAATCATTCTATTTTGACAAAAAAGTAGAATATATATACATATATACATGTCTCTTTAAGTAAAAAAACTGATTATTTCAGTATAACTATTGATAAATATATGACTGTTATAATTTATTGATGGAACTGGTCATGTTGATATGATTAATGGCATAGGTGTTTATTTTTATAATTTCTTCTTTCACATCTTATAAATAATTCACGAAAATGAGTAATGTCACACTTTGTTTAGAAGTTGTGGTGAATTATGTAATGAAAAGAAATTGAAACAAATAAAATGAGGATTCGAAACTTTAAAGGTAATAATATGTTGGTGTTGTCTTGATATTAGTCATGATCTCACTAAAATTTCATTGGAAAATATTTATTAGTCTTACATGTATCTAAGCTAGGCAATTTTTTTGAAGAAGTTCTTTGATCAGGCTGGCCTTAATAAAGAGAAGTTAAGGTTTTCTTCATCAATTCTTGATCAGGCTGGCCTTATTAAGGATAAGTTAAGGTTTTCTCGATCAATTCTTGATCAGGCTGGCCTTATTAAGGATGAGTTAAGGGTTCCTTGATCCAATCTTGATCGAGTTATCCTTAATCAAGTATCTTGATCAAATATTGATCAAATTTCGATCAGGCTTCCAGTGTTAAGGGAACATTGATCAAGTCTCAATCAAGCCTGACCAGATTTCCACTCGGGATCATATTTATAGAGAAGAATTTTTTTTTTTAAAATACTTAAGAACATAATAATTCGCTTTGTGTGAATGAATGATTAATTAATCAAAAATATACATACCGCTGAAAACGGAATAGTAAAATGGAAAATGTTTGAAGTAAGCACAAAAATGTTATAACGAAATGGATTTTTTTTCGACAAAGGTTGCCGGAAATTTCATTGTTTTATAAATTATATGTTATTCGTGAAAATATAATGTCGAAATTTTTTTGAAAATTAATAATCAACATAAATGAAAAATAATTGAAAAAGAAGATTTTAGAATAGGCGCATGATTTTTCAGATCTTTAGTTTATGATTTGACAAATGGCTCAAGAAAAACGAAATATTAGCCACTTTTTGAATTTATTTTATCTACAAGTCGTGGTAAATATAAAACTGCATAAAATAAAGAGTTATAATCATTTCATGAAATTGTTTGGAGATTTTTATTGAGGGTGAGTTTGAAGTCTCAGATTCATAGTTTCACAAAAATTCTATTTAGAAATATATGTTTTATGTACATGACTTGAAGCAGGAAACGTCGTATTTCGTGTACAAGTTATAGCAAATATAAAAAAGAGTCAAAATTGATTTTAAAATTTTTTAGGATAGAAGTACTGCACCGACAAAAATGAAAAGTAAAATTTATCTTTTTTGGTGATTTTTATAACTGCCATTTTTGCAAGCGGAAATTTTAGCTTGTCGTGAGTTCGCACCCTAAAATTGATGTCAAGTATTGGTTATTTGATTGTAGAAAACCTTAAATTTTCCAAAAAAAAATTTAAATCTTTTAATACCAAATAAAAATAACACATTCATTTTACAAGAACTTATTGATCAATCACTATCATTGTGGCACAAAGGAGTTTAATACATGTGTCGATTGTTTTAGATCAACGAAAATTCTAAAAAAGATTGAAGTCCTCAAAATTAATGATATCATTGTTTTAGACCAATAAATTTAAATGGTCAAGTAAAAATAATAATTGCTTAATCAAAGGAATACCCACTTCTAAAATTCACATTTGTGGTTCTACCAAGACGGCTAGAAAGAAGGAGAGTCAACTCCGTACATTGGAAATGGGACAAAATATGTCCTGTACCTCGAGCTTCTCAAATTTGCCAATTTGGCGCTGATTGGGTTCTACGTATAAAGTTAGTTATTTCGTCAGTTATTTCCGCAAGAATACTAGCTGGATAAAAATTGATAATTTGTTCGTTGCTATCAAAAACATATACTTTTTAATATTATCGTTTTTTCTATCGAATGATTAAAGGACTTTACAAAAAGATGTGATATCTAAACAAAAAAAGAAACACAGTTTTTTTTACAAAAAGGAGCGTCAAGTATTCGAAATCCCCACTAATTATGTGATTATAGTAATTTTATTTTATATTGATATTTATTAATTTTTAAGATACAAAAAGATATAATACCAAAATAAGTCAAGAAGGAAATATTAAACGCATATAATTAAGTCTTAATCTTTGACAAAATTTTATACTTGACCCCGCCCGGTTCTTCCCAAATAAAATTTAAAGACTTTCATACCAATGCAGATCTACTGAAATTTAGTAGTCGTTCTACATAAATGTATGCGCAGTCACAACCTCGCGACTTTATTATAATAGTTTCATATACAAGAGACAAGAATAGAGCGTGACAAGTGTGATTTTTTTGAAAATCTATGAAAAGTATTTGAATTATATTAAATTAATGTCTTAGAGCTCAAACGCACGACAAGCTAACTTTTGCTTGTAAACATGGCTGACGTAATTCTGAGTGATCTAAGCATGCGCAACACGTAAAATTACTAGAAAAACCACGATGGCTGGGGACATATTACTAGTTTTTTGGGAATTAGGACGGCCATGTTTACAAGTTCGACACAACCCAACTCGTTGCGCGTGCTCAGTGCGCTTTACAAGCAAACGTTAGCTTGTCGTGAGTTAAGGAGGTTATACACAAATTCATTGCGGGTGTTGCGGGGAGCTTCTGACGTCACAGTCTCAAGTGAAACTTGGCTGCACTGTAAAATAATAAAGTGTAAAGCGCCTGCGCTCCGTATACAATATATGGGATTGCGGGTATGACTAGTTCCTATAAGTTTTTTTGTTTTAACCGACCGTTTACGCGTAATTAATTTTTAAAGTTTGTGATTTTCTATTAAATCGTTACCCCTCACGTGTCCCCACTCAAAACTCCCATGCGCGAGCACGATAGATATAAGAAAAAGAGAGATAGTGTTATTTTGAGCCGACGCTACCCGACTGTACCCGACTCGACGCACGTACACACACACAGCTATTGTATTTACGCGCACTGTGATAGAATTAGTGATATACACTTTTAAATTCGATTTCAGACAATTTTCTTATTTCTCGCGTTGGCGGCCCGGAATAACAACAAACAGGAATTGTTAATAAAAAAAAAATCTTAACAAATGGCCCCAATATTCAAAAATGCATCGATTTAAAAAATTTTTTTTTCATCGTGTTAATGATTACATGCACTATCGTATGCTAATAAAAATACTCTCATTTCTATTTTCTCATGACACGTAAATATTTTTGATATAAAAGGGGTGGTTATTTCGAGAAAATGCCCCAAAACGAAATTAATCTACTACAATCAAAGAAAATTTTCCCGTTCTTATTTTATTTTTCCGTCGATGATTTAACAAATTATTCACGATTTCTCCGGCAAAAAGAATTTTTTTTAATTCTTTTCGCGACGCGTAACTATTTTTGAGATGAAAGGGGTGGTTTTTTCGTAAAAGTGCCCGACAACGACATTAATGTAATACAATTGAAGAAAATTTTCCCGTTTTTATTTTATTTTTTGGTCAATTATTTAAAGAGTTATTTGATATTTCTTCGACAAAAATAATTTTTTTTTAATTCTTTTCGCGACGCGTAATCATTTTTGAGATAAAAGGGGTGGTTTGTAATATTAAAAAAATTTGTAATATATAGTAGACAATATGTAGATTATTATGAAATCCATAAATTTTTGTGTATTGCCTAATCAATAATTAATATTTGCATAAACAAATAAAATTCTTTAAATGAACGAGTTTTTTTCTCGCGCGAAAAAACCACCCCTTTTATCTCAAAAATAATTACGCGTCGCGAAAAGAATAGAAAAAAAAATATTTGTGCCGGAAAAAAAAAGAATAACTTTTTAAATAATCAACGAAAAAATAAAATAACAACGGGAAAATTTTCTTTGATTAGAGTAGATTAATTTCGTCTTAAGTCACTTTCGCAATTAAAAAAAAATTCTTTTTGCTGGAGAAATCGTGAATAATTTGTTAAATCATCGACGGAAAAATAAAATAAGAACGGGAAAATTTTCTTTGATTGTAGTAGATTAATTTCGTTTTGGGGCATTTTCTCGAAAAAACCACCCCTTTTATATCAAAAATATTTACGTGTCATGAGAAAATAGAAATGAGAGTATTTTTATTAGCATACGATAGTGCATGTAATCATTAACACGATGAAGAAAAAAATTTTTTAAATCGATGCATTTTTGAATATTGGGGCCATTTGTTAAGATTTTTTTTTTATTAACAATTCCTGTTTGTTGTTAATCCGGGCCGACAACGCGAGAAATAAGAAAATTGCCTGAAATCGAATTTAAAAGTGTATATCACTAATACTATCACAGTGCGCGTAAATACAATAGCTGTGTGTGTGTACGTGCGTCGAGTCGGGTACAGTCGGGTAGCGTCGGCTCAAAATAATACTATCTCTCTTATTCATATATCTATCGCGCTCGCGCATGGGAGTTTTGAGTGGGGACACGTGAGGGGTAACGATTTAATAGAAAATCACAAACTTCAAAAATTAATTACGCGTAAACGGTCGGTTAAAACAAAAAAACTTATAGGAACTACCCCCCCTAAAATCTTATTATCTACAACTTCTACTTGAAACATTTTACTCTAAGTCTAACGGAAAACGCGTAATTGATTATTTTATGTTTAATTATTTTTTTTAACCCTTTCCCTTAGCTCTATCAAATTATAAACCCAACCATTCGATTCGCGAGCCCCGATTACATACCCCTATATTTTTTGTTTTAAAAAACTTAAAAATTCCCGAGGTTGAAAAGATTTTGAGCAGACTATAAATACGATTATAAAATTTTTTATTATGGAAAAATGATTGTTTATGGTATAAAATAATTATACTGATCAAAATATACATGAATATACAGATAATTGATTTCATACAAAAAAAACTAATCGAAAAAATTTATTTTACTTTTTTGCGGTTGTCAAGCATGAATATTTTCTGTGTTAAAAGATAGGAGCTGGATTTAGGCCACGCCCCAAAAATTTTGCTAGCGTTGTACGTTATATATCAATAATTTTTTTTTTTTTTTCCGGTGTATATTTTTCGAGTTTCAACATTATGGGGTGGATTCGTTCATTCGCGGATTCTTTTTCGCTCTACAATACCGGCAATTCACTAAAAATGCTGGGTAGAACAAATATGACGGAATTCTCCATACAATTTACAAGACTTTATGTCTTTATCTTTTTTGTCAGTCGGTTTTTCGCCAAGTGTTTTGCTCTAGAAGCTCTAAAATAAACAATTGTTCGTTTATGTCAAAAAATATACGCAAAGGTTGGCTATATTAATATATACTTTGTATAGAAAAAAATAAAATGATAGCCAGTGTTGACACTCAAGAAGCAGCTTAATTATTACTGAGACTTTTTTGTAGGTATTGCAGAGCGGAACAGAATTCGTGAATAAACGAATGCACCCGAGAACTATTACTAATTATCCCTTAAACCAACTCTTGAATTGGGAAAAAATTGTACCACTAAATTGTGTTTGAACTCCATCAAAGAGTGCTTCCAGTAAATTAGAATCTTTTGTAAAAATAGTCTTATATAATAATATCTAATAAGATATAAAATTGATTATCTATTCTAGAAAATTATTAAACTGAACTTTTAATAAGTTTTTTTTTTTTTTGAAGAATCTAAATAAATTCTGAAATCTAGAACAATCAAATAGATTCTTCACATTTTATTTCTGAGTATTGTGATTGGTTCAGACTACCCGTATAATTTGGTTAAATTCAGTTTAGTGGCTAGGTTGTGATAGCTACGGTAAAATTTCAGTGCCGTTTTCACGCTCAAAGAAGACGATACATAAAATTGGGGCTTACGTTTTTGACAGGAATTTTTTTTTTTCGACTTTCTTTTATCGGAATTATATATAACAATACGTTTTTAAAACAAAATTAAAATGCACTTTTTGTGTGTATATTTATTGTTCGTAGATAACTGATATATTTTGGGTAAAGTATAAACCAGCGTAAACTCTGAAAGACGTCGCTGAAGTCCAACTGTTGGCACAAAAACTATACCTGTTGGCCTCGATGACAGTGTATATACCTGGCCGTGGTTTCAGTCGTGTTGGTTCACATTTGCTTTTAGTCGTTCCATCATTACCGTGAAAACAATAAATAAACAATTTGTGTTTTTCAGAAAAGCCAACAAATTTTATCGTAGAAAAATTCTTGCAGATATTTGTAAAATGAATCTTTAATAATAAAGTGTATTTAACAATAAAATCACCTTAATAGAAAATAAGTATAACAACCGTGCTGTAAATTTCTTTTGATTTCGTAGTGACGTTTAAAAAGGAGGTAGGTTAGACTTGTTATTTGTTATTTACCTATATAGTCTTCATTGTAGCGGAAGCAGCATGTACTGGTGTTCTCCACCACTGTTTCCATCTTTCAACACAATAATAATAATAATAATAATCATAATATCATAGGTATTATATAAATTGTTTTCCTTGTTACATTTGTTACATCCTTTTTAAATGCCTAGTAGTAGACATTATCTCATTATCTATTTCGGTATAACGTTTATCGTATCGAAGCTTACGAAACTATATCATAATCACCTCGTATAATTGTCTACCGATAATGGTAGAGTTTTTTATTGCTGTTAAAATCAATGAGACAAATAATACTAAAAAATTAAATAAGAGTTCTTATTTATTTTTTTAATAATTATTACAGTACTATAATTTTGTTTACAGGTTATTTGACAGTTTGAAAAAATATATACGAAGTGTAAACTACAATGAAAATTTCAAAAAATTTACTGTAATGAAATTGAACGCATGAATATGTTTTAATATTATTATCATACTAAATTGTTTGTACTCATCTCGTAGTTAATTGAGACAGTTTTTAGTTTATAAATTATTTATAGTCCGTGGGCTGAGGCCAAAAAACTTGCACAGAACCGCATCGGCTTAATACCTGTTATATGGTAGTCCTATACACCCATAACACGTTGCACCTACTCCCTACCGTTCTAATGGTCACCTGTCGACAGGTGAGCCAGGTAAAAAAGACGAATTATGAACAACGCAAAAAATAGTAGGCGAGCTAGATTATTTTTTTTGAGTGTATTTTAAATCTAAGAAAAAAATCCCTACCATTTTAATAATTGTTGAAGGGGTTAAAAAAATTATTAAAAATTGAGATGAATTGTAGAGTAAAGCACCACTCTGTTATCCTCACAAATACCGCATTACTCTACGTTTCAATTTAATTTTTAATAATTTTTTTAACCCCTTTAACAATTTCTAAAACGGTAGGGATTTTTTTCTTATATTCCTAATACATTTAAAAAAAAATAATCTAGCTCTACTTGTCCGTCTTTACCTGGCTCACTGTCGACAGGTTACCAGAACGGTAGAAATGAGTGCTCATGAGGTATATTTTACCATATACGGTATATGCCGATGTCATTTGTACAAGTTTTTTTTTTTTCTCACTATTATCATTAATTAGTTAAGCGTTAACGTACAAGTTACGCTGAAATTTGGTTTTTTTTTTTTGTTTTTATTTCTGAGGGGGTGTTCCGATATCCAACATGTTTTTTTGTCGGTTTCTCATAGGAAATTTTCTCAGGATTAAGGGAAAAATACGGAAAAATTCTTACGAGTGCGCAAAGTGGTTAAAAATAGAGTTAAATATCGAAGAAACGGCTGTTTATGAATAATGTATCGTTAAGTTATTATAATAACGATTGATTCTAAAACTGAATAATAGCAATCGAAAAAGGTCGTCGAGGAGAAAAAAATTGCTTCAACTTAATTTAGATATTTCGAATATTTTTCGAGTTATAATAATTAATAAATTTCGATGTTTTGATTTTTTTTTTTCAAATATAATAGTGACAATCAATAAGACTCGTCGAGCAAAAAAAAAAAGGCCAAATAAAAATTTCGATATCTCGAATAGTTTGGGAATTATCGATATTTTTCTAAAAATGTATACGATTTTTCTTTTTTTTGAAAAAAAAGTCTAAATTTTTATTTGTTTTTTCAAAAAACTGCTAATTATTGATTGTTAAGCAAAAATATGTATTTTTACTTAGCCGATAGTTTTTTTACTTAGCTACATTTTTTCCTTAGCTAGATTTTTTCTTAGCTAAATTCTTTAGTCAGCTAAATCTTTTCCTTAGTTAGTTTTTTTAACTTAGTCTCAAGAAGTGTTGGTATGTGTAAGATACCATGTAAGATACTGTATCTTACATCAGTGGTTTTATACATTAAGGTATCTTACACTGCGTTCCCAGCGCCTCCTATGATTTTTTAGTGGAATCTTCATGCCACAATTTTTTTTTTATTCGATAAATACATGTAATTTATTTATTAAATAAATAAAAATCCCAAAAACAAGCAGTAGCTAAGGAAAAGAATGAGCTAAGGAATTACAGTTGCCAAAGCAATCATTCTTCAAGCAACATTAATTCTTTAGCTACATCTTTTCCTTAGACATTTTTATTTATTTGATAAATAAAGTACATGTAATTTTATTTTTAGGAAATGAAAATGTCTGAGGAAAAACAGTAGCCAAGAACAAGATGTAGCTAAGGAATTAATGTTGCAAAAAAATTTAATTTTTAAGCAACATTATTTCCTTGAAACATAATTCTTTGGCAACATTAATTTCTTAGCTACATTTTTTCCTTAGCTACTGCTTTTCCTTGGACATTTTCATCTTTTAAAAGTAAAATTACATGTATATTATTTATTTAATAAATAAAAATGCCCAAGGAAAAGATGTAGCTCCGAAATTAATGTTGCCAAACAATTATGTTTTAAGGAACTAATGTCGCTTGAAACAGAATTTTTTTGGCAACAGTAATTCTTTAGCTCCATCTTTTCTTTTGCTACTGCTTTCCCTTGGATATTTTTATTTATTTCATAAATACAATTACATCCCAGGTACAAAATTAGACTCGGGGATCGAGGCTTTACGCTCGGATCGACGCCGAAAGCGAGCTCTATTCGATGTCGGAATTTTACGCTATTCGACGTCAAAATTCGAGACTAAAACAAGGCTGAAAAAAAAAAAGTTGAAAAAAAACTCAAAAATGTTATTATTTAATTGTTTTATAGAGTTTTATTGTAAATTATAGAAAAATGAATAATTATTATTTATAAAATAACATAATTAATGAATTTTAAGGCATTTTCTATTCAGTCTCGGCGTAACCGGTTTTTAGCCTCGATTCGACATCGAAACAAGACTAAAACGAGGCTAAAAAAAAAAAGTTGAAAAAATACTTAAAAATGTTATTATTTGGATGTTTTATAAAGTTTTATTATAAATTATAGAAAAATGAATAATTATTATTTATAAAACAACATAATAAATGAATTTTAAGGTATTTTCTATTCAGTCTCGGCGTAACCGGTTTTTAGCCTCGATTCGACGTTGTGACGAGACTAAAACAAGGCTAAAGATGTAGCCACAAACATGCGCCAATTCATACTGCGCATCTTATGTTCGTTAATTTTTTAACTTATTTATAACATCGATTTCATTTGGTAATGAATTGAAATGACAAGGAAAAGGAGTACTTAAAAGAACAGAGTTGCTTGTCCTATAATTCAATTGGCTACATGAATTTCTTAGCTACATCTTTTCTCAAGCTACTGATTTTTTTGGACAAACTTTTTTTTCAAAGTAAATTACATGTAATATATTTATGTAAGAAAAAATGATGCCCAAGGAAAAGCAGTAACTAAGGAAAAGATGAAGCTAAAGAAAAGATGTAGCCAGAAAAATTATGCGGTAAGCAACATTTATTTTTTAGCTACATCTTTTTTCCGGCTGCTGCATTTTTTTTGGACAACTTCATTTTTTAAAGTAAATTACATGTAATATATTTATGTAAGAAAAAATAATGTCCAAGGAAAAGCAGTAACTAAGAAAAAATGTAGCTAAAAAAAAATATTGTCCAAGGAAAAGCAGTAGCTAAAGAACAGATGTATTTAAATTAATAAATTTTTAAAAAAATAAGTAAGGTTTAGATTTTTTTTTTTTTTTGAAAATTTACACAAAAAAAAATTAAATTTTACATTTTTTTATGATATAATTTTTTTGGTAAGAATCCTATATAAAAAAGAACAAGGTACTAATAGCTAACTTCATGTGTCTTCGCTTTATTCGTGATTCTATTGGCTGACGCTGTCGACACATTCATATTTATTAGCTCACACACGCATACACGTTCGATACATTCAATAAATCGATATATTCAAGATAGTGGCTAAGTTAATTTAATATGCAATTTAATAGTCATGAACAGATGCAATAATGTCAAATATATTTTATTTATTTATGAAATATTTTCAATAAAAGTGTCATTGATGTTTATTAAAACATTAATCAGATGCAACAATTGAATCAATGTCAAGTATTGCCATCAGTTGATAAAAAATTAAGATAGGTTATAATTCGTCGAAAAACATGAATGAGAAAGTAATAAATATTTACACACATACATTGAGTAAAATGGAGCAAAAATAATGGTCAAATTTTATTGATTAATTTGATAATCATTGAACAACACCATCAGCACCAATACATGTTATTTTATTTTTAAAAAATGAAAATGTCCTAAGAAAAGCAGTAGCTAAGAAAAGGATGTGACAAAGGAATTGATGTTGCTTAAAACATAATTTCTTTGGCAACATTAATTCCTTAGCCACATATTTTCCTGAGCTACTATTTTTCTTTGGGTATTTTATTCATTTAATGAATAAAATACATGTTATTTTATTTTTAAAAAATAAAAATGTTCAAGAAAAAGCAGTAGCTAAGGGAAAGATGGAGCCGAGGGATTGATGTAGCTTACTATTTAATTTTTTTGGCTACATTAATTCCTTAGCTCCATCTTTCTCTTAGCTACTGTTTTTTCTCGATAATTTTATTTGTTACAATAAGATGTATTCATTTCATTCGTCAAACAAAGAAATAAAAGACCAAGGAAAAACATTATCTGAGAGAAGGTGTAGCTAAGGAATTAATGTAGCCGAAAAAATTAAATGGTGAACTACAATAATTCCCTACCTTCATCTTTTCTTAGCTCCTGCCTTTCCATGGTTTTTTATTAATTTATTTGACAAATAAAATTAGTACAATTCATGTTCAGAAATAAAAATACCAAGAAAAAACCGTAGCTAAAGAAAAGATGTAAAGAATTAATGTAGCTAAAAAAATTAAAAAGTAAGCTAGATTAATTCCCTTGCTTCATCTTTCCCTTATCTACTGTTTTTCCTTGGTTTTCTCCATTTATTAAGAGTTATTGTATTTATTTCATTCGTCAAATAAATCAATAAAATTACCAAAAAAAAGCAGTAGCTAAGATAAAGTCAAAAAATCAATGTAGCCAAAAAAATCAAATGGTTAGCTACATTATTTCCTACATGATAATAATAATAATAGTCATATACCTGAGTCAACAAAACAATATACAAATATTAAAAATGGTAATAATTATCTAACACAATATTCAATACGATCAAGAACCTTTTGATTCATCAAACTTGTTGTTTTTGAATCCAAACATGAACATAATTGTTAAAGTTGTATATTTAAAACCACTTGTCACTAGCTTGTCGGTAAAGCAGCAGGCCTAGTGTTTTCGATATACAGTAATTGGATGAGAACCGTTTTCTTATAAATGTGGCCTAAAATCTTGACTTTAACCTCAAGCTGTCATCTCAAAGATAATTCGAATAAAATAAAAAATTAATTTCTAAACAATTTATCAAGAATGAATTTTTTCTATTTATCAATTAGTTTTCGAGTTTGGAGCGTGTAAACAGAAAAGAAAAAATGTTGCCGGGAATTGATTACCGTTCTCCGTGAATCTAGCACAAACTGCCGAACTTAGCACAGAAAATGTCCAACTTTTAAATAAAATTTATAATAAAATATAGTAAATTCTAAAACCGGTAGTGCGTAAATTCTCAATCTGCTAGAATTTACTTGTGAGTATCGTGAATTTAGTCATTTTTTTAAAAGAAAAATTACAATAAAATTATGTAAAATTTATAGCTTAGTATTGTATATAGTCAATGGCCAAATTTTTTACATAACTTTATAGTTATAATAAGCCGCCATGGGGGCACTTCGGGGTGCCACGGGCCTGAATTCCGATACTTCCTTTTATAATTTAATTTTTAATAATTTTTTTAACCCCTTTAGCCATTTTTTTTTTGATTGAGATTTTTTTTTTGTATTTAAAATACATTAAAAAAAAATACAATAGCTCGCCAATCAGTTTTCACGTACTTTATAATTGGCATTTTTTTTCATTTTCAAAAATTAATATCTTGGCCGGGATAGAATTAATTTGATTGAGATTTTAAAATTAACTTAATATAATAAAATTAAAAGTATTGAACAAACACCAATCAATTTTGAATTGTTTAAATTATCAATTTTTACCTGGCTTACCTGTGGACAGGGGCAAAAAAAAATTGCTTGGCATCAAGTGAACCGTGTTCTGGGTCTCAAGAACTACCATTTAACAGGTATTTGTTCAATTCGGTTCTGTTTACGTTTTTTGACATTATCTTACCGTCTACTACGAGTGGTGTCAGTGTGGCACATGTTTCGTATATATTCGAGGTCCCGTAGTAGACTTGATACGTTGAACCTCGACCGGTGCTAGTTTTCCCCTCCATCCGTCGAAAAGACGAACTCTCCGAAGGCTACGGGCTGGATCGGATACCTATTCGTGTTGCGGGCTAGGAAAGCGTGTTGCGCATGTCCGGGACGATAGGTGGGGATTCAGAGGACTCACAGTAGCTTAGCACAGAACGCTATCGTTAGACGACACAACTTGTCTGGCTCTCGAACTGATCACTTCTCTTCTCTTGACTGGCTCTCTTGGTTCACTACTGGTTCTCTCGACATCGTTTGGATCTCTCGTAAAGGCTCCCTAGGTATCAGACGTTAAGTCCTGGTGAAACTCTGTCTGAATTTCCAATGATGGACTAATACTAATGATCACGCTATATGGTTCTCTCATTATAATAATAATAATTATTATATTCTCGCTACATAATATGTATGTGATGGTTAGACCATCATTACACATAAATGTGTATGTGTGAGTTCACGAATGGATCGCTGTAAATAATAATAATAATAATAATATTGACATATATTATTATTGCAATGGCAACGTATGTGTAAGACCTGATCACGGATGGATCGCTGTATGGTTCCCTATACAAAATACATATCTCACATGTAGAATATTTGCTCCTACACTTATGATACTTGTGACGTCAGTATTTTGCTATAGTATAGTCGCAATGTAATATAGGCGTATGTAATACACTATACTTGGTTCACGATAGTTCCCTCAGGTTTGGTTACGTATTTCATAGTCCGATCAGGTGGACCGCGCCCCTCTACCATTTCTAAGACTGAGTTAGGTTCTCGTATTTTCTTCTCGTTACTCCTACGGCTGTTGGCTTCCGAGATAACCAACATGGCTCCCCCCGGTGATTTTGAGGAGAATGGTGAGAAATCCTCGTTGTTAACCTTGGCCGATAGTTCTCGCCGCGCAGGTCAGAAAATCGGTTACAGTATTTAAAATTTCGTTTTGAGGTACAATTTTTGTTCAATGGCAATGAACCCCCACGGAAATATTTTATAAAATTTTTATAAAATTTGGGCAAACTTGTTAAGAAGTTTTTATAAAATTATAGAAATTAAAGAAATTATATGAAAATTTGATAAAAATTTTCGAATACGAAAATATATCTTTAGATCTCAACTTATATAAAATTTTCTAGCAGTTTTATGTCGGGATATCTTCATAGATGTCTGTATATATCTTGATATATGATGTTATGTCCAAGTATCTCTCGATTTATACAGAAATATAAGTATATACCTAAAGATATAAAGACATATGAATGTTCTTCCTCTAAATTGTAAAAGATATATTCAAACATATTATTCCATATATACGAATATCTCTCGAGATATACACAAATATGAGTATATATCTAGAGATTTGAAGACATAAGAATGTTCATGCTGTTAATTTTCGGCAAAAAATAAAAAGATCTTCTTATATATAAGAATATATCTTTAGATATAATTATATATCGTTTTATATCTTTACATCTCATTTAAATTAAAATTTTCTAGAAGTTTTATGTCAGGATATCTTTACAGATGTATATATATATATCTTGATACATGATGTAATGTCCGAATATCTTCTGATATATTTACAAATATCTGGAATAATATAAAAAGATCTCCTCATATATGAAAATATATCTTTAGATCTCAACTTAATTAAAATTTTATAGTGATGCCGCGACAGACGAGAGAACTCGAGACGAGACGAGACACCGATGTCGATATGCAAGAGAAAAGTCGAGAAATAAATATTTAAGTTCATGTTTTTATCTTTTTTATATTTTATATATTTTCAATCTACTTATAATACATTTTTGACCCGTTTTATATTACTTGTTTTCAATAAATTTTTTTTTGGTTCAGTAATTATACTTTAGACGCTTTCATAATTTTTTTTAATCTATTATAATAAATTTTCAATTTTTTTTCATCAATGTTGATTATATTATTTATATTGCTTCTCGTTTTATGTATAGTACAATAGATAACATATATCTTTTCTTCATATTATATTTGTTTTTCGCAGAAAAATTACCGGAATAACCAAATAATATCTAAGCATAAATAATTCGTATCAAAAAATTAAAAAAAAATTATAATAAAATCAAAGTAATGAATCTATTATTTATATTGTAAATAAAACTACTAAAAATAAATTATTGACCAAGAAAAGTCGAGACGAGACCAGAGATAGCTGACGAGAGACGAGAATATTCGAGACGAGAGACAAATTTTTTCTCGTCACGAGAGACGAGACGAGAGAGCAGTGCCGTAACAAGGGGTGGGCAAGAGGGGCAACTGCCCAGGGCGCAGTGTAAAGAGGGGCGCACTTAGAAGCGCGTGACAAGAAAAAAAATATTCTTTTTAAAACAATTGAAAAAAAAAATTTATTTTCAGGAAATAAATTGACTACTGTCATTTATGATCATTCGGGTATTACATAAACATGATTGTCTTTCTAAATTTGAAGGTAATCGTCCTTATTATTGCCATTGTTCGTTTAGAGACAATCGTCCAAAAACAATATTAAAAATGCAAAATACGACGTAAAACAAAAAATACTTAATAATTTCGATTGAAATTTTTTTTTTAATTCTTCTGACAACGGCCAAGACACGATCCTCTATACTTTAAAATTCTACCTAATTCTACCTATCACTAACATCGTATTTTAAGGGATTTGGACGATTTTTTTAAAACGAAGAGTGAGACAACATTTTTTCTCTGTTTTTTGTCTTTTTCGCACTCATAGAAATATTGTGTTTCTAGAAGTCATCCGCAAGAGGTCTCTAGTAATTTTTCAATAATTCCTCATAAAAATAAATTTTTTTATACTTCAATTATTAATTGTAAAAAAACTAAGCTCCAAACCTCTTTTATTTTTTTTCATGATGTCATATTGTCGATTGGAGATATTGGTATTTTTTATGGATTTTTTTTTGACAAAAATCGCATTCTCCATAAGAGGCAAGAGCCAATGTTGAAAGTTGTCAACTTTAAAAATTAATAAAAAAAAACGAGCTTCCAAACAATTACCAAAAAATCACATAAAATGTATTAGTATTTCAAAAATCTACTGTATAAATTTCATTTCTTTCTCATATTCCGAAAAAAATCGTCCAAATCCCTTAACAGACTTAACCACGAACGCAGGTTAAATAATGGACCGATTTTTATTCTACTTGTATTGACTATAGGCCAAAGGAATTTTTTTATTTGGTCACATCCTTTTCTTAGCAACATTTGCCATAATTAATTAATAAAAAAGCTATTGCCAAATATTGCTGAGGAAAGAATGTATAACCAAATATATTATTTCCTAGTCTAAATAAATTCTTTAGCTATTTTAGACAATAATTTCAATTTATGATAGGAGATATTGCTTAAAAATCAATTTAGACTAGGAATTAATATATTTGGTTACATTCTTTCCCTAGATACATTTGCCATAATTAATTAATCAAAAAGAGCTATTGGCAACTTTTGCTAAGGATTAGATGTAACCAAATAAATTATTTCATAATCTAGATTAATTTCTCTGCAATTTTTTCTATAATAAAATAGAATCATTGTGCCAAATTGATTGTATCTTCAATAGACTTCGATGACATCATGATAGATGAATACAAATGAAACACAAAACAATTGAAACACCTCACAGGAGGCACCATAGATAAATTTTCCAGTGACAATGCTAGAAGACAAAAATTGTTTTGATTTCGTAATGATTCATTCTTCATCTATATCACCCCTGGTAGAAATAATCTCTCCGGATTTTCTCCAGATTATCTCCGGATTTCTCCGGATTTTCTACGCAATTGAGACTTCCGGTATTATTCCGGAGTTTTTTCGGGTTTTCTCCGGATTTTTTCAGAAAAAATTTCTTTTTTATTTTTCGTATGCAAACTCTTAATTCTACTTTTTCTTATTAATTTTTCCATTTTTTTGTGTTTGTTTTTTTAAGTCAAAATTCCGGAAAAAATCCGGAGATATTATAGAAATAGTCTGGAGATTACTCCGTAAATAAAATGTTATTTTCGATGGTGTTTAAAAATTTTTATTATTTTTATTAAATTCTTCCTGGATTTATCATGAAACCGGGATCGTTCACTCAAATCGCGAATGATGGTGGATTCACGATGAAGTTCTTGATATCCGTAAATATCTCCGGAAGTCTCAATTACGAAGAAAATCCGGAGAAATCCGGAGAGATCCGGAGAAAATCAGGAGAGATTATTTCTACCAGGGTACACCTAACAAATGATTTTTTTTTCATATATTATATCGATAAAAATAGGGCGCAAAATATAATTTTGCCCAGGGCGCAAAAATTCTTTGTTACGGCACTGCGAGAGAGAGCTGTCTTTCGTCTCGTCTCGTCTCGAGGCATCACTACATGTGGCTCGCGTTACCGTTGAAAATAAAAAATTTTTAATACACCGGCTAAGGCCGTGTTAAATTTTATTCATTTTAATGATTTCGAACAGTAACAATATAATATTAGTCAATTTTTTTTGATCTTTGAAATAAAAATGACAAAAATTTTATTTTTTATTATTTCATAAAAACGATAATTTATTTTGAAAAAAGTTTTAAATAAAATAGAAGAATTTTACCACGCACTTTTTTTAAATCTTGTACAAAGTATCTATGACGATTTTCAAAAAAGTTAGGGCGTTTTTTAAAAATTACTAAAAAACTAGGCAAGCATTAACTTTGTAATAGAGAGACTTTGTATTAAGCATAAACAACCCATTTTTTAAAACTCCATCGCCCATCATAGGAAAGGGCATTGTCTGTTAAAAAAAACTAAATTAAAAGAAAAAAAAATCGGTTTTTTTCATTTTTTATAAAAAATGTATTTCATAGATCAAAATTGTTTCGGAGAGGCGATAGATTTTTGGAGTACGCATGTTTGACGCCTAATACGAAGTCTATAACACCATTTTATCACGAGTTATACCTTGCCTAAAAAATGAAAAGGGCACAAGCTATAACTCAAGATAGAGTAGTCACAGAGGTTTTATATTAGGTTTAAAATAATAATTTTCGCTCGATATGTTTTGATATCAAGATATCCTGAGATCTCTTGATATATTATTATATCTAAAAAGATCTTTTCATTTTTTCCCGGGCTGTACCAACTTGTTTAGAAACACATAAAAAATAAATAAAAATATAACCTTTCTATTTGTTGACAATTTGATATTTTGACAGTCAATCATTATACATATGTACTATACATGTATAAATATAAACAAACAAATTTATTAATAACGCTAACCATTGTTGTTGTATTACGTAGGCGAAGCCTATATAGTATTAAATTCATACACGTTTTTTTTAAAATGATCATATCTTGTAAAGTAATAAAGGTAGAAGGATCGTATTAGGACCAAATTATTTGTCTATGAAAATACTAAAACCAGGGACTTACTAAAAGTAATTTTAATCGTTAGTTAATTTATTATTAACAAAAAACGATCACCGTGTAATTTTCAAAGTCAAATAATAAGAAAACTAAGAACAAATCATGGATGCGATTTTTTGCCAGGATATTAAGAATGACGGAATTTATAATAATCGAGTTTAAAATTGTTTTTAATGTCGTTGGAAGATTGTTAATAAACAAAAAAACAAAATTGCTGTTTTTTTATGTTTTGCATAACTCTTTAAAATTTTAACTTACAAGCTTTGTTTATAGCTCAAATTAATTGTCTTTTCGATACCGAGAGCCAGCCTCTCTTGATAAAATTTGCTCTGATCATTCGTTAATTAGATATCAGCAATTGTTTATAACAATCACTATCAGCCTTTATGTTACAGTCGAAAAATAGTAACGAAGGAGTGATTTTAGCGATTTTTATCAAGACAGGGTGGCTCTCAGGAATTTAATATCAAATTTTTTGAGCTTAATAAAACTTTTTTATGTTAATTTGTTCAAAAGTTATCCGAAATATAAACAATTACCGATTTTTTATTTTGAACATTTTTTCTTCAAAAAAGAGTTTAAAGCGCATGCGTAAAAATTTCTTTGCTGTGGTTACAATTTGCTTGATCGATAAAATAGTTATTTATATTACCATGTTATTAAAAAGAAAAAAAAAAACTACCATGCATGGACAAATTTTCATAAATAAAAGTAATAAACAAAATGGTTCTAAAAAAGATTTGTTCAGTTTAAAAAAAAGTAAATTGAACGATTTATTTTTTTTATATTTATATTGATTTCTTTTTTGAACGAATCTAATAAAATTATTAATTACAAGTGGTATAACCTCAAATTTTTTTCATCTGTATTTTGATTTATGTACATAATTTGACAGGTGAAAAACAGCGCGAAAAAAACAAAAAATATTTAATCATATAATTTAAAATTATTAATAAAAAAAAAAAAACTAAAATGAATTTGGAATAATCAAGAGGAACCACACGGGCTTTCGCCGGAGTTTTGAAAATTTTCAATTTTCAATAGAACGAATCCGTTACTAAAATTTTTTTTTTAATGTTGGCTGTATCCAAAAAAACTAGTGTGAAGTTAGCGGTTCTATGCTGAAAATGCTGCGTGCAGCATTTTTTCAACATAGTCCTCAGCGGCCATTTTCTAGTAAATTTTTATGAGATATAGTGACACAAGTACTATGGCATACTCGAAAAACTATGCTAGTGGCTACATGCCTTAACAATTATCGTAATGACGCTGAAGCTAGCAGCAAGTCAGGGATGTTTAGGTCAAAAAACAAATAGTCAAGTGCTCTTTGCACGGTAAGTGTTCCGTAGGGTTTTTTCTTCTTTTTTTTTAAGTTTTGTTCAATTGAATTTTTTTTTCATTTTTATTTCGAGAAAATGGGAATATTTAATCTAGTAAGGCCCACAAATGAAAAATAATTATAATGATTGATTTAGAAAAAAAAAAAAAGTTAATTTCATTCAACATCAACTAATTCTGTTCGTCAGTTTAAAAAATATCTCAAAATAAGAAGACGTGAGACTACATATCGTTGAATAAAAAGAAAAAAATTAAGGACCGAAAAATTTGAAAAAAATATCGTGAAATCTACTAATTAAGCGTCGTCGATTCAAACATTGCCGGAATCGGTCGGTCGATATTTAAATTTGGGCCCTGTGAGAAAATGTATCGTTGCCCATTCTATATGTATACTGAGTTTCTTGCAACGTTTCATGTTGCGTTGCCTATTCTATATGTATACTGTGTTTCATGCAATGTTTCGTGTTCCGTTGCCTATGCTACTTCCGTCCCCGATTTTCGTGACAAATTTTTTTTTTAGCTACACTTCAAAAAGAAGTTTCACTTCAAAAAAATATGTTCATTGCTTTTGGGAAAAAAAGTGGAACATAATGAGCATCTCAAAAGCCAATTCGATCCAGAACTTTAATTTTCATCGCGAAATAACAAGAAGTCACATGAAAAACGAAAACATAAGTGTCCTACCGAACACTAATAAATCATTATGATCAGTTGAGTACTTTCTGAAAACATAGCAGTCAAAGCTTTTATTTTCACATTTATATATATAGGGCATTCCATGTCCACTCACAGGCATGGTACAAGAACTACAGGTATTGCTATATGCAGCAGTGCGCAGTCTGGCTTGGCTACTGTGAGGGCTACTGTGAAAGGCAAGCTTTTGATTGGTTTGATTCAGAAAAGGCATCTTTTTTATTGGCTCAAAAGGCTGCGCAAACCGTGACGAAAAATTGATAGACTACTACTGCGATACCTGTCGTTACTGTACCATGCTCACAGGGTTCTTTCCCTCACCCTCTCAGATTTATAAACAAATATTTTTTTTGCGTTCTTCAGTGCTTCATAGCACTACATGTATTTTTATGGGCTGTAGTTTGTCACCCTAGATGAGTTGATTCCCCAGAAAAAGTCTATTACCGGAACGCCATTTTGTACTCACACAATAAAAACCTCTTTAATTCCTACGTTATCTGTCTCGTTTCTTCCTTACCTGTTAAATTGCAGTTTTCCTCAAATGAATGGTAAATTTAAATATAATAAAACCATACAATTAATTTGTTTAATAAATTAAAATACTGTTGCAAAATTATGCTAAGGTAGCCGAGGAATTAATGTGCACAGAGAAAATAAGTCTTTCTTTCCATATTTAAAATTGATTTATTCAACGAATTGATAACATGCAATTGATATTAGTATTCATAATGGTAATGGAATAATAATATTAACAAAAAAAAATTTTTAACTGAAGTAATAAAAACATTGCGGTGATGACAATATTTTTTTTAAATGTTATTTTACAAATTGACTTGGATTTTCTTTCACTTGAATATTGTTTACCTTCATAAATTAATCCATAAAATTTTCCACAGCATCTAGATAAAAGTAAAATATATTATTGTTAGTATAAATTCATAATGACTCTTTTTTTTTAATATTTAATAAAACGATAATGTACTCATCTTAATTTTTTGAATCCGAGCCTATAAGTTCAATTATTATTGCTGACTTCTTCGCATGAGTATTGTTTAGCTTCATTAATTAATCCATAAAATTTTCCACAGCATCTAGATTCTAGACAAAAGTAAAATATATTGTTGTTAGTATATATTCATGATAACTGTTTTTTTTTTAAATTTGATTATTAAATAAATAGATAATGCACTTATCTTAATTTTTTTATTCCAAGCTTATAATTTAAATTATTATTGTTGATTCTTTCACTTGAATATTGTTCAGCTTCATTAATAATTCCATAGAATTTTCCACAGCATCTAGACAAAATTAAAATAGATTATTGTTGGTATAAATTCATAATGACTGTTGAATCTGGATAATTAATTTAGCCAAATAATTAACACGTAGCCAACATTTTTTCCAAAGCTATTGAATTATTTTAGAAGACAAAGAGCTATAGGAAGAATAGAAGCTAAGAAAAGGATGTTGCCACATGTTAATCTATAAAAAAATTAATTAACACATAAGCAACATCATCCATATAGCTATTTTTTCCACAGCTTTTTTATTATTTTAATAGACATAAAGCTATGGGAAAAATAGTAGCTAAGGAAAGAATGTTGCCACATGTTAATTAATAGAAAATTAATTTAGCTAAATAAATTAACACGGAGGCAACATTTTTCCTTAGCTAATATTTTTCCCATAGCTTTTTAATAATTTTAATAGACAAAAAGCTATGGAAAAAATATTAGCTAAGGAAAGGAAGTTGCCACATGTTAATTTATACGGAATTAATTTTGCCAAAGGAATAAACATGCAGGCAACATCCTTTCGTTAGCTAATATTTTTCCCACAGCTTTTTATTAATTTAAATAAATAAATGGTCATAGGAAAAATGGTAGGTAAGGAAAGGAAGTTGCCACATGTTAATTTATACGAAATTAATTTTGCCAAAGAAATAAACATGCAGGCGACATCCTTTCATTAGCTAATATGATGTATGTAATAGATGTAACCCTGATTTTTTTTCTTATTTTTATCATCAACGACCCAAAAAGCACCTCTATCAAAAGAGTAAACTACCCCGAGTAGAAATTCAGTATAGGGGTGAAGCTAGCGAACAAAGCTAGCACACACAGGACAGTCGTAAACGGCAGTGACTGTACTTCCCTTTCCACTAGCGCTGGGAGTGGGAATAACAAAAGATCCGTTGTGTAGGCGAGCGAGGACAGAGGAAGAAAAAATATTTTTTTTTTTCAAGTGTTTAATTGTTAATAAAATAATCAATGCACCACAACCAAATACTTTTTTTTATTATCTTTATATTGTTAATGAACAATCCTTTAATTTTCAACAATTTTTACTGACAATTATTTCAGTTATTAATTGTTGAAATAAATTTTTTTTCGAGTCTATGTTTAATTTTTAAAAACATTCATATTGTCATTTATTTATTATCTTAAAAACTTGTAAATAGAAATTGTTAAAAATTAAACAATTGTCAGTTAACAATATAAAGATAATAAAAAAAAATATTTGGTAGTGGTGCATTTATTATTTTATTAACAAATAAACAATTAAACAATCAAATATACAACGTATAGATTGACAGGGATATTTTTTATGTTTTTTAAATGTTTATTTAGCAATAAAATAATTAATGCACCACTACCAAGTATTTTTTTTTATTCTCTTTATATTGTTAACTAACAATTGTATAATTTTTAACAATTTCTATTGACAAGTTTTTAAGACAATAAATAAATGACAATATGAATATTTTTAAAAATTAAGCATAGACTCGAAAAAAAATTTATTTCAACAATTAATAACTGAAATATTTGTCAGTAGAAATCGTTGAAAATTATAGGATTGTTAATTAACAATATAAAGATCATAAAAAAAAGTATTTGGTTGTGGTGCATTGATTATTTTATTAACAATTAAAAACTTGAAAAAAAAAATATTTTTTCTTCCTCTGTCCTCGCTCGCATACACAACGGATCTTTTGTTATTCCCACTCCCGGCGTTAGTGGAAAGGGAAGTACAGTCACTGCCGTTCACAACTGTCCTGTGTGTGCTAGCTTCGTTCGCTAGCTTCACCCCTATTGTTTTGAAAAAATATCGATAATTCGAAAACTAAACCCATTGTTATCCCATAATGAAACTTGGAAATTGAACTAATTTTGCCCTTTACTATTCACAGTAAAAAAATCAGAATTTTAAAAAATAGCTAAAGTATGTTGCTTAAAATACAATTTTTTTAGCCACTTTGATACTT
This sequence comes from Aphidius gifuensis, assembly GCF_014905175.1. Taxonomy (NCBI): domain Eukaryota; kingdom Metazoa; phylum Arthropoda; class Insecta; order Hymenoptera; family Braconidae; genus Aphidius; species Aphidius gifuensis. Next base: position 17,366,075 of record NC_057788.1, read on the forward strand.
AAGCTACATTATTTCCTTAGCTACTGCTTGTTTTACATATATATTTATTGATTTAATAAATGAAATAAATGAAATAAAATTTTTAAAAAATAAAAATGTCTCAGGAAAAGTGGTCGCTAAGTAAAGAATGTGGCTACGGGATTAATGTTGCTTTGATTTGGATTAAGAAGTCTTTGTCTCAATCCAAATCAATTTTTTTTCAATCCAAATACATTTTTTTGCAAGAAGAAAACTTCTATCTGATAGAACTTTTTTTTTCAGTGTATAAACATACAAACGTTTGCACAAAACATTAATTAACACGTGTGACACATTTTCTAGAAAACATTATTTACCAGAAATGCAAATCGGAAATTTGTGGTTATCTGAGTTGTACTTATCTAAATTATCTGTACAGATTCATACATATCATATGGAAACGTTCATAAATCTATTGCGCAGCTTTATTGATCGCATCCTAAGCAGCTGTAAACACTAAACACCAATTCTACAACTGACAGTGAGACTAAAATTCTCCCAGGAAAAACACGCAAATACGATAAGAACGCGTCCATCAAATTATGGTGACGCACTCTTACGATTCGTTAATAAGTTATGTGCAATGTAGTGAGCTATCGCTATTGCGTCTCACTAACAATATTCGATTGTGTATTTGCACTTTATATTTACTTTACATTAATTATACTTACCATCTGAAATGAAATATACGAAAGCGCAATTCATATCTTGACAACGTAAAAACTTCTGTCTCTATTTAAAAATCATTAAATAAATGAATATTTATATAACAAACAAGTTGATTAAGAAAAAAAAAAAAATATTCGATCGAAAACGCCGTATCGTTACTTTTGATATTGTTTTTGGCGATCTATATCAATTAGAAGCTACGAATACATTTGACTCAAATATATTGTTATTGTAATAATTATATTTTTGACGTTCATTAAAAAAAATCTATTTACAATTTTATTTTATTTCTCATTTTATAACAGATTTCATCCCTTGATAGTTGATTCGTTTGTGAATGTGATGTGTACTTTTTAATAGAAGAAGGATTTCAATTAACTAAGTGAATACAAACATGCGTTTCGTAACATCTTTAACTCATTGCACACTCTGAACTTTATTAATTCACTGCAAATCACTCTACTAGTCGCTTGCTTCTTTTTTCATCTATTTAAACTCAACAATCTCAAAATTTTTATATTTTTACCACATTTCTTTATAAGAACAAGATTATACAGATAAGTTTCTGAACTCTCAAATCTCAATTCAATAAATACTCTTAAAAAATTCATTGACATTAATTTTTTGATTTTTATTAAAAATTAAAAAAACCGGCTAATTTTGTCCACGTTTTGAACACAAAAAATCTGGAATAATATAAAAAAACTTTTCTTTATCAATTTTTGTTGAATGGTAGAAAAAAGTCTGAACCAAGTGAAACAAAATATTTACATCATAAAGGAACAACAATTGTGACACAACCGAATAAGAAGTGAACAGAGTGAATTAAATAATCGAAAACAAAATTAAATAAAAAAATTTGGAAAAAAAAAGAGTCGTTCGTTATTAGGATACTCATAATTCCTGCAACAGATGTAATGGACAAAATTGAAGAAGTTGATCAAGCATGGAGTGAGTATTGCATATTTTAGAACATTTCAGTAATTTATAATATTAGTTCACTTCACTACTTTACTTAATTTTTTAAATTACACTTAAAAGAAAGATACGTTAGCTAACATATCGCCTGTTTACTATTACGTCGATTTGTTTCCCTGCATTAAAAAAATATTTTAATTTTTAATTTGGACAATAAATATAAAAGTTAATTGATTTTTAAATTTTTAATATTTTGGAGTAATTTTTTTTTTTTTGAGAAAATTATGGAACTACAAATTTTAATTTCTGGACCGAATTGCATTGAGTCCCCCTGCAATAAATGAATATTTCAATTTTAATTTCAGACAATAAACAAAAAAAGTATGCAATTGTTTATTCAAGTATTTTATATTAAGAATTAATTAACTTTTTTATTTATTGTTCAAAATAAAAAATTGAAATATTTTTTTAATGCAGGGAGACCTGTTGCAATTTATAGTGAAGAAATAAGGAAGTCAATTAATTTTTAATATATAATACCTCATTAAACAATTACATAACTTTTTTGATTATAGTCCAAAAATTAAATTAAACTATCTATTTAATGCAGGGATGCCTCTTGCAATTTGTAATGAAGTAATTGGAATTTGTAGTTCAATAGTTTTCAAGGAAAATTGATTTGTTTATTAAGATATTTATAAACAAATTAATTTCTCGTGAGAACTAATGGGCTGAAGCTGGCGGCCAAGCTAGCAGCCGGGTCAGGGGCGTTTGGGGTTCCAGGGCCCTTCGGTAATGAATTAGTAGAAAAGTTATAAAAATCATTGAAATAATCAGATAAGTATTAGACAAAACTACAGTTGAAATTTCAGACCTCTACGCGACGTAGAAAGACCACCCATAACCCCTTTTCCGCGAATTTTCTTGTTTTTTTTAAAAAAAAAATTTTTTTAGTCATCTTAAAATATTAATTACCCGGGTTTTTCAATTTTATTTACCTCATATCTAATAATAGAAGCTACAGTTAAAATATCAGACCCCTACTCGACGTACAAAGACCACCCATTACCCCTTTTCCGCGAATTTTTGTTTTTCTTTTTTTGAATAATTTTTTTAGTCAACTTTAATTATTAATTATCGGAGTTTTCCAACTTTAATTACCTTATAACTAACTAACAAGAGAAGCTACAGCTGAAATTTCAGACCCCTACGCGACGTGCAAAAACCACCCACCACCCCTTTTCCGCAAATTTTCTTGTTTTTTTTTTTTCAATAATTTTTTTAGTCAACTTGAAATATTGATTACTGGATTCTATGAACTTCCTTGACTATATAAATGATAAGAGAAAACACAGCCAAAATTTCAAACCTCTACGCGACGTAGAAAGACCACCCAGCACCCCTTTTTCGTGATTTTTTGTTTTTTTTTTTTATATTTTTTTTTTTTGAACTTAAATTAATAATTACTGGATTCGATTGAATTTATTTACTAAAGAAACCATAAAAGAAAACACAGCCAAAATTTTGAACCCCTACGTGACCTAGGTAGACCACCCACTACTTTTGTTCACCGTTTTTTAAGTTTTTTTTTTTCTGTATTACGTTTCAATGAATCGCTTCGTCATTTTTCCGGTCGTTTGGCATAATTTTATTGATAGTTTGGAATTGATATGAGACTGGTTTCTAAAATCAAATATTTAGACATTTTTTTTTTAATACAGTTTTTTCAATTAATATTTTTATATCTAATAAATACGGTGATTAATATTTTAAGGTTGATTCTGGAAATCTGAAACCGCAACAGATTTTTTTTTTTTTATCTCATGTTTAAATGAAATAGTTGTCAATTTTTATCAATTTTTCTTTGTGTGGTTTTTTTGTGATATTTACTGTTAAAGTTGACAACTTGCGTTGACAACACGCAAGGTATACCTCATATTTTTATTAATAACTTTTTCAAAACGCAACAGAAAACGTTAAATTTCTATCAATTTGTAGTGCTAGAAAAGACAATTTTTTTGATATAAATTTTTAGTATTTCGTCTATTGCATTGAAAAAATAAATAACTTTAAAATTCAAAAATTTAGCGAGAAGCGCAGCACACAGACATGAACACAAAAATCCATCAGTGGCGCCACAAAAAATTTTAGGACACGGGAATAAAAAATAGCGTTATTGATATACGGGCCCTTCGTGGCATAAATATTGGTTTGGTGATGCGACTGGGAATCAACTTTAAGTTAACAAAAAAAATTTTTTTTTTTTAAAAACATGAAAATTCGCGGAAAAGGGGTGGTGGGTGGTTTTTATACGTCGTGTAGGGGTCTGATATTTTAACTGTAGCTTCTCTAATTGAGTATAAAGTGAATAAAATGGAAAAACCCGGTAATTAATATCAGTGCCGTAACAAGGGGTGGGCAAGAGGGGCAACTGCCCAGGGCGCAGTGTAAAGGGGGGCGCACTTAGAAGCGCGTCACAAGAAAAAAAATATTCTTTTTTAAACAATTTTAAAAAAAATTATATTTTCAGGAAAGAAATTGACTACTGTCATTTATGATCATTCAGATATTACATAAACATGATTGTCTTTCTAAATTTTGAAGTTAATTGTCCTCATTATTGTCATTTGTCGTTTAGAGACAATCGTGCTAAAACAATATTAAAAATGCAAAATAAGACGTAAAATAAAAAATATACTTAATAATTTGAATTGAAATTTTTTTTTGTTTCTTCTGACAACGGCCAAGACACGATCCTCTATACTCTAAAATTCTACCTAATTCTACCTATCACTAACATGGTACTATAACCGACTTAAGGAATATCCAGCACAAATCAAAAATACGGCTAGAGCCTTGGAATTTTTTAAGTAGCTTAATGAAATAGTAATACACACGCTCAAATTTTATGATAATTTTCTTGTAGCTAATTACTTAGTAATTAATTAATTAAGTAGGCTACTTTTTTGGAGGTTATACATAGGTTCTTATGGAGAGTCCGGTTGAGTTTTTAGAAACCTGGTTAGCCATTTCATGAAAAATACGGCTAGCTTTGTCAAAAACTAAGTATAGATAGAAGAAACAATAAGGAAACTTTTGATATAAAAATTATTAGGGCTTTGAGACCTTTTTATTTTACAACAAATAAAAATAAATTTTTGTCTTCGTCTAAATACTTAAGTGGAAGTGAGAAACGAGATTTTCTCCTTTTTTTTATCTCGTTCGCACTCATAGAAATATTATGTTTCTAAATGCCATCCGCAAGAGGTCTCTAGATATGCGCGGGTAACACCTTAACCACTAACGCAGGTTAACATGGACCGATTTTTATTCTGCTTGTATTGACTATATATGCCAAAGGTTATTCTTTTTTTAATTGACATAAATTGAGATGATTATGGCAAATGGCTGAGAAATTAATTCAGATTACGAATTTATTTATCTGGTCACATCCTTTTCTTAGCAACATTTGCCATAATTAATTAATAAAAAAGCTATTGCCAAATATTGCTGAGGAAAGAATGTATCACCAAATATATTATTTCCCAGTCTAAATGAATTCTTTAGCTATTTTAGACATTAATTTCAATTTATGATAGGAGATATTGCCATGGTAGAAATACTACAGGTATGGCAGTGCGCAGCCTGGTTTGGCCGCTGTGAATCGACCAATCAAAAGGTCGCCTTCTCGCCACAAAAATGGAAGACTTTATGCGCGCGCGATACAAATTTGTTAAGAAAATTTTCAAGTTTTTTTTAAATTTTTCAAAAGTTATCATATTTATTCAACTAGATTTGGTATATTTTATAATGATTCACATACATCAATGATAAAAATTAATTATTTATATTAAATAAATGAATCCAAGTATAATAAATACAACACAACCTCTATTGTTTGTGGCATCAAAAAAAACAACAACAATGAAAATATTATAATTTATTTGTTAAACTGTCTTGGTTTTTTTATTTTTTTTATTTTTTATAAACATGCTCCACATATATTTATTAGTATTTACAACAATATAAAAAATAGTTGTCAAAACAGTATGTTAGAGAGAGAGGATCTTATAATAGAGATTGCGTGTTAGAAAGAAAAGCAAAACAGCTCGATGGCGCGTTCTTGATTGGTTGAAAAAATAAGGCTGCGCAGAACGCGACGAAAAAAGCATGGACTACTGCCATACCTGTAGTACTTCTACCATGGATATTGCTAAGGAATTAATTTAGACTAGGAATTAATATATTTGGTTACATACTTTCCCTAGATACATTTGCCATAATTAATTAATCAAAAAGCTATTGGTGACTGTTGCTAAAGATTGGATGTAACCAAATAAATTATTTCATTATCTAGATCAATTTCTCTGCAATGGTTTCTATAATACAATAGAATCATTGTGCCAAATTGATTGTATCTTCAATAGACTTCGATGACATCATAGATGAATTTTCCAGCGACAACGCCAGAAGACAAAAACTGTTTTGATTTTCTAATGATCTATTCTTCATCTATAGGTATCACTTTTAAAATATTTTGTCTTCTATATTAATATCCACAACAATTTTTATTTAAAAAATAAAATAATTTCAGTATATTCTGGCGGTTTTGCTTGTTATATATATTATTGTTAAATACACCTAACAAATGAATTCTTTTTTATATATTATATCGATAAAAATAGGGCGCAAAATATAATTTTGCCCAGGGCGCAAAAATTCCTTGTTACGGCACTGATTAATATTTTAAGTCGACCAAAAAACAAAAAAATCAAAACGAGAAAAATCGCAAAAAAGGGGTGGTTGGTGGTCTATGTACGTCGCGTTGGGGTCTGAAATTTTAACTGTAGCTCATCTTATTAGTTATAAGGTAAATAAAATTGAAAAACCTCGGTAATGAATGATTTAAGTTGACTACAAAAAATTATTAAAACAAAAAACAAGAAAAATCGCGGAAAAGGGGTGGTGGGTGGTCTTTCTACGCCGCGTAGGGGTCTGAAATTTTCACTTTGGCTCTTCTTCCAGCATAACAACGCATGTTTGTTTAGTTCTCCTTTTTCAAATAAAATTACAAAACATCATGGACGGGGCCCTTAATATACCCTATGGATCCTGACTTGGCCGCGAGCTTCAGCGTCATTGAGAACTATTAAACTACACATTGTAATTTTTTTTACTACGCATTGCTAGAGGCCTGCTTGCATCTGCATTTCATGATAATTTTTTTTTTTGATCAAATATTTTAAAAGTTATGCTATTGTTTGATCAAATTGAGAGCCGCCGTTGAAGCTACATATGCGTGATTGTCAGCCCCCTCTCTTGTGAACGCTTATGTTCGCGCGTTTGTATACACTGAAAAAAAAAAATTCCTATTGCCAAAAAAAAAGCTTCTTGAAAATAGGAATTTTGTTCTAGAAAAAAAAAGCATTTGAAGTATGCGAGAAAAGTTTTGGCTGAAACTAAAATGTTGTTCGCTCAAAAAAAAAAAATTTCTTAAATTGTATAAACGTTATCTTGGATCATGACCGAATGTTTATAACTTAAAAAATAAATTTCTTCGGTTATGAAAAACTATATCTTGGTTCATGGACAAATGTTCCTGTTTCTAGAAGTACACTTTTTGGATTATGACAAAAATGTTATGGTTCAAGACCACGCGTTCCCCTTTCTAGAACTTCACTTTTTGGATTATGAAAAAAATGTTACAGTCTAAATCAATTTTTTTTAGATTTAATATTTATTTTTTCATGAACCAAATCTATATCCGGCTTGATTCAAGACCAGTATTGCCAGACTTGACTAACACGATAGCGCTGGACTCACCATCAAAAAGCGCCATATTAGAGCTCAAAGCGCTAAAATTTAATATTGATAAAATATATAGTAATTTTTTTTTTTTTTTTTTCTTTAAACTGAAAGAACAAGTACACTCAGAGAAGGATAAGTTAACAGTTAACATACCAATATGTTTACATTAAATATACAAAAGTTTAATGTTAAGATATATATATTAACAATAACCATAGATATCTTAACTGTTAACATACGTATGTTTATAGTTAACATACGTATCTTTACGCGGCCAAATATTTTGATGCGCCAGTCTACTTCTTGTCATCTTTTTTTTTTAACATTATATTGTGATACTATTCTAATCGTAATATAATATAATATGTACTCGTGTTGTCATAAATTTATTTAAATTTAGTTTTTTTGTAAATTCATTCTTAATTTTACATTCAATTTTCATATTTACATACGTAAATGTCTTCAACTATCAGCCTAACCTTCAAATTGTGTCAATTACAGATATCTTAATAGTTAACATACGCATATTAACTATTAAGATACGTATGTTTAATGTTAATATATATATCTTTGATGTAAACTTATCAGCCACCACCCATTTTAACAACATATATGTTAACATATACTGTTTGTGTTACGTAAATAGAATAAATTTATATACTCTAATTAGTAGAGTTTATTGGTGATATTTTAAACAATTTTAACTTTATTTTTTTAATTTTTATTATTAATTATGTATGAAATGTATTTACTTTATAAATTAAATACCGATATACCTGCAGTACTTATATATATTTATCTAATAATATTATTTATTTTATATTTTTCATTATTATAATTTTTGATTTATACATATATTGGCACAAATGACTTTGTTTTTTATTTTCTTATTTACTCTCAGTATCACAAAAATAATTTAATACTTTTTGTTTAAGCTCGAAGAATATATATTTTCAGAAGAAAATTTTTTTAACATTTCTTTTGTTGGCTCGAAAGTGTCAGTAGAAGAAATACCATATCTGATATAAATAATATCAACTAACCTTTGATACACAATATGCTTGTAAATAATAAAATCACAAACTGTAATCAAAATTTTCATGTATATGAATAATAGAGTTAGCATATATGATACTATAAATTACTTTTACATTAATTCTTCACGATTTTATGAAGTAATTTTGAAAATGACTTTATATCAACTGACTGAAAATTAAAATGAGAATATTTATCCAGCTTCTCAAAAGTGCCAACATAATAGTGATGCTCATCTGAAGCAGGGAGAAATCTGAAGTCTATGTAAAAGTTGAGGGGAAACTCGCCAAGCCTCGTGCTTGCCCCTCCAAATTCGTTGAGAGCACACTCTCTGCCTGGGCACTTGTAACGAAATATACTATTTTAACTCTAGTTTTGTTAATTATACACTCAAAAAATTACAAATATTTTTCTAGAATAAAAAACCTCGTTTCTTCAAGTAGATTAAAAAACTTCTCTCATTCATATCGCGCTCGTGGCTACGTGGGTTAAGGCATAGGTTTAGAATTGGATAGGGTTTAGGGGCATGAGTTCGAATACTTGGTTAGGCAAGCAGGCAAAAAAAAAAAAAAAAAAAATGTCGAACATAATAAACACATTAATTTAATTACTTTGAAAGAGTTCTTTTTATTAATATTTTTGTTTGTTTTAATTTTTTAATTATTCAAAAAAAATAATTCATCAATGAAAAAAAAATTTTCTCGACCAATAACAAATTTTTCTTGAATCAAGCCGTATATAGATTTGATTCATGAAAAAATAAATATTGAATTGAAAAAAAATTGATTTAAACTAAAACACTTTAGTCTTGAATGATAACATTTTTTTCATAATTCAAGAAGCGTAGTTCTAGAAAAGGGAACACGTAGTCTTGGACTATGAAATTTCTTTCATAATCCAAGATGCGAAGTTCTAGAAGAGGGAACGCGTGGTCTTGAACCATAACATATTTGTCATAATCCAAGAAGTACGCTTCTAGAAAGAGGAACATTTGTTCATGAACCAAGATATAGTTTTCACTTTTCCATAACCCAAGAAATTTAATTTTTAAATTATGAACGTTCGGTCATGATCCAAGATAATGTTTATACAATTTAAGAAATTTTTTTTTTTTGAGTGAATAGAACTTTTTAGTTAAAACCAAAACTTTTCTTTCATACTTCAAATGCTTTTTTTTTCAAGAACCAAATTTTTTCTCCGGAGGAATTTTTTTTTTCAGTGTATCCACATAAATAAAAATTGTATACGCGCTATTTGTTGTTAAAATATTAACTCAGTAAATAATCAATAAAAATATCTGAAAATTTGTATAAAACTTCTTGATATAGTTCTCAACAATGTTGCAACTGACAAGTTACTGAATTTTCAAATTTCTCCTACTCTTTTTTATTCAAAGTTGAACAAATGGAATTTTTCATCAGCAAAACAAAATAAATTTAAAAAAATAAACAGTATGAATAAATAGGTTTTTGTAATGTTACTGTTGTCATCGCTCGCTTATAATAAAGCTACAGTAACGTTTCCAAGTCAATTTATTAACTTTTAAAGAAGTGTCACAAGTTACATGTTTAAAAAAAAAGTATTTTTTTGAAAAAAAAATAAAATTTCGTTTTTATGGTTCATTGCATTAACTAATTATTAGAACAAAAAGTTTATTGAAATGAAAATGTATTACTCATTTTCAAATTGTTGATGTAAAATAAACAATTCTATTTTAGCATACGCTGTTGTGACGCACTGAATAACGCGTAAGGTTTTCATCCAAAAGATATAAGTTCCAAGTTCTGTTCTGGTTTTTTATTTTAAAGTATTTATCGTTGGAAAAGAATAAAAATGTTTTTCATGTTTTTCTTTCGTTATGGATTCGCTCTTGGTTTGCTATTGAAACGTTTTCGATTTGTTCTTGATTTGCTCTTGATTTGCTATGGATTGGTTACTGCGCAGACTTGGTGTCCTTTTTTCTTTTTTTTTTTCTATATATATTTTTTCTTTGGTTAAAATGACTAAAAAATAATAATAAATATGATTAAATGACATAAACTAATCAACAATAGGTTCATTTATTAATGTTCATGTTTTTTTTTTTTTTTTTGTTCTTGATTTGCTCTTGGTTTGCTATTAATTTGCTTTTGATTTTAGTGGTAAGTTTTCATAAATTATCGGTATTGGTGGTCTTATGTTTTGTGTCTGTAATCCGTTCGACAGCTCGCTCCCTAACCTCTTAACCTTATGTTTTTAAATCATATAAATTATCAATAATAAAAGATAATTTACGTAAAAGTAATGTGTCTAAACTGTCAATAAAATATTTTAATATTTTATTATCGTACTCGATGGTTCATATTATAATTAGGGGTCCTGTAATATTAATTTCAATTTGCTCTGTAATAGCTATTGATTCGTTCTTGTAAAAGCACCAAAATCAACTCTTGTCATTCCCGCCAGGGTATTGTAGTTTGAAGTTTTAGCCTGATACTGTACGAATCCCAGCCAATCACGGCCAAGATCGGTTAAATATATACTTGTGTGGGTAAATGTATGATGCTTGTTGTTATTGACAGTTATCGAATTTGACTTTAATAAAAGGTTAAAATCTTTAAATATAGATTCCTTAAAGTAATCGATGTGTTTAGAAATATTACGAAAATTTGATTTAAAAGAATGGCAAGTTATTTTCGAAAAATAATAAAAAAAACTTAAACAATATGAATGAATAAGTTTTTTGATATCACTGTTGCTATCACTAGCCTATAATAAAGCTACAGTTAAATTTTTAAGTCAATTTATTAATTTTTAAAGACGTTGTCACAAGTTATATGATTAAAAAAAAAGTATTTTTTTCAAAAAAAAAAAAATTTGTTTCTATTTTTAATTATAAAAACTAATTATTATAAAAAAAAATTTATTTGAATGAAAATGTATATTTTTTAATTTTATATATGACTGTATTTTTTTTTTTTTAATCTTATCTCTCTCTCATTATAGTCGAACAATCACTATCTACTTTATTTTACTTAGCTAGATTTTTCACTTAGCTGTAATTGTAGCCACACAATCAATATCTACATTATTTTACTTAACTAGATTTTTTACTTAGCTAGATTTTTTACTTAGCTTTAGTTATAGCCAAACAATCAATATCTACATTATTTTCCGTAGCTAGATTTTTTACTTCAAAAAACTTGGGAAAAAAAAATTTTACGAAAAAAAACTAAGTCCCTTATTTCAAACTTGGCAAAACTAGACGAAACGAGTCAAAAAAAAAATACGGATGGTCATAATGGCCATAATCCGCAATAAGCCACCACGGGGGGCACCATGGGGTGCTTGGGCCTGAGTTCGGTATCAGCCTTAATTTTTCACCCAAACAACGTCGCGTTTTCTTGTCCTCGAGCGCTCAACGTGTTATTGCATCCAGACCCTCAATGTGAATAAAAAAATGGCTAAGAATTCTTTATTCTAGTTCTATAATCAAAAAGATAGTAAAAATTTGTAAAGAAGGGCAGGAGATTTTCGTTTTTGAATATCGATTTGTTTTAAAATATTTTTACAGTAGAGTGACATTTTCAACATTATTTAATATTACATTTTAGATGAAATGCTGGGTCGCGAGACTGAATCACTTCTTGGCAGAGTTGTGAGTCTTGAAAGACAATCTTTGGCACAAAAGGATGAAATTGTATGTCTTCGTACAACTTTAGCTAATGCGTTACGACGAATTTCACAGTTAGAAGGCAAAGATAAAAGAGACCACGATAAAAATGAAAGAAAAAATGACCAGCTCAACAATGCATCCTCAATGATCAATGGCCATGTTTCTAATAAAAGTAAGTAAGAGTTTTATAATTACCACGTTTAATCAAATTTTCAACAAAAAACGACTACGGAGTAAAAGTATGAACATGTACAAATTACATAATTTAACTCAATTCTTCTACGCGATAAAATGACACGACAATTAACTTAACCAAAGAAAAAACAGTAGCTGAGGAAAAGAAGTGACTAAGGAACTAACTACATTCTTTCTCTTTCTACACCAATTTTTTAGCTCCATCTTTTTCTCAGCTACTGATTGTCTTTAGTCATTCCTTTATTTAACAAATAAAATACATGCAATTTATATCTATAAATAAAATCACTAAGACAAGCAGTAGCTGAGGAAAAGATATGGCTAAGAAAATGACGTAGCTTACAACATAATTTCTTCGGCTACATCAATTTCTTAGCTCCATCTTTTACTCAGCTAGTGCTTGTCCTTAGTTATCTATTTATTCAACAAATAACTACATGCAATTTATTTTTTGTTAAATAATTTAAAATTTATTTAGTTATTAAAAATTAAATATAATTCCGAATAGTTTGGTTATTTTTTCAAGCTAAAGCTTGATATATTGAAATTTGAATTTAAAAATCATTTATTTTCATCTACATAATCTATTTTTCATTGAATTTTAAAAATTAGCGAGGGATGAGGTTACCTGTATTCGGTCTATCGTGAGGCTCGGTAGAATTTTCGGTTTTTTTTTTCTTTTTTTTTCCGGTATATTATTTTTTTTCCTCACACTTGACACGAGGCACTACCGTGCCTCTTGATTTTATAGAAGAAATTAATACTTTTTGTTTTTTGATTCTGTACACTTTGTGAACGCAATATAAATTGTAGAGATTGCACCCTGACTAGTTGCTGGAGAGTTGACTTGAATGTACATGTGCATGTGACAGGGTTGAAGTTGGAATAAAGTAGACACTTTTTAAACAAAACTGTTGAGTTTTGGTATTATAGAGTAAATGATTATTAAACACGCAGTGGATTAATTATTTAGTAAAACGTTTATTTAGCAACTATATATGTATATGGTTCAGAGGTTGTTACAAGAAGAAGTATTTTATATTGAGGAACAAAATGTGGTAGACCTTAAATAAGTGAAGGTTATGTTAAGGATACATTTAGGATAAGGTTAGATTTATTTAGTAGGTATAGAAGTATCTATACATGTGCAATGTGGGTAATGCAGAAATTAACTTTTTCCAACAAAAACAGTATTGAGTTTAATAATAATAAAATGAATGAATGATTGTATTACTACAATATTTAGTAATTAATCTAACTTTAAATGATCTGATAGTAATTATGATTGACTTTATAATCAGTTTATGACAATTGACAAATATTAGACGTTAAGTCTAGACATGAGAAAAATATAGTCGAGTCTGACATGAAGATACCCTGGTAGAAATATTTCTCCAACTTTTTCTAACTTTCTCCGCCTTTTTTCCAACTTCCTCCACCTTTTTACGAAAATGACCCATGGTTGGAGAAAAGTTGGAAAAAAGTTGAAGTAAATTTTTGGTTGGAGAGAGGTTGGAAAATAGTTGGAGTAAATTTTTGGCATTTCTCCAACCATGGGTCATTTTCGTAAAAAGGTGGAGAAATGGCGTAAAAAAGTTGGAAAAAAGTTGGAGAAAAGTCGCAGAAATCTTTCTACCACGGCAGTAGTAGAAGCACCTAGTAACAACAACAATCGATCTTAATATCGATTGTCAATATGGCTGACTTCAGTCACTAGAGTGCTATCTCGTGGGTGATAGAATAACTAAACCTTGAGGCTTAAGACGCCATAACAGTTTAGCCTTTATGTCTAAACATAAATAAATGCCAGTGATGGGTAAGTGGTCAACTTTTCAGGTTTCCTACACTTACAGTAAGATACTGTAAGAAACTGTAAGAAACTGTATGATACCTGAGACGCCATTTTTAAACATTCTTACCGACAGTCAACTCGACAATTAGCTGTCATTGGTCGCTATATGTTGGTACATGTATTTTATTTGTTAAATAAATATATAAGATATCAAGGAGAAGCAGTGGCTAAGAAAAGATATAGCTCAGAAATAAATGTTGCTAAACAATTATGTTTTAAGGAATTAATGTTGCTTGAAACAGGATTTTTTGGCAACATTAATTCCTTAGCTCCATCGTTTCCTCTGCTACTGCTTTCCCTTGGACATTTTTATTTATTAAATAAAGAATATACATATAATTTTAATTTTATAGAATAAAAATGTCCAAGGAAAAGCAGTAGCTAAGAAAAACATGTAGCTAAGAAATTAATGTTGCCAAAGAATTATGTTTTAAAGAAATAATGTTGCTTGAAATATAATTTTTTTGGCAACTGTAATTCCTTAGCTACATCTTTTCCTTAGCTACTGCTTTTCCTTGGACATTTTTATTTATTAAATAAATAATATACATTTAATTTTATTTAAAAAAAATAAAAAGGTCCAAAGAAAAGCAGTAGTTAAGGAAAAGATGTAGCTAAGGAATTAATGTTGCTTAAAAAATAATTTTTTATACCCACTCTAGCAACTGTCATTCCTTAGCTCCATTTTTTCCTTAGCTACTGCTTGTTCTTAGGATTTTTATTTATTTAATAAATAAATTACATGTATTTATCGAATAAAAAAAAAATTGTGGCATGAAAGTTTCACTAAAAAATCATAGGAGTCGCTTGGAACGCAGTGTAAAATACCTTAATGTATAAAACCAATGATGTAAGATACAGTATCTTACATGGTATCTTACCTACCCAACACTGATAAATGGCATGAGGAAATATTTCAGGGGTGCTATTCTTGGTCCCGTATTGCGGTCCCGCAATAACGATTCGCCGACGAGAAATTAGGGCTGGACACGAACCAAAACGATACCGAATTCAGACAAGTTCCGTACCGGTTTCGTCTAAATTCAAAAATTGCTGGTTCCGTCCCGGTTCGGCTCCGGTTCCGTCAGGCCTTGTTTCGTTTCGGTTCCGGTTTTGGGTAAGCTTCAGTAAAATTGAAAATTGCCAGTGTCGTTCCGTTTCGGTTTCGTCAGTTTCGTATTTTTATTTTTTTTTATTTTCACTAGAAAAAATTTTTTATTACCAAATTCCAACTCTATAAATAAAATACGTAACATATAAACAACTACTACAGGTGACTATTTTTTTCCGTATTTTATTTTTTCAAATCACTGTAAAAAAATTATAAATATTTGAATTATCAAAAAAAATTATCAAAAAGCCAAAAGACACAAATATTTTATCATTATTTATTTTCTTAATTATTTTATTTATTTATTTTATTTATTAATTCAGTGTCTCACTCTCAGTTGTATTACTTTCGTCCAAACGTCTTTTTTTTTTGTTAGTTTGCCCTTATCAGACATTATTGTAAAACTGAAATTTACAATTTAAAACACAAAGCAATCCCAAGTGGAAATAATATATTTATTGAAAAAATAAAATGAATTTAATTTATATTCAAAATATATTTAATATAAATATAAAATATATATGATTTCGATTTTGAAAAAATATAATTGATATTTACTGTACATTAAAAGTTAATATAATATTATTTCAAATTCAAAATTTTACATGTAAATTAAATTTGATTAATGTTTTAAAACAAATACAAAAAGTAAATTTATTTTATATTTTGAAAATATATATTGAAATATATATCCAAATTTTCTTTTTGCAATGTCAATAAAAAAAATTTAAGTAAATTTATTTTATTTTTTATATTAAGAAAAAATATAAATTAAATTTAAAACATATCCGCAAATAAAGTTTTTTTTTATTGGTGATGGAAAAAAAAAAAATCGGATATATTTTAAATTTAGTTTTTATTTTTTCAAAATTTCAAATAAATTTATTTTTTGTATAGATATAGATTTCATATAAATTACATGTAAATTTAATTTAATTATATTTTTATTTTTTCCACTTGGGATTTATCAAGAAGAAAAAAATTGGTTTGAACTTGTAGATATATGTCATTATAAAAAAAAATCGTAACGAGTTGTGTGGGCATATATGATATAACACTTACAACGTTGCCGACTTGCCGCACTTTTCTACGCTTAAAAAAGTAATAAATAATTGAAAAAAAATATCGTTTTTTGTTGTGTTTTAAAATTTGAGGAACCATAGCATGATAAACTATTTCTGTCGAGAGCAATGGCTTCATATTTCGAAATAATCTTGAAAATGTTTATATAAAATAAAATATATTTTTTTAATCCCTTTTTATCGTACGAATATTGAATTTCAAAAACATTAAGACCAATAGAAACATAAATATTTTTATGACCCGTAAAATTTAAAAAAAAAAATGAAAACTATCTATCCGAAGCCGAAATCGCCGAAACTTCCGGCAAGTTTCGGGCAGAAAAGTCGAGTTTTGTATCGGTTCCGTTTTGTCGACTCAAAAGCCAGTGTCGTACCGGTTCCGTTCCAAAAAACCGAAACGAAACGAAACCGATACCGAATTGGTTCCGGTGTCGTGTCCACCCCAACGAGAAATGTTTGTCGCGATAGAAAAACATGAAGGCGCTTGTTGTTGCTTTCATGTGGAGCTGTCATAGTCGTATGTAAATGCAAAAATAAGGTACAATTTACATGAAAGCAACAACAAGCACAAAATAAAATTCAGCAAGGTAATAGTAGATGGTGTGAAAAAACCTTTATTTACATTAGTATTTCATATCGCATTGATGGTGCACGCGCCATATATTGTTAGGTTAATATTTAATAATGATGCTTTAAGCTATGTTTCCACTTGCAAGTATTTTCATATTGTTACAAAGGAAAAATCTGAGATAACCAAAAAGAAAAATTCAATCGATGTTTTATTATTATAGAATGAATAATAAATTAATTCTTCAACGTATAAAAAAAATTATCATAATTAAAACTTTACAAAAAGACGTGATATTATAACAAAAAAAAAAGCCCGAGTTTTTTCTACAAAAAGAAGCGTCAAATATTCGAATTCTTTTAGCTGTTTATTTTTTTTTGTACAAAAAGATTTTATTCACAATTTAAATATCATATTTATATAGGTATATGTTGAACCAAGCGCAGGGGTCAAGTATAAATTTTGTTGATAGTCAAGACTGAATTATATGCATTTAAAATATATTTAATTCTTGACTTTTTTGGTACCACATCTTTTTGTAAAGATGAGAAAATTTTTAGAAGGTTGAAAAAAAATCAAAAAGGGTTAACAATGGGTGTTTTTTTGAGAATGTCGCGAAAACTAAAGAGTTTAGGAGAGAATAGTTCTCATAATAGTTATAGGCCAAAAAATGGGCTTTAATTGAGTTGTCAGGGGTTTTTTGCGTATGTCAAAGGCGAAATCGCGATTGAAAATATCGATAAAATTATCTCCGGTCGATTGGAGAAGGGGACGAGTATTCTTTTCCTCTCATTTGTAGCGCATCCACGGCCGAAATTTTGAGAAATTTACATAGAATATTATTATAAAATAAAAGTAAATATTGCGATTGGGCTTTAATTATTTTAGGAAAAATTTCGTTTATAACTATATCGTTAATTTGAAATATTTTTCTAGAATATTCAGAGAAATTAAAAATGTTTCACGTAAAAAATAACCAAAATTTTTTTTTCTAAATAAATTATTCAATAAACAATTGAAATTTTTTGATAAATAATTGAACCGAAAAACACATTTTATTCTTTTATTGAACTTTTATTCTTTTTCTGAATTTTTTATTAAAATTGTTTGAATGATCGATATTGTTATAACCAAAATTTATTATAATCAATTTAAATCTCGATAGCAGTTTTAAGTCTTACAATATGAAAATATTCTATTTTAGATGAAACGAAGGAAATTATTAAACAAAAAATCAAAAGAAAGCAGTTTTTCAATTAGAGCCACTTTTTCTCACCACTATAATAAAATATTTGAAAAATAAATTTTTATACAGCATGCTATCGAGATTAGAATTCTTTATAATAAGTTTCGTTTACAACGGTATCGATCATTAATTTAGTTTTTTACTTGATTGAATGTAAAGTATATATATTTTGAATACAATATGTACATGGCAAAACAACGTTTGCCGGGTCAGCTAGTGATCTTATATATTCGTAAATGCCCTATGATTTTACATAAATTAATTTTCTACCCGGATTTGATCTCACGACTTCTTAATTACTGAACTTATGCCTTAACGCGCAAGACTATTCTTACAAGCTGCATAATTTAAAAATTTCGTTCACATAAGCTACGAGGTGATCCATACGAGTATAATTAAATGAAAAAATACAAAAAGGGGTCCACCAACTTTATTTTATACACACATACCAAGGACCTGCCAGTATAGTAGATATATTTTGGATAGGGGGGCACTGAAAATATTTTTTATAACCATGCACAGTAAAAAAAAGTTGGTAATTCGTTTGTAATTTGTAGACTTTAGTCGTTTGTCAAATTTCTGTTTGTTAATTTAACAAAAAAGAATTTGTAAAATCTTTTGACAAATTTTATTTGTTAATTTTACAAACAAAAAATTTGTAAAATATTATTGCAAACTCCGTTTGTTAATTTGACAAACTCTGGTTGTTAATTTTACAAACTCTGTTTGTTAATTTTACCAACAAAAAATTTGTAAAATGTTTTTACAAACTCCGGTTGTTAATTTTACAAATTTTTTTGTGTTAAATTGGCTCGAAGCATATATAAATGAAGATTTAATGTAAAAATAAGTAGAATATTTGAAAAAATAATAAAATTTACGTATCAAAAAATATTATATAAATGAATAGACATTTATTTTTTTGCTTGCACAAAAAAAAAAAATTTAACAAAAAGTATTTGTAAAATTAACAAACAGCTGTTTGTAAATTTCATTTTACAAACAAAAATTTGTAAAATTAACAAACAGTTATTTGTAGACCTAATTTAACAAATAAAATGTTTGTTAAATTAACAAACGTTTTGTTGGTGGACCTAAATTAACAAACTGAATTTGTTAATTTTACCAACTATTTTTTACTGTGTGTGTAGATGCGCACCTTCTCAGGCCCAAAATTTGTTCGACGATGAGATTTACTTTCAATCTTAAGGCGTTACGGCACTAATTTTGGAGAGTAAATGGAAGGTCCAGTATCTTTTTTACATAAGGTGACCCATGGTTGCCAAATATATGTATATATGTTTCTCCAAATAGTGATGCCGCGATAGACGAGAGAACTCGAGACGAGACGAGAGAGAGGTCACGAGAGACGATAAAATTCGAGACGAGAGACGAATTTTCTCTTGTCGCGAGAGACGAGACGAGACACTCATGTCGATATGCGAGAGAAACGTCGAGAAATAAATATTTAAGTTCATGTTTTTATCTTTTTTATATTTTATATATTTTCAATCTACTTATAATACATTTTTGACCCGCCAACGATATGGCACTGCGGTTAAGGTTCGAGCTTTGTGACAGAGAGGTCACGGGTTAGAACCCGACCACCGACGCCATGTATCGAGTGGTAGGCGCAAGCCGGCTGTACTGCCCAGGTTTTCCATGGTTTCCCTGGGCTATAATAGAAATCGGGTACAGTTTGAACGCATTACAAAAGTCGACATCCATGACTGTCGCAAATGAGTTGTAAGGAGTTGATGGTTGGAAATACAGAAAGCAAGACGTGAGGCACACCGTGTTAAAAACTTCTTCATGAAAAAAGAAGTGTAGCACGTTAAATACGACTCATTCATTACATTTTTGACCCGTTTTACGGAGGCTAGGAGCCATAGGCTCAGCCGCAGTCTTGAATTCATCGGCGAAAAAAAAAAAAAGCTCATAACTTACGAACTAAGTAACCGAGAGACTTCGTACTAGGCTCAAAAGAAGCGCATTAAAAAACTCTATCGCCCGCGTAATAGGTTTTTTGCTCTATTGATGATAGTTTTTAGTCAAAAAATTAAAATGTAAATTTTGAAAAAATTTTTTTTCTTACTTAAAAATTTGTGGTGTCTAAACTATCCATCGGAGAGTATTCATCACCAGAGGTTTTTTGTTCGTAAATCTTTTCTGTTTTATATTTCATTATTTTTAAATTATTAATTACGTAACTTAAAATAGTACATACGTTTTTATGTGAAAATTTTACTAGTTATAAAAATTGCGCAATAAATAACTCGACGCAAAATCATAGTAGAGACTTCGTATTAGGCTCAATTTATGTGTCTCAGAAAACTCTATCGCCCGCTTTGCGAAATTCTTTTCCATTTGAAATAGTTTTTGAGAAAAAAAAAAAAAACTATAAAATTGAAAAAAAAAATTCTGATATTTAATTTTTTTTCTCGAAAGCCGTTATTAAGAGAGAAAAAAACCTTTCATGCCGTCACTAGATTTTTTCGAGGCGCATAATTTGAGCCTAATACGAACTCCCTATCTTAATTATAACAAAAGTTATGGCTCGCCGAAAAAAAACTGAAAAACGGCGCAATGAATAACTCAACGCAAAATCAAAAGAGAGACTTCGTATAAGGCTTATTTTATGCGTCTGAAAAAACTCTATCGCCCGCATAATGGGTTTTTTCCTCTATCTATAATAGTTTTTGAGAAAAAAAAAAAAAACTTCAAAATTTGACAAAAAATTCGGATATTTAATTTTTTTGCTCGAAAACCGTTATCGAGAGAAAAAAAAACCCATAATGCCGTCACTAGATTTTTTTAAGGCGCATAATTTGAGCCTAATACGAACTCCCTATCTTGATTATAACAAAAGTTATGGCTCGCCGAAAAAAAAATCGAAAAAACGGACCAAAAAATGTCATCATCGAGTTGAAATAAAATGTTTATAAGGCTCCAAAAAAAGTTTTGAAAAACTCTATTGCCCGTTTTTTTTTATTCTTTTTCGGTTGTAAAAAATATCGAGGAAAAAAGAAAAACCTTGAAAAAGAAATCTTCTTTATCGACTGTGTATAGCTAGTTATAATTTAAATCTAGTAATAATTGGTCTTACATTAAATCGTACAAACTGACAGTGTATATCAGCAGTCCAATTCACAGGGCAAATTTTTTACAATTTAGGGCTATTTTTTACCGCTGATGGCGCTTGTAAAATTTTTTTTATATAGATTTTACATACAAAAGCTTCACAAGCGCCGCCAGTGGAGGAAAAAAGCCCCAAATTGTAATGCCCTGTGAATTGGACTGCAGGCTTCATCCATATTTTTCTTTTCATTTTTTTTACCATTGGTAGTACTGCTTGTTCGTCGTTTCACGGTCAATTTTTTTTTTTTCTTTAATATTCTTTGATGAATTTTTATTATTATTTTTTTCTAAATCGAACATGTATTTTTGGTTTATAGTTTAAAAATATCTACAAATGTTTAGTTTTTTATTAATTGTAACTCGTATAACTATGTATTTTTTTTTTTTAGATTCAATTATTTAAATTATATTCAGAACTCTTTATTTGTTTTATTAATTATAGAATAATTCCAAAATAACCATATTTTTTTTTGTTTTATTTTAGAAATTTTATTGAGTTAGTAAAAAAAAAATTGCAATATTGACCTAGAATAAAAGATTAGGTGACTGTATTTTTTAAAATTTATTGATTCGTAAAAAGACTCTAAAAAATAATATTAATTATGCAATTTTTGAAATCATTAAGGTAATTAATTGTTTTTTTATTTTTAAGTTCATAACATGGTAATCTGTCTTACATATATCAACACTACGAAAATTTACATCATGCCACAAGACAATAACTACCAAGAAATTAGAATATTTGTAAAATACTATTGATCACGATATCAGCAATATGGTCTTTACATAATACTTGAAAGATGGAGTAATTCGAATAACACTCAGTTTTTAAAATGTTTTTATCCATCACCAAGTTTTTTCAGGAGAAAGTTGAGAATATATCACAGTTAAATTTATGAAATGTAAAACTGAATTAAAAAAATTATCGATTGGAATCAACAAGCATTGAAGAAGTTATTAATGACAAGTCTTTTAATAAAATAAAAAATTTCCATAAAAATTATGATATAAAAACATAAATACAAAAAGCTTTTCGGTCAACAAACATTCACAAAGTTATCTATAGAATCTCTGAACAAAACAGGAATGTGAAAAAAATTATAACACAGACAAACATATTATACAGAAAAATAGTATTCAGTCAACGAGCATCGAGAAAATTATTTATAAAATTACTAATCGAAGGTAGATTTTAAAAAATTGAAGGTAGATTTTAAAGAAATTATCGATTGGGATCAAAGGCATTGAGAAGTTATTCATGACAAGTCTTTTAATAAAATAAAAAATTTCCATGAAAATTATGATATAAAAACATAAATACAAAAAGCTTTTCGGTCAACAAACATTCACAAAATTTTCTATGGAATCTCTGAACAAAACAGGAATGTGAAAAAAATTATAACACAGACAAACATATTATGCAAAAAAATATTGTTCAGTCAACAGCTAGCTAAAAATTATTTATGGAAATACTAATCGTGATATTTTATCAAAAATTAACCAAAGTTAAATTTTATTAAAATATATTTTTGAAAATTTAGAAAATTTATTAAATTAAAATATAGAAAAAATTTAGAACAAATATAAATTAAATTTAGAAATATTTAAGTAATTGGCATCTAAATTTTTTCTTTTTAATTTATTTTTTGTAAATTTTTTTTAAATTTAATTTTCGTGTGTTCAAAACTGTATATATTTTAAATTTAGTTTATATTTTTTCTAAATCTTTTCTAAATTTTTTCTGAATTTTTTCTAAATTTAATTTTAGTATGTCCAAAACTGTATATATTTTAAATTTAATTCATATTTTTTCTAAATTTTTTCTAAATATAAAATAAACATATTTTTTTCACTTGGGCAGAATAAAATCCACTCTGAAAGCAATACTCAGAAAATATGCATCGATTATATTCAGTAATATTCAGATACATTGAATTATGTAATATGTAAGCTGATTCTTACCAATGTGTACTTATAATATCGAAACGATTAGTTACACCTTCTTTGTTTCTTTTCTATAATCAGAATAAATTTTTAAATGCAAAAGTTTGGAATAAATTATTTAACCTTTTTTTGAATCTAAAAATTAAAATAAAAAATACAGTCACCTTAAGAAACGAAGATATTTTATTACTACTTATTGTAAGATATTTTATAAGAAATTCAAATAATTGTTATTAAAAATCTTTGTATCCTAATATTATTAAAGAGTTGTATTTTTTATTATAAATCCGAAATTAATTGTAAAATTATAAAAAAACGATTGAAATATTTGTAAAAATAAAAGAAAATATAAATGAGAGATGCCGCGATACGATACGATACGATAATTGGCTGATTATCGTATCGTGTCGCGAAAGATGATTGTCGTTATCGTATCGTGTCGTCTAAAAATTCGACAAAAATCGGATTATCGTGTCGTCTTATTATCGTATCGTCATAGGTGTTGTCGTATCGTATCGGGTATTATCGACATGATCGACGATAATTTTTTTGTTTGAGTATAATTTACAGGGAAATTTTAAAATATTTTTTGCATACAAAAACATTATAAAAGCAGGAAGAATTATCTTAAGGACAATAAGTAAATTACATGAATTATCTAAGTAAAAATTATTATAGTCAAAATTTATTATGTTTAAATTCATGGTTTAAAAGTTCATTGGCAAATAATATTGAAAAAAAACTTGAAAACCAAATTAAAAAAAAAATATTATAACACATGCAACAACGGTTTATGTAATTTATATAAAATTATTATTAGTTATCATATTATTATAATTTATATTACTTTCATATTGTTAGATTAATATGTATCTAATATTATATGTTGCAGTAATCTATTTTTTCTTCAATTTAATATTTTCTGGAGTTTAACAATATGAATATATTGTTTTGATTTAAATGTATATTTTTTCCGACATTATCGCGATGACACGATAATTTTATCGGTTATCATCAGTCAAATATCGTATCGTGTCGTGACGACGATACGATAAAAAATGGCATTATCGTATCGTTGTCGTCATTATCGTATCGCCTTGTCGCGATATTATCGATTATCGCGGCATCTCTAAATATAATTAAATGTTTATAATTTTTATTGATCAATTAATTGAACATATCTGGAACCATGAAAAATGAAATCCCTTTTTTATTTTAGTATATGATCTATCTTACGGTAAATTTCGTTTTAATGATCATCTAAATATTTAACTAAAATTAAAATACCCAAGTGGAAAAAATATATTTAATTTATATTTAATGGAAATATAAATTGAATTTAATGGATATACAGTTTTGGACATACCAAAAGTAAATTTAGAAAAAATTTAGAAAAGATTTAGAACAAATATAAATTAAATTCAGAAAATGTTCAAGTTTGGACATACTAAAATTAAGCTTTTTCTAAATTTTTTCTTGATTTTTTTTTATTTTTTGTAAATTTTTTTTAAATTTAATTTTCGTATGTTCAAAACTGTATATATTTTAAATTTAGTTTATATTTTTTCTAAATCTTTTCTAAATTTTTTCTAAATTTAATTTTAGTATGTCCAAAACTGTATATATTTTAAATTTAATTCATATTTTTTCTAAATTTTTTCTAAATATAAAATAAATATATTTCACATTTCCAATAGATATATTTTTTCCACTTGGGTATCTTTCTTTTAAATATACTTAATGTTATCGTTACTTAACAATTAAATTATATCTAAGCAATAAAAACAACAATGGCCCTAGCCGGAGTATTGAAAATTTTTAATTTTCAACGGGTAACGCGGGCCACACGCCCCAACAAACGTTACCTGATCTTTTTATATTACTTGTTTTCAATAAATTTTTTTTTGGTTCAGTAATTATACTTTAGACGCTTTCATAATTTTTTTTAATCTATTATAATAAATTTTCGATTTTTTTTCATCAATATTGATTATATTATTTATATTGCTTCTCGTTTTTTGTATAGTACAATAGATAACATATATCTATTCTCCATATTATATTTGTTTTTCGCAGAAAAATTACCGGAATAACCAAATAATATCTAAGCATAAATAATTCGTATCAAAAAATTTAAAAAAAAATTATAATAAAATCAAAGTAATGAAACTATTATTTATATTGTAAATAAAACTACTAAAAATAAATTATTGACCGAGAAAATTAGAGACGAGACGAGAGATAGCTGGTGAGAGACGAGAATATTCGAGACGAGGGACAAATTTTTTCTCGTCACGAGAGACGAGACGAGACGAGAGACGATCTTTTAAAGTCGAGATCTCTCGTCTCGTCTCGTCTCGCGGCATCACTATCTCCAAATAAAAAAAAAAAAAATAATGATTGGTTTTTTTTTTAACTTTTGATTTTTCAACATTTCTATTAGAAGATAATCACGGTAGATGATACGATGATACAAATTTTTATTCGTGACGATATGGTGAGACGATACGAAAATTCCTCCACGATAATTACGATAGTGCGATAATATCCCGAGACGAAATTTAAGTTCTCAATTTGACCTTATAGGACTGCTTCTATTGTTCTCAAGTTAAAATTTTAAATAATAGTCCTCAATTTGGCCTTCTTCACCTTATGTTAGGACGAAGAGGACAAAATGTGAGTTGTTTTGTGTTTCTTTTTTATTTTTAAAATTTTTCTGAAATAAAAAAAAAAAAAGAAACCTTATTTTGGCCTGAAAAGCCTCATACTGGAAATTTTTTAAGTATTGGAAAAAAATATGTTCTTAGAAAAATTTAATTTAAAAATAAATATATAATAATAAATATATGTATATGATTTTGCAAATAAAAGTTATTAATTTATTTTTAATATTACTATCCGTTTTATTCAGGACAAATGAATATAACATTGACGAGAAATAAATATATTATATAATTTCAACTATGTACTGTAATTTTAAGGTAAGATGCTATAGAAATTTAATGCACTGTACTAAAAATCATTTCATTAAAATCCTAGCATCTTACTTTAAAATTACTTTCAGTAGTAGAAATTTTGTTTGTTAAGTTTCTTTAATCTTTTAACAAAAAAAAAAAAAAAAGCATGACAAACATTTTAAGAGAAACCAATTCACATGTCACCCCGATGGCGCAGCGGTAGAGCGTTCGGTTTAACAATCGGTTAGGTAGTTCAGTACGTAGGTTCGAGTCCCCTTAGAGTCATTTCGATAAGATTAGAAAATCTCAAAAATGGTTACGTAAAATCTGAAGATAATTTGATCAATCAATATTCGAATTTCTACAAATTTTTTTGGATAATTCCGAAATCCGTAAATATAAAATCTTTTTTTACAGTGCAGTCCCGTGCATCAAATTTTGACTGGAAAAGATTTTCAAGTACTGTACATTAAAATCATAGCATTTTACCTTAAATTTAAAGTGCAGTAGTTGAAATGTTTTCCATACATTCAAAGAAATTCAAGTACATATGCTTGCACAACTGCTTCCACAGTGTAGGTTTTTTTTTTTTTAATTTTCCTGTAAACTCACAGGCTATTTTGAATTATAGTTAATCCTCATTTAGTCCTGCAACGCCTAAAACGACACTATTCGGCTCTTCCAGGCCTATTTGAGGTCTAAAGTTGAATAGAAAACTTTTTTTTTTTTTTTTAAATAAGTACTCATTTAAGTCCTCTTAGAACTAAATTTAGTTTTCTAAGGCCAAATTGAGAACTAAAATTTCGTCTCGGGATCGTCAAAAAAAAAATTTTTTTCTTAATATTTAAGAAATTTCAATAAAAAAATATAATTTGAGAGGATTTTTTGTTTATATTTATGCTATAAAACAATAGTGACTAAAGTTTTGATAAATATTATTAGACCCATACTATAAATGAGTATATAATAATTTTTTATAGTGTTTATATCCAGTTATATATCAAAAATTAAGTATTTAATCTTAAAGATAATAATTTGAGTTATTATATGTATGTCAGTGATTTCATTTTTTTCTCAAGAGCGTGTGCTATCTACTAGTTTACATTAACTTGAGTTATATCAAATCATGTTTATATTCCTTTTTATTTAAAAGTAAACAAAAAACACTGTTTTGTACTCGACTCAATTCAAACAGATTAAATCAAACGAAAAATTTTGACTATAATATTTATATTCGTTTATTTTGTAAAAATTTATTTAGTTATGTCCAGCAAAATAAATCCCAGTAATATGACGACAAAATAAAAATTATAATATTAAATGAAAATAAAATATTATAATTAATCAATTTTATAAAATATCATATTAAATTATTTACAAGAATATCGCCGATAATTTTGACGATAGTCACGAAATTGACGATACAATACGGTAATGCCTGGATACTAATTTCTATGAGAAAAATATAATTTTTAGTCTAAGTTTGTAAAACACTATTTATACGAATTAAATGCAGCCTTTACACGATGAGCTAGTAAAGTATACACAAAAATAGGTGAAACACTCGATTACACAGAAAAAAATGGATTCTCACAATATTTCAATACGGTCCCAA
Source organism: Aphidius gifuensis (assembly GCF_014905175.1). NCBI lineage: Eukaryota > Metazoa > Arthropoda > Insecta > Hymenoptera > Braconidae > Aphidius > Aphidius gifuensis. Next base: position 17,393,886 of record NC_057788.1, read on the forward strand.
ATTGTACATTATTTCTTATAAAAAATCGCAGGAAATTTTTTTTCCGTGTGGATATCACCACTTTTTAATATCTGTGAACTCGGTCTTATTTGCTGTAATGGTTGTGTATCCTAACAATACTTATCGAGTATTGGTGAAATGAAAAATCCATTTTTTATCAATACGATTTTTTTACTAATAGTTTTAAAATTTAATTTTCAAAAAACTTTTCAGATGTGCAAAACCCAAAAAAAAGTGATGTACGATTAAGACAAACAGATGCTTTATGCTTGAGAAATTCACTTAAATCTGGATCAGATGTCCGTGATGCTACACCAAGTCCTAGAAGACCAGTTAGTTCTGGTGCTCCATCTCAATTGCCCCAGAGGTTAGTTGTCTTATTATTTTTTTGGCCTAGCGGGCGGGAAGTGCCCGTTTGTCGCCCTGTACGCTGTGATGTTTACCGCTCGGCCAAAAAATAGTATGAGTTACGCGGGCGCAATGTGAATGATCGTCTCTTGCACTCAGCACACACACAGATAATGCCTCGTCTCCTTCGGCCGCCCTCGTCTACGTGCCCCGTCGACTCTGCATCATCTGTGTGTGTGCTTCGTGTGGGCGACAATCACTCACATTGCGCCCTTGATACACAATATACTATTATGGAATTTATTTATCAGTTATCCGTAAATGATGATAATTATTTAATTAGTTAATTGTATAAACGTAGACGATCTGTTCACTATCAGTCAACTGGATCATTGCATTCAGAAAGTCCAAGTAGCAGCAGTGTATCACCAGTCTCATCACCAAGCCCCAGAGTGACTCCACTTCCAGTAACAAAGTAAATTTTACTACTTTTTGCTATTTTATATTATTCATACTTATAATTTCTCTGAAGGATTGAAAAAAATAAATGAAATTTACATACTTGGCAGAGCATCCCAAATTTTTGAATGACGCTCTTATATCTTTTTTTGATATAGATCGCCGATTTTCTCTGCTTTTGAATAAACTTATTGACTCTTTAAAAATCGCTAATCAAAAAAGAGGTAGATGAATCAAAAACATCTGAAATATATTCAAAAGTTTTTAAGATCATTTCAAAAATAGATGAAAAATGGCTGATCTAATCCGTGAAGAGAAGAATTTCAATGATTTATGATGATTTGCCTCATATATGTATATATTCTTGCGAATGAACCAATTATTATTAAGTTTTTGTGATTGTTTTTTTCCATTCTTTATAATAGATCTCCAGCAGTACGGCCAAATGGACCTCCTCCAAGTAGCTTGAAACGAGCCAAAAGATGGTCATCAACTGGTGACTTTATCCACTCACCTCAATCTCCAAGCAATGCTTCCCTATCAGGTGCATCAAGGTATAATCAACAATAATGAAAATAAAACAGTAAAATTACGTCATGCCTGCTTTCTTTCACGAACTTAGTGTGTGAACGTTATTTTATTCCTATATTTTTTGGCTTCCATCTTGAAGTTCGGGGCGATCGAGTGACTTTTCGAACGTGCCTCAGACCCACTTGCTTCTTCAGCTTCTGCGCATATGCACCAAAAAAAAAAAATGAGATCGTACCTGAGAGGCTATTCTTGAATGAATGTGAGTCGACTCACTCACACGGATCGAGGTCCGTCAACGGATCTACTTGAGCGACGAACTGAGATCCGTTCACGGAGGACAGTTGTATGCGAGTAGCCAGTCCCTCCACGAATATAAATATCCGTCTCTCATACAATTTGAATTGAGCGCGAAACAATTGCTTGTATTTTCTATGTTGGTTTATTGTTTATTGAATTTTTTTTGAAATGATGATAAAATAAAATAAATAAAAATACAACAATTGAAATAAATAAGCAACAATAAACCAAAATAAAAAACAAAAGCAATTGTCTCTCGCTCAACTCAAATTGTATGAGAGACGGATATATTTATATTCGTGGACGGACTGGCTACTCTCATACCGTGAACGGATCTCAGTTCGTCGCTCAAGTAGATCCGTTGACGGACCTCGATCCGTGTGAGTGAGTCGACTCACATTCATTCCATAATAGCCTCCCAGAGTGGAAATCTGGTCAGGCGCATATATATATGCAATTATGTACAAGTGTTTCGTCGCCATATTGAAGATCCGAAAAAACAATAATTTCTGAACGGACTCCAATAATTCTTATCTGTTCAGATCAAATTAGATCTATAGTTTAAGTAGATCGGCTTACTGATCAAACTTGATCAGCGCCCAGATGAAACAACATCTCGCCAGAGGTACAGATCTGATTTAATCTGGCCAGATCTACTGACTTTTCTCTGGCTGCGCAGATGACAGCTTTCGCTGTCTGACTTATATAAAAATCAAGTTTGCGCATGCCCAAAAGTAAATCTGCGCAATCTGCAAAATAAAAAAAGAGCCTAACGAAAGCGACTGTTTCCTATTGCTTAAAAGAATTATATTCATTTATTTTAATTATCTTTATTTATTTTTTTCTTTTTTCACAATATTTAATTTTATTCTTTGTTACACTGTAAAAAATTTCTAGCTGCAGCAACAAGATAGATAGCTGTGACAACGGTCCACGCAAACTAAGCTACGTTAGATACGTTAGCTATACTTTAGATAGCTAAACTCGTGTTAAAGTGAAATTTACCGAATTTAGTTTTTCGCCAAGGAAATAAGAGTTCCCCTACTCTTCCTTACAAACATTTGATGTCGTGTCCCCTACTCCCAAACTAATTTTGGTAAATTTCACAAAAACCTGTCAAATAGTAGTCCTTGAGATCTCGAACACACTGTAAAAAAAAAATAATTAGTTTCACTATAAAAAAAGAATTATTTTTACTATTTTTTCTGGTACTCGGGGACGTTTTCGAAAAAATAATAACATGTACTATGCACATAGTAAAATTTTTTTATCCTAGTATACACTGAGAAAAAAAACTTCTGACATTTAAAAATAAACTTATTGGCAAGAAAATTTTTAAAGGAAGAAATAATTTTTTTTTTATAAATTATAATTGTTTTGTAAGGAGAAAGAAAAAAGTCTTGAAATAATCGAAGTTTGTTTATTTCATACAGATGGCGTTTTGTGTCGAACGATAGATCGTTTTCATCAAGAAAAAAACTTACTAAAAAGTATCCCCACCACGTCTTGACACTAACACTACTACGTTCCTTACAACGGACTACATTCTTGTTTCGAACGGCAGGGGTATTTTTTAAGAAATAAACTTCTAAAGTTATGCCACGTGGTGTTTTCATTCAAACGGTGGCTGTTTGTAAAAAAACAATCGTCATTTATTTAAAACGATGTAATGATTGTTTCAAATGACAGATGACTCAATATAAACAATAAAAGTAATGAATTAAATAAATTATAATTTGTTACAAACAACAAAGTGTTTTCAAAGAATTAATTTTTTTGTTTGATACAAACGATTTATTTTTCTAATCAAACTAATGATACATAACGAACTTTGGAACTGACAGAAATATTAATTTTTTCTTCGAATAATAACTTGTTACTATTTAATTAATTAATTTATTAACATATTTTCTTTCAAATAAATGATATTCAATAACAATTATTTAATGAATTAAAAAATAAAGTATAATATTTTTTAAAAAAAAAAAAACATTATTTTTCCAGGTCTAAGTCATCATAACTTTGTTAATAATTAATGAATCGATTTGAAACATGGCATATAGTTTTGTTATAGTTTAGCGATAATAAAAATGACATTAACAATATTATTTACTTGTATAATTTTTTTTTATTAATTTATTGAGTAATGCCGGTCGGAAAATACGTTTTTCGAAATTTAAGATAAAAAAGTGTCGAGAAAATGTTAGATTTAAAAAACTTGTCTGTGGCAACATTGTTTATCTATACATCAAGAAGTTTTTCTCAAATTTTCAAATTTTTTTAGCATTAATTAAACAAGTTTGAATACTTGACACTTTTTTTGTTAAAAAAACTTGTTTTTTTTTTTTGTTGAGATTTCTATTATCGAGAAATATTCTTCTTTTTTTCATCAAAAAATTTTCTCAGTGTAGTTTACAATGCTTCAATTGGAAAAGATACGATGTATTTTGTTAAGAAGTACTATGTTGCATAGTCAAGTCTAGCGTTCGTCAAATCTACTATGTTGCATGGTGAGATTTACGATGTTCAATAGTAGATTTCATTATATTCTATTTGTATTGTCGATAAAAAAAACAGAATCATTTGTTCAGAATCAACTTTAAATTATTTATAATAATTATTATTATGTTTATACATGTTTCTCGACTTGGCTATTTCTTGACCTAAGTTGGGATTCGAACCCGGGTTTCTGGATTTGCACTCCGATGGTTTACCGAAATAGCCATTCAGGTATAAAACAGTAGAAGAATCGAAAATGTCTATATATATTTATTCACTTTTATTCCCTTCTTCTTTCATGCTAACAAAGTGAAACTAACTACAGACCTAATAACTTTTACCATTTTGTATATAGTAACAACTACGAATTGCATAGCACATTTTAAAGGTTTCCATAGTACGGTTTATTTTTCCAAATGTACCCTCACGGTCATGGTTAATTTAAACACACAACATAGTAAAAAGTAACAAGTCTATGGTTGTTCGTATCAGTGGTATAGTGAAAACTATCTATTGAACAAGTAAAGTCTACTAAAACCATAATAAAAACCGGTTTTACCTCAGCAGAGTAGTTTTTACTATTTTACTGTAGTTAAATTTAAAGCTCACATAGTAAAAAAAATTATAAAAAATAATATGTTAAACCATATTTCCGAAAACGTCCCTCAGTACTATAGTAACTTAGTGAAACTAATTATTACGTAGGCGAAGCCTATAGTATTAAATTCATACACGTTTTTTTTAAAATGATCATATCTTGTAAAGTAATAAAGGTAGAAGGATCGTATTAGGACCAAATTATTCATCTATGAAAATACTAAAACCAGGGACTTACTAAAAGTAATTTTAATTGTTAGTTAATTTATTATTAACAAAAAACGATCACCGTGTAATTTTCAAAGTCAAATAATAAGAAAACTAAGAACAAATCATGGATGCGATTTTTTGCCAGGATATTAAGAATGACGGAATTTATAATAATCGAGTTTAAAATTGTTTTTAATGTCGTTGGAAGATTGTTAATAAACAAAAAAACAAAATTGCTGTTTTTTTATGTTTTGCATAACTCTTTAAAATTTTAACTTACAAGCTTTGTTTATAGCTCAAATTAATTGTCTTTTCGATACCGAGAGCCAGCCTCTCTTGATAAAATTTGCTCTGATCATTCGTTAATTAGATATCAGCAATTGTTTATAACAATCACTATCAGCCTTCATGTTACAGTCGAAAAATAGTAACGAAGGAGTGATTTTAGCGATTTTTATCAAGACGGGGTGGCTCTCAGGAATTTAATATCAAATTTTTTGAGCTTAATAAAACTTTTTTATGTTAATTTGTTCAAAAGTTATCCGAAATATAAACAATTACCGATTTTTATTTTGAACATTTTTTCTTCAAAAAAGAGTTTAAAGCGCATGCGTAAAACTTTCTTTGCTGTGGTTACAATTTGCTTGATCGATAAAATAGTTATTTATATTACCATGTTATTAAAAAGAAAAAAAAAAACTACCATGGACAAATTTTTATAAATAAAAGTAATAAACAAAATGGTTCTAAAAAAGATTTGTTTAGTTAAAAAAAAAGTAAATTGAACGATTTATTTTTTTTATATTTGTATTGATTTCTTTTTTGAACGAATCTAATAAAATTATTAATTACAAGTGGTATAACCTCAAATTTTTTTCATCTGTATTTTGATTTATGTACATAATTTGACAGGTGAAAAACAGCGCGAAAAAAACAAAAAATATTTAATCATATAATTTAAAATTATTAATAAAAAAAAAAAACTAAAATGAATTTGGAATAATCAAGAGGAACCACACGGGCTTTCGCCGGAGTTTTGAAAATTTTCAATTTTCAATAGAACGAATCCGTTACTAAAATTTTTTTTTTTTTACAGTTTTTTACAATTTTTGAATATTGAAAAAAAACACGAATTATGAGGCACGTTAAAAATAATAATAATAATTCGTGTTTTTTTTCAATATTCAAAAATTAATATCTCGGCAGGGTTACAATTAATTTGCTTAAGAGTTTAAAATTAAGTTAATATAATAAAATTAAAAGTATATTTCAACAAAAAATTATGTAATTACCCAGGTAGAAAAATATGTGTCGCGTCCGACTTAATAAAGTCGGAGGAAAGTCGGGATTTCAGTCGGGCCGACGTCGGATATTCTCAAGATTCTTTTTAAAGTTTGAATAGATCAATTGCATTTACAAAAAAACTAAATTGTTGATGATAGATATAATTGTTTCAATCATCATCATTGAATAATTTTTCAATAAATTGCATAATTTTTATTACGAATTAACATTAAATGACAGCTTGAAATATAAAGTCGAGACTATAGGCGGTTCTCATACTGTATTACTGAAATATTGTCAGCCAGTTTTATCGGCGTTACTTTGAATACTTTTCACAATAAATCATGGAACGGATTAAAACAACAAGTTTAATAAATAAAACAATCGTCTTGAATATTGTATTAAATATAATTACCGATTGTTTATCTGTATATTGTTGACTCAGGTATATTACTATTATGATAATTATCATTATCATGTAGGAAATAAGGTAGCTAACCATACTGCTTTTCCTTGGACATTTTTTATTTATTTTATAAATAAAATACATGTAAATTTATTTTTCAAAAATAAAAATGTCCAAGGAAAAGCAGGTTAATGAAAAGATAGCTGGAATTAATGTTGAAAATTATGTCTCAAGGAAATAATTCCTAGTCACATTAATTCCTTAGCTACATCTTTTCTTAGCCACTGCTTTTCCTGACATTTTATTTTTAAAATAAATTTACATGTATTTTATTTATAAAATACATAAAATGTCCAAGGAAAAGCAGTAGCTAGAGAAATGAGGTAGCTAAGGAATTAATGTGACTAAGGAATTATGTCCTTGAGAAATAATTTTTGGCAACATTAATTCCTTAGCTTCATCTTTTTCTAGTTACTAAACTTTTCCTGGACATTTTTATTTATTTTATAAATAAAATACATGTAAATTTATTTTTAAAATAAAAATGTCCATAAAAGCGTAGCTATGAAAACATGTAGCTAAGGAATTAATGTGACTAAGGAATTATGTTCTTGAAACATAATTTTTTGGCAACATTAATTCCTACTATCTTTTCCTTAGCTACTGCTTTTCCTTGACATTTTTATTTATTTTATAAATAAAATACATGTAAATTTATTTTTAAAAATAAAATGTCCAGGAAAAGTATTAAGGAAAGATAGTTATTAGCTGTTGTATGCAGCCCAAGGAAATTTTGTCATTAATTCCTTAGCTACATCTTTTTCTTAGCCACTGCTTTTCCTTGGACATTTTTATTTTTAAAAAATAAATTTACATGTATTTTATTTATAAAATACATAAAAATGTCCAAGGAAAAGCAGTAGCTAAGGAAAAGATGTAGCTAAGGAATTAATGTGACTAAGGAATTATTTCCTTGAGACATAATTTTTTGGCAACATTAATTCCTTAGCTTCATCTTTTCCTTAGCCACTGCTTTTCCTTGGACATTTTTATTTATTTTATAAATAAAATACATGTAAATTTATTTTTTAAAAATAAAAATGTCCAAGGAAAAGCGTAGCTAAGGAAAAGATGTAGCTAAGGAATTAATGTGACTAAGGAATTATTTCCTTGAGACATAATTTTTTGGCAACATTAATTCCTTAGCTTCATCTTTTCTAGTTATTGCTTCCTTGGACATTTTTATTTATTTTATAAATAAAATACATGTAAATTTATTTTTAAAAATAAAATGTCCAGGAAAAGTAGTAGCTAAGGTTATGTAGCTATGAATTAATGTGACTAAGGAATTATTTCCTGAGACATAATTTCCTTCTTAAGCAACATCAATTTCTTAGTTTTCTCATCTTTTTCATTACTGTGCTTTCCTTGGACATTTTTATTTATTTTATAAATAAAATACATGTAAATTTATTTTTTAAAAATAAAAATGTCCAAGGAAAAGCAGTAGCTAAGGAAAAGATGTAGCTAAGGAATTAATGTGACTAAGGAATTATTTCCTTGAGACATAATTTTTTGGCAACATTAATTCCTTAGCTTCATCTTTTCCTTAGCCACTGCTTTTCCTTGGACATTTTTATTTTTAAGAAATAAATTTACATGTATTTTATTTATAAAATAAATAAAAATGTCCAAGGAAAAGCAGTAGTTAGAAAAGATGTTAAGGAATTAATATGTGGAATTATTCCTGAGACATAATTTTTGGCAACATTAATTTTAGCTTCATCTTTTCTTAGCTACTGCTTCCTGGACATTTTTATTTATTTTATAAATAAAATACATGTAAATTTATTTTTAAAATAACAATGTCCAAGGAAAAGCAGTAGCTATGAAAGATGTAGTAAGACTAAGTGAATTATTTCTTGAGACATATATTTTTGGCAACATCAATTTGTTATCTTTTTCTTAGCCACTGCTTTTCCTTGGACATTTTTATTTATTTTATAAATAAAATACATGTAAATTTATTTTTTAAAAATAAAAATGTCCAAGGAAAAGCAGTAGCTAAGGAAAAGATGAAGCTAAGGAATTAATGTTGCCAAAAAATTATGTCTCAAGGAAATAATTCCTTAGTCACATTAATTCCTTAGCTACATCTTTTCTATACTTTGCTTTTCCTTGGACATTTTTATTTATTTTACAAATAAAATACATGTAAATTTATTTTTTAAAAATAAAATGTCCATGAAAAGCAGTGGCTAAGGAAAAGTATGTTAAGCTAAGGAATTAATGTTGCTAAAAAATTATGTCTCAAGGAAATAATTCCTTAGTCACATTAATTCCTTAGCTATGTATCTTTTTTCACTGCTTCTTTCCTTGGACATTTTTATTTTAAAAATAAATTTCTTACATGTATTTTATTTATAAAATACATAAAATGTCTGCTGAAAAGCAGTAGCTAAGGAAAAGATGTAGCTAAGGAATTAATGTGACTAAGGAATTATTTCCTTGAGGACATACTTGGTAATATTACTCCTAGTTTCATCTTTTCCTTAGCTACTGCTTTTCCTTGGACATTTTTTATTTATTTTATAAATAAAATACATGTAAATTTATTTTTTTAAAATACAAATGTCCAAGGAAAAGCAGTAGCTAAGGAGAAGATGTAGCTGAGGCATTAATGTGACTAAGGAATTATTTCCTCAAAACATAATTCTTTGGCAACCTCAATTCCTTAGTCACATTAATTCCTTAGCTACATATCTTTTTTCTTAGCTACTGCTTTTTCCTTCTTTGATTTTCTATTTTTGTTAAATAAATTTACATGTATTTTATTTATAAAATAAATAAAAATGTCCAAGGAAAAGCAGTATGGTTAATTACCTTATTTCTACATGATAATGATAATTATCATAATAGTAATATACCTGAGTCAACAATACAATATACAGATGTTAAAACAATCGGTAATTATATTCTAATACAATATTCAAGACGATTGTTTTATTTATTAAACTTGTTGTTTTTAATCCAAACCGATCCAAACATGAACATGATAAAGTTGCATATTCAAAATTACTCGTCGCTAGCCTGCCGGTAAAACAGCTGGCTTAGTATTAATATACAGTAATTAGATGAGAACCGTTTTCTCATAAATGTCGTCTAAAATCTCGACTATAACCTCAAGCTGTCATTTTAATGTTAATTCGAGTAAAACAAAAAATTATGCTTAATTTATTGAAAAATATTCATGATTAGAATGATTAGAAACAAATTACAAACATAAATAGTCTATCTATCAATAATTTAGTTTCTTTTGTAAAATGCAATTGATATTCTAAATTTTTTACTTTAAGGGAATCTTACAGAATATCCGACGTCGGCCCGACTGAAATCCCGACTTTCCTCCGACTTAATAAGTCGGGACACTCAGTCGGCCGACAGTCGGGCCGACGGAAGTTTTCTACCTGGGTATAGTTGTCTGAATTATCGGTTTTTTACCTGGCTTACCTGTGGACGGGCGACCAAAAAACTGCTTGAAGGTATGTGCAACGTGTTTTAGGTCTCAAGGACTACCATTTGACAGGTTTTTGTTGTATACGCTTCTGTCTAGTTTTTTTGCCATCAGCCCACTATATGGGCAAATAGATCATATGCATCTCACGAGCCTGGATAGCTATCCTGACTATCCAGCTGGCTGAAATCACAAACTGATTGTCTTATCTCTTAAGCTATCCAGTACCTCGTTCATGTAGCTAAAAATTTTTTACAGTATATGTTATGGAATAGTTTTTTATCAATGATTTTGAGATCATGTTGAGATCTTCAACCTGCATGTGATTATTTTGTCTATATTACCATTGATTGTAGATTGTCAGCATCAACCAAATCACTGTTCAACCTATTCAAGCCATCAGCTACAAGCAACGTCAAGCATGGGTAATTAATTTAATTAATGGCTTTCACTTATGTACTTATTATATTGTTTATATGAATATCAATAATTATTGTTCATATGTTCGATAATAAACGATTATGTACTACGATGCTAATGAAGCAGTTTTTTATTCTTGGATATATTATAATAACTGGCTCTTGGATCATCGATTTAAATCTTAAAAAATTGGGTACAAAGTCATTTAGTAATGATTTAAAAATGAAAAAAGAACCTTGGAATACTCAAAAATTACCGATTCAGTCGGTGATCGATAAATCGTAATGCTTTATTCACTTACGTAACAATCTGATTAACGCAAAAAAAAAAAATTATTTTATTAAATATAATGGGGATTCAAGGCAAAGCAAAACTATCAACCGTCGAGTTAATTAACGATTGATGGACGTAGGGAAACTTTTTCTTCCATAACTGCTCTATGATAGAAGTTACAGAAGGAGAAGCTTGTCTCGAGTATCTTTGGACAGTCTAGTTTTAGCTTTAAGAGGGTCAATTAAAGTTTATATCGTTCATTTCGTTTTATTGTTCGACTGCATGAAAGTTTTTTGAATAATAGAAAAATTGTAAAAGTCTGTCTGAAGTAATAACTCATATAGAGTATTCAACAATACATACCACAGGTAATAGAATATTTGAAATTAAATATTGTGCATTGTAAATTCAGCTATATTGTGTTCAATTTATTAGTACTTTATAAAAACATTGTAAATACTTTAACTACATGATATTTAATTAATGTCACTGTAATTATTTATTGATATTGTTTTTTTTTTTTTAAATACTCTGATAAAGTTTTAATAAATGTAAGAAACCTCAGCCACATTAACGATATTTCATTTAAACGGTCTCTATAACTGTGATCTGTATCAATAAAACCAGAATTTTGTATTTCTTATTTGTATCATTTGTATAATATAATGTTCACGAGTACTTTTTATACTAATTGATATCATTTTTTTTTTTTTTTTTTTGTGTATTATGCATAGCACAAGGGACATGCAGTTCAATGAGATTGAAGGGACTGCGAGGATGTATTTACGAGGTCGTCCCATCGTTTTTTATGCACCAACACCTCTTATTGAGTCTTACGATCTGCACAAAGTTATTATACCGCCGCAAAGTAAACTAAAGCTTGATTGGGTATATGGCTACAGAGGACGAGATTGCAGGAGTAATCTCCATTTTTTGCCTACTGGCGAAATTGTTTATTTTGTTGCTGCTGTTGTAGTTCTCTATAACATGGAAGAACACAGTCAGAGGCACTATTTAGGACACACTGATGACATCAAATGGTAAATCTTTATTTACTAAGATAACATAAACAATGTCAAGTTTTTCAATTATTATTAAATTTTATTTGTTTATTTATTTCAACAATTTTAACTTGGATAAAATTATCAACATTATCATTCTTTATAGCATAGCTATTCACCCAAACAAAATGATCGTAGCAACTGGTCAAGTAGCTGGAACAAACAAAAAAGATGCCTTGGTAAGTTTAAAAGATTGATATTTTGAAAAATTCACATAAACCAAATAAAATTAAAATTAGTAATTCACATTTAAAAAACAGCCACATATCCGTATATGGAATGCAGTAAGTCTTGCAACTTTGAGTGTTATTGGAAGTGGTGAATTCGATGGATCAATTTGTTGTCTGTCATTTTCCAAAGCAGATAATGGTAATTTTCTTTGTGCAATCGATGAAACATCTGATCATAACATATCAATTTGGGACTGGCAAAAAGGAGAACGCGGAGTAAAAGTAACTGAGACAAAGGTATGAATACTTACAAAATTATATTGATTTACATTTTTTTTCTCTTGGTATAAGTTATATTTTTTCATATGACTCCAATTAAAGTGCTCTGTCGACACAGTAGTTTGTGCTGAATGGCATCCACTAGAACGCAACCAAATCGTTTCTTGCGGTAAAGGACATGTTTCATTTTGGTCACTCGATGGTGGTAATATGCTTTATAAGCGAATGGGAGTTTTCGAAAGTAGAGAAAAACCAAGATACGTTACATGTGTTGCATTTAATCAAAACGGTGATATACTTACTGGTGACAGTAACGGAAATATCATCGTATGGGCTCGAGGTACTATTTATATTTTAAAAAATGTTAAGAATTCTCAAGTCCATTACTTACCTCTATTTACAAATTCTGGAACTATTAGGTACAAATACAGTTGCTAGACTTGTTAGAAATATTCATGAAGGATCAATTTTTTCAATATGTGTGTTGAAGAATGGAAACATCATTACTGGTGGTGGAAAAGATGGAAAAATTTTGTATTTTGATGAGTCACTCAATTTAGCTGGCGAAGGGGTTCAAATAGAAGATCATTTTGGGGGTATACGAACGGTATCAGAAAGTCGAGGATCACAATTGTTAATTGGAACAACGAGAAATTGCATTCTTGTTGGTGATTTTGAAATTGGATTTTCTCCAGCAATGCTGGGTCATATAGAAGAAGTATGGGGACTTGCTGAGCATCCGATTTTGTTACAATTTGCGACTGCTGGACATGACCGACTCCTTCAAATGTGGGACAGCCCTAGTCATTCTGTTGTGTGGAGCAAAGACATTGGGGTATTATTGTTATTATTATTATTATTATTATTATTATTATTATTATTATTATTATTCCTTAAGGAACAAGCTCAAAGTATTTGTTTTTCACCTGATGGAGAAGTTATTGTTGTTGGCTGTGTTTCTGGAAAGTGGTTGGTTATTGACAGTGAATCACGAGAAATTTATGCACATCATGCTGATGGTGCAGAGCCTATTCAGGTAATTTATCTCCAAAGCTTACCCCAAACTCATTGACTAATGAAATACGCAATTTTTAGACTTGTCGATTTTCTCCGGATGGTACTCTTCTTGCAATTGGATCGAGGGATAATCATATTTACATTTATCAAGTTAGTGAAGATGCTAAAAAATATAGCCGTGTTGGCAGATGCATGGTAAGTCATGATTTGAGACAGTAAGATACCATGCGTTTAGTCTAGAAGTTTTTTTTATATATTTATAAATTAAAAATTTAATTTAATTTCTTAATGGTGTTAACATTTATGTCAATATTGATTTATTCACTCTGTAGGGGCATTCAAGTTTTATTACACACCTTGATTGGTCTTCTGATGGACAATATCTGCGAACTAACAGTGGGGACTATGAGCTACTTTATTGTAAGTTGCGTAATCAATCATTTTTTCTTATTTTAACTACTAGTCAGAAAAAAAACAAATCTTTTTTAGGGAATCCTGGTGTTTGTAGACAAATTCCACAATCTTCGAGTTTACGAGATGTGGATTGGGCAACACATACTTGTAGTATATCATTCGAAACAATCGGCATATGGCCAGAAGGAGCTGATGGTACTGATGTGAATATCTGTGCTCGCAGTGGTGATGGAAAACTTCTGGCAACAGGTGATGACTTTGGTAAAGTCAAACTTTTTTCATACCCAGCATGTCAACCAAAGGTATGCAAAATCATTTACTTAATTTTTTTCAACTTAATGTATATTTATTGATCCTCACAATTTAATATGAACGCGATAATAATAACGCTCTATACTTAATTTTTATTTTAATTTAACACTTGGTTTAGGTATCAAATTAACACAAAGAAAATTAAAAAAAAATTCATTCCAATTTAAGATTTTTGATATAGTCAACAATGTATTTCAACATTGAAATTGTATAAAATGTAGTTTTGTGTTAAGTTTTCCATTCAACACAACCCGACAGTGTTAAACTAACATATCAGACTGTAGCAACTTTAACAAACAAATTTTTACACTCCCACTTCTTCGTTTTTTAAACTAAGTTTTCAGCTGTGTAAGTTATGGACTGTTGGATTTTTTCTAGTTTTTTTTAATCTAAATTTACATACATTACGAAATGAGTCCACTTGATTTTTTCAAACACTTATTAACAAGCAATGAATTAGTTTTGCCAGGTAAATTTTAATAGAATGGTCAAAATTTTAACTATATTTTCAGACTCTCGCACATGTTTATGGTGGCCATTCGAGCCATGTAACAAATGTAACTTTTCTCCAAGATGATGCGCGCTTAATTACAACAGGAGGAGCTGATACAAGTGTTTTACAATGGATCATAAACTAAAATCCAAATGTATTAAATAATTGATCATAAAGACCTGGATGTCAGTCACAGTAGATCGAAAATAAAAAAAAAAAAACAGTAAAGCAAATTTAACTACGATACCGTCCGGGCAAATGTTCCACAATATATATGTCAATTCTTAAAATTTTTTTTTTCTAAATCTTGATAAATCATTCACTGATTATGCTGCATTCATAGGTTTGCAGATGCGATTGAAGTGCATATAATTGATATAAAAAGAGCTATTTTTTACTTTTTCAAAAATTAAAAACGATATTTTTTTAGAAATATGCATAAATTAATAAATAAATTACAAAAGCTGTTAATAATCGTCTATTTGAACCCATGTATTACAGAAGTTTTTATATTAGTATTCTTCTTTATCATGGTTTTGCAGTATGTTAATCACCTGACGCTTGATTTTAATAGTTCACTAAAACATAAAAAACATAAAAAGATGATTTTTTGAGAGGATTTCACGTTTAACTTATTTATCAGCTCGAGCAATACAGTACAGATACAAAAACCAAAAGATATTCGCAATGATACCGTAAAGACAATGGATTGTCATACTTATCAAATACAAAAAAAAAAAAAATGTATAATTTTATAAAAATAAATATTTAGATTTACAAAAAATAAAGACTGAATTTTTTTTCTACAAAATGAGATAAATAATAAATTTTTTAATATCCGACCAGAGTAATAAGTAGTAATAATTAATCAATTATTCAATAAGTTAGGCTTTGATGATTGAAGCATTTTAAAATTTTTTACATTTTTTAATGAGTGAATACTCACGTTTTCGATGTCAATATGACATCCTTTAGATGTTAAATAAATCATTGATCAAAATCATATGAAATTATTAAAATTATTTGGTATTTGTTGTTAATATATTATGAACAGAGCCGGAAAGTTCGTCTGTTATTTCAGTTTGCCGTAAATACCATGGCAACATGGTGAAATATAGTTAAAAAAAAAAGACGATCTGAACCTCGTACATGGAAAAAATGGCCTAAAAAAATGGCCTTATTTTTTTGGCCTCTTAAAAATGGCCCTTTAAAATGGCCTTATATTTTTGGCCTCTTAAAAATGGCCTTATTTTTTTTTTTTGGCTTGATTTGTTTTTTTTTGGATTGATTTATATTATGAATCATAAAGTAAATAAAAATGAGAAGATATTACATATATGATATACAATGATGTCGATTTATTATATAATGCAAAAATTATAGAAATATATTAATCATCAAAGCCTGCCTCATTTATTTTGAAACCGATGAAAATGAAAACAAAAATTTACTAATTATTTTTATTTAAAAATGTTTTTTTTTTTTATGTTACATTATTGTATTTTAGTAGATAATTGATGAAACTTTCTTTATCAGTTTTAAAAGTTTTATCAATGTATGTGTGTATAGATAAATAAATAAACTACCTTGGTTTACTTTTCACTGTCCTCTCTTTCTCTGACGTCAACAAAATAAAGATAAATAAAAATAAAAAAACCAACAACTTGATAAAATATGGCTGAAAGTGAGGGCGCGTGTAAATGCATTTTAACTTTCTATTCAGTCGAAGACTGGTCACTTGACGTAACGTACGTTAAATTTTAAAGGTTAAAAAACTATAAAAAAATTTTAGAATTAAGTTTTGTAATAATTTCACGAATCATACTATTCAATGAAACAATGGAACAGTTTAGTGGTATACACCTAGAAGTGCCTAGTTGTGAGGAGGCTGTAAACAGTTCATTAAACCATGCTTGTATTATAATTGATAATCAAAAATCGAATTGTGATTGGAAATTCATATCAAGGGCACATCTTTCAGGTGTAAGTTGTATTCTAAAAATAAGTAATGTATTATATTTTTTTATGAATAAACCTAATTCTTTCAAATTATTCTAGAATGACTTTGAAAATCATTTGAAAATTCCTCAACACTCACTACGAACAATAAAAGTCAATGCAGATTACTATTACAAATGGATAATTGCTAATAATACTATAGAAAATTTGGACTCATCGTACTCAGAACGGTAATAAAATTTTTGTTTAACTTATATAGGGATCTGACTGAAAACATCATAATCAACAACTGTTTATCACGAAATTTTTTTTTTTTCTGTTTAAAATGTTAACAATAATACAGTATGAATATCGTTAGTATTGTCATTGACGTTATGATGATTGTTATGAAGTGTATTTTATTTTTGATGAATAAATGTATCATTAAGAAATGTCATCATTATTTCAATTAAGTATACTATTAACTCACGATGTAAAATAAAGGTAACGTTACAGTCGAATTTACTTGAAGTTTTTATTAAAGAAAAGAGAGCGTGACTAGAAATGATAAATCTACTTCTTCTCACAGCAAAATGACGTTTAATGCATATCTCTTAGGTTTTTCAATTTATATTCCGACTGACTATAATACATCCTCAAAGAAAAAAAGTATTGGTGTCATGGCGGTATAATATGCGAGCGCATCACAATTTAAATTTGTCGCTTAATCTTTGAGCTTAGTGCCTCATCTTCGAATTTACTTAATTCTGATAGGGTCATCAGAAGAGCGTTCGATTACTAGCCGAGGGCCTGGGCCTCGGCCAACAGGAATACAACTTGATACACGGAGAGAAGTTTCCAATAAAAATTATTGTGCTGGCACAGTAAAAAAGTGGCCAAACTGAATTCTCTTAGAAATTGTTAAGTTTATAATAATATTTGTTTTCTTTTTAACATATTTTATTATGTGTTCTACAAAAATTGTTAAACAGCACAACAATTTTTAATAAACCGACAATTTTTATTATATGTATTATAATTTTTGTTTTAAGAAAAATAATTTTTTTTAGTCGTAAAACAAATTTTATTAGTATAGTTGAATAATTTTTATTAAACAGCACAACAATTTTTACTGTCCAACAATATTTGTTGATCTTCTAAAAATTATTGTAGCGCAGTAGAATAAATTTTGTTGTGCCAGCACAATAAAAGTTCCCTTTCTTTTATACAAAACCGAACGTAATCCGGAAGATTCGGGATCTTTCGGTATATAAGTGCCGAATTGCCAACAGCTGTCCGGTTAAATGTTAATAACGTTAATAACTAAGTCGCATTTTAGCCGTGAGAAGTTTATAATAAAATCCAATTATTTCAATAATAACTAATTATAAAAAAAGTTAATAATTTAATTAAAAAAAAACTAGAATAATGTTCAAAAAAAGAATCACGGAAAAAAAATAATATTGTCATGTAGTTATTAAATCTAATTATCTGTGTAACTAACATAACCTCCATGACATCTTGACACTTTTTTGTAGTGAAAAAAAACATTATATGATTAATAAATTACTAAATAAATAAATGTATGACAATACAATATAATCACAAAAACTACATTTTTTTTTTAAATCAAAGCCTAAAACTTTCAAGCAAAATTTTGCTATAATTTAGCAACTTTTTCTCTCAGTGTATCCATGAAAAAAGAATGCTATTATTTTCACTCAAGAATATTATTGCATATAAGACAAATTGTATATAAAATTGAGGGACTTTATCCATAAACCAAGGCGTACAAGTATTTACAGCAAAACAAAAAGTGTCTAAAATTTAGGCAATTTTGTTTTAAATTAAACCAAATCTGTTATAAGGCAAGACATAATATTGTCTAAAATTTAGACATTTTTGTAATTCATAGAACCAAACTTGTTACAAAGCAAGACGGCAGTGTCTAGAATTTAGACACTTTTGTTTTTTGAAAAACAAAATCTGTTACAAAGCAAGACGACAATGTCTAGAATTTAGACATTTTTGTAATTCATAAAACCAAACTTGTTACAAAGCAAGACGACAGTGTCTAGAATTTAGACATTTTTGTAATTCATAAAACCAAATTTGTTACAAAGCAAGACGAAAGTGTCTAAAATTTAGATACTTTTGATTTTTTTCAAGACGATTATATTTATTAATAAGAAAAAAAAATATCAATTTAATTTCTCCAATTGTTTTAAAGGAAGGATATAAGTGGTTTAAAATAAATCTTTTTTCACTATATTTGATGTTTCTAATAGTCGAATTGAACTTGAATAATACGTAATCGAGAATTTCATTTTTTTCCAATGCGACATATTCTTGTTTCCTACCAAACTCTTTTTTACTTTTTAAAAATTTTTTTTTTTCTTAGACAAAAATTTCTATTTAACAGAAATTTTTTTTCACAGTGTACGTTTTTAATTATGTTTTGTATTTTAATTATTGAGATTTTGAATATAAATGTTGATTTACTGCTTTTCTTAAATTTTGTTTATTAAATTTATTATTTGATTAATTCTCCCGAGTAGAAACTTGTTCAGGATAGCCTGAACACTGATCCAGGCCTGATCAGGATATCGTAAGGCTATCCCTATTCAAGTAACTCTATCACATCCTGATCAAGCCTGGATCAGGCACCTACATCTTTTCCTTAATAGGGATAGCCTGATCCAGTCCGGATCAGGACTTGATCAAGATAAAAGTATTAAATTTATTTAATTTTTAAATAATTTCATCTTGATCAAGTCCTGATCCGACTCAAACTATCCCTATTAAAGATAGAGTAGGAATGGCCTGATCAAGATAGCATCAGGCTATCTGTATTTTATCCTTAATAGAGTAGCCTGATCCATTCTGGATCAAATCTTGATCAAGAAAAAATTATTGAATTTATTTTTTTTTCAAATAATTTTTTCTTGATCCAGTCTTGATCCAGAATTAATCAGGCTACTCTGTTAAGGATAGAGTAAGGCTAGCTGGATCCAAAATGGATGAAGAAACAAGTATCAAATTTGCGTCTTTGAATTTTACAAATTGCCTGATCAGGATAGCATCAGGCTATCTGTATTTTATCCTTAATAGAGTAGCCTGATCAAATCTTGATCAAGAAAAAATTATTGAATTTATTTTTTTTTCAAATAATTTTTTCTTGATCCAGTCTTGTTCCAGAATGGATCAGGCTATCCCTATTAAGGATAAAATAGAGATGGCCTGATGCTATCCTGACCAGGCAATTTGTAGAACCTATGAGGACAAAAAGTTAGTACGAATTATCGAATGGCTCAATGGCCGAGCGTGTCAAGTACTAGCGTTGTAATCCCGTGTCGAAGGGTTCGAACCCCGGTCGTAGCAATAATTAGTTAGGTAAATTATCAATTAGGTCAGTTTGTAATAATAAAGTTTATCTGTATTCTGTTAAGCGTTAGATTTCAAATTAAAAAAAAAAATAAATTTGAAATTATTAATTTTTGCAGATTTTATTGTTTTACTTTGTTTCGTTTCATTTTCTTGGTTAATATTATTATTATTTTGTTTGAGAAATTATTCCATGGATTTTAAGCTTTGAGACTACGTTTTTGGTTATTATTAATTTTTACGTTTTTGGTTTCTCATTTATTAATTTTTGGTATTAATGTTTGGCCTAAAAATCAGACAAACCAATTGTATATTTAATATTTATTTATATTAATTTATAAATAATGTTTTAAAAATACTAATTCCCATACCCGTGTAGGAATCGCCAAGCATGGAAACATGGCCATACACTGGCCGATAAACGGCAGCCCATGATTGGTAGCCAAGCAAGGGCCATTAATGGGATATACTTGGCAAACGATCGGTCCATTATTGTGTTGCCAAGATTGGCAGTCTTGTCTTGGCCAACGTCTGGCCATTAATTGGCTGGCCATTCAATGGCTGCCATTCATCGGCCAATTCATGGTAAACGCATTGCTGGCCATTTAATGGCTGCCGTTCATTGGCCGATCCTTGGCAAATTCATGACTGGCCATTAATGGCTGCCGTTCATCGGCCAATTCATAGCAAATTCATGGCTGGCCATTTAATGGCTGCCGTTCATCGGCCAATTCATGGCAAATTCATGGCTGGCCATTTAATGGCTACTGTTCATCGGCCAATTCATGGCTAAATCATGGCTGGCCATTAATGGCTACCGTTCATCGGCCAATTCATGGCAAATTCATGGCTGGCCATTTAATGGCTACCGTTCATCGGCCAATTCATGGCAAATTCATGGCTGGCCATTTAATGGCTGCCGTTCATCGGCCAATTCATGGCAAAATCATGACTGGCCATTAATGGCTACCGTTCAATTTTTGACAAAAAAAAAAACAAGACAATAGAAAAAAAAAAATCAACAATGGAGCATTAAAATTAAATGAATAA
This sequence comes from Aphidius gifuensis, assembly GCF_014905175.1. Taxonomy (NCBI): domain Eukaryota; kingdom Metazoa; phylum Arthropoda; class Insecta; order Hymenoptera; family Braconidae; genus Aphidius; species Aphidius gifuensis. The sequence goes on from NC_057788.1 coordinate 17,414,842, forward strand.
ATAAATATATTTGTATTTGAATGATCATCTTCAGAAAAGTCTACCAAGTCTACGAGTGAACTTAATTACTACAAGAGAACAAAAAACTTCCGAAATATCTATATCGCGCTCGTGGCTCAGTTAGTTAAAGCATAGGTTTAGTGTAGGTTTAGGTTTTCGGTCGAGAGTTCGCGCCTGGCGAGAGGCAGAAAAAAAAAAACATTTATTATAAAAAAAAACAGAGTTGGACTTGATAATCTATATATGCAATTGAAAAAAAAAATATTTTTTTTATTTTTATTTATAAAAAAATTGATTTCGCAAGTAATGGGCCAATCTTGGCAAATGTTGATGGGCGAATCTTGGCAAATTTTAATGGGCCAATCTTGGCAAATGTTAATGGGCCAATCTTGGCAGCCAATATTAGAATGGTGTAACGCGCCAGGCCCGGCGTATGAGTGGCCCATTAATGGCAAAATTTCGCCATGCATCGGCCGTTGCATGGCCGTGTTGTAGTCTCCTACACGGGTAGCAACAGTCCGAGAAGGTATATCTGATACCAAAATGTCATATTACAATCTATATTGTGCAGTTTTTTTTGTTGTTAATTTTATTTAGAGGTCTGTGTGATCCATTAAATAGAATTGAGTTTCGTTTTTCTGGATTTAGTTTCAACCTCCATGTGGTATAAAAGGTGTTAATTTTATTTATTAGATTGTTTAATGTTTCTTGAATTATTGCTGGTGATTGGTCTAGTTTATATATATGATAAGATCATCTGCAAAACCAATTGAGTGTGGGATTAGACTTTTTTCTATTCTTGTTAAAGAGCACAGCTGATTTAGGCAGCTCACCGTTTAATATATACCTATAAATTGATTGAAAAATTCATCCTGTGCAGGCTGCTAGGAATACGGATCCAAAAAGGTTAAATCCTGATCACGATTCAATCAGATTTTCCGATCAATATAGAAAGTCAAATAACATATTATTATATCATAATATTTTCAAAATTTAAATTTAAAAATTATGATTTTTTTATATTTATAATAAATTGTTTTTTCAACATAAAGGACTGCTGGAAGTATCATTTGCCGAATAAAGGATAAAAAATTGGATTACGGTGGTATTTACACAATACTGGTTAATAATGATGATAGCTGTAAATTTCATGATACCACTGGATTTATCAACTTATACAAACGTAAGAAAAGAAAAAAAAAATAATTTTAAGTAAGTTGAATTTCATTAAAACTAATTATAAAATATTTTTGTTTTTTTTTTTTCTCTAGCGCTTTTTTATATTTTTAGCATTATCTGTTGTGCATTAGCGCTCATAGCAATTTCCAAAATGATCGTGAAAACTTATTTCACTAGGAAAAATTTTAGTAATTCTGGAAATAATTCAGTTGTTGTATCTGCTCAAAAAAGAAAAACACGTATTCAGTCGATTGATACGTTCCGAGGGTAATTATGATTTTAAATTTATAACAATAAAAAAGAAGTCTTGAAGAGACAACAATTTTTTTTAGATTTCATTAAAAAAAAAAAATTCTTTATCGTTTTTTGGAATTGTGCTTTATTCAATCAAAATATGATAAAGTCAAGAGTGCTTTCAATAACTATTGTTAACGCCATGAAGTTGAATCTAGTTAACTTATCATTTTATCGATTTCACGGACTGTTTCTCATTTTAAAATTACGAATATATAACGAGAAAAATTCATAATAATAAACAATTTATTAACACGAAATAAATTTGTTTGTCGTTAATCTCAGTTCAATGCTGAACTACCAGAGTAGAAATTTACTTCAGATTCTGATCGAAAACTTGATTGAAATTCGATCCCACACTGAGAAAAGAAAATTCTAAAACTAATACAAAAACTTCTTAATAATAGAACAATAATAGAACAAAAGTTCTTGCAAAAAAAGTTCTTAGATTATGGAAAAATTTTCTTATATTAAATAAAAAACTTCGTAATTCAAGAACGAAAAATTTCTTGAATTATGGAAATATTGTCTTGAATTATAACAAATACGTCTTGAATTATAAAAAAAAAATCTTAAATAATAACAAAATTTTTTTCATGAACATTAGTTAGTTAAACGTTTCAGTTCCCTATATATTACTTTTTAATTATATTATGTTTTAATAATATTTATCTTTTCTGAATAATAATTTATTAAAATTATTTAAAATTTATTAAAATTATTTGTAGTTATCCTAATCATATGAAGTCGTGAGATTTTTTTTATGAGACACGGATTTTGACATTTATTTTTATAATTCATCTAAAAATATATCTTTTTAGCTGCACATATATAACTAAGTATTTGTCAATTGACAATTAATATATTTCAACTGAATATTATATATTTTATTTTTGGAATTCCAACTATGAAGTTCAAAAATTAGAGATATAGATATAATCAAGATACAAAATAAATTTAATTTATGTTTAATTTATATTTTTTCTAAATAAAAAGTAAATATAATTTATTATTGGATTATATTTTTCAAAATAATAAAGTAAATTGAAAATTTACATCATTTGAATTCGTAAAAAGATATAACTAAAATTTATTTTCGTTTTACTTTTTTTTTTGTGAATTTTTGTAAGTAGTATAAGCATAGCCAATAAAAAAATTTTTTTTTAACAAAACATTAGTCAGTTAAACGTTTCAGCTGCACATATATAGCAAATAATTTTTATTATTAGTAATTATAATCATTAGTAAATAATTTATCACACATAACTAAATATTTGCCATTATATTTCAGATAAAAAATGATATATATTTATTTTTTGCAATTTTAACTATAAAATTTGGAAAAATGTATTTAAATACAAAATAAATTTAATTTATATCTTTTCAGTCAAATTTATAATTTACTTTATATTTTTTAAAATTAATCCGATATAAATAAAATTTACTTTATATTTCTGAAAAATATAATTCAAATATAAATTATATTTACTTTATATACATATATAAAAAAAAAAATTTAATACAATTTAACACTGCATTTATTCATACTCCTTTTTTCTGGTATTTTAATTTATCAAAATAAATCATATTAATATTATTAGCCAAATAAATTAATTAAAATACCAAGGAAAAGCAGCAGCTAAAGAAAAGACGAAGCTAAAAAATTGATGTTTCTTACTATTTATTTTCTTTGCCTGCATTAATCCCTTAGCTTCATCTTTTTCTTAGCTACTGCTTTTCTTTGGTATTTTAACAAATGAAATTGATGCAATTTATTTGAATAATTTAAAATACCAAGTCGCCAAAGAAATTAAATGACAAGCGTTATCAATTCCAATCATTATTATTATTTTAAATGACAATACAACAACACGCCGAAGATGTTTACACATTTTCCGCGAGTCTAGATGGCTCACAAATTTTTTTTATTTAGAAATTAATGACTTGATCTAATAAAATTTATGTACTGAAATATTAATAAACACGAATGTGTTTAAATTGTTACAAATAAATATAATGAAAAGAAAAATTAGTTTATTCATTTATTGAAATATTTATATCAAAGAAAATTTAGGAGACATTTATTTTAATCTTTTATTGTATGAATTATATTAATGCATATGATACACAATATTTTTTTTTTTTTCAAATTTTATATACTCTTGTTTTAAATACTGAATTACGAATAAATTGTCAATTGAGGGTCCGGATGCAATAACAGGTCGAGCGCTTGAAGACAAGAAAATGCTATGTTGCTGCGGGTGGAAAATAAGAAAAATTGAAAATAAAAAATAAAAAAAATAAATAAATACAGTCATTAATAAAATTAAAAAATACATATTTTTTTCTAAATAAATTTTTTTTTATGATAATCAGTTTCCGCGATAAAAAATAAAAACGAATTTTTTTTTTTTTTTTTGATAAAAGATACTTCTTTTTAATCATATAACTCGAGACAACTTGAGTTGACAACAAATCGACTTGAAATTTTGACTACAGCTTCATTATAAGCTACCGATTGCAACAGTTTGATCAAAAACTCATTTATTTATATAGTTTAATTTTAGTTATATGATTGTTTAATGTCGAGAAAAAATTTAATTTGTCTAACTTTGAATGAAAAAAGAGTCGGAGAAATTTAAAAATAAAGTAACTTTTTAGTGGCAATATTGTTGAGCAGTATATCAAGAAGTTTTGTACAAATTTTTAGATATTTTTATTAAGTACTTACTGAGTTATTAATTTAGCAACAAATTGTGAGCTGCCATTAAGGCTATATATGCGTGATCGACAGCTTCCTCTCTTGCAAACGCCTATGTTCGCGCGTTTGTATATATCTATATAAATACAAACAGTATACGCGCAATTCGTATTTGAAACAAGAGTATATAAAATTTGAAAAAAAAAAAAATTGTGTATCATATGCATTAATATTATTCATACAATAAAAGATTAAAATAAATGTCTCCTAAATTTTCTTTAATATAAGTATTTTAATTAATGAATAAACTAATTTTTTTATTTTCATTATATTTATTCGTAATAATTTAAACACATTCGTGTTTATTAATATTTCAGTACATAAATTTTATTAGATCAAGTCATTAATTTTTAAATAAAAAAATTTGGTATCATAAGGAGAATAAAATCGTAGTCGTACATATAATCGCGTCGTGGTTAAGTCGGTAAAGCGTCGGAATTAGAATAGGTAGATTTAGGTAGCGTTGATAGTGTCAGGAGTTCAAGTCACTTCTCAGGCCAAAATTTTCTGATACAAAAAAAAAAAAAAAAAATTCAACCAACCAACCAAAAAATTCAACCAAGTTCGAATAGTAATAAAAAACAATTAAAAAAATGTTTGTTAACATAATTTTTTTTTCTCTTATATTTATTTATGTAAAAGAATTTTTTTTCTTGATTTGTTCAATATTTTTCTTGGATTATAACAAATACTTCATAAACCAAGAAGCTTACTTCTAAAATCGCGTACATTTTGTTACAATCCAAGAACCTTACTTCTAAAAATTAGAACATTTTGCCATGATTCAAGAAATTTTTGTTATTATTTGAGAATTTTTTTTATAATTCAAGAAGTATTTGTTATAATTCAAGACCTATTTGGCCATAAACCAAGAACCTTACTTCTGAAAATTAGAACATTTTGCCATGATTCAAGAAATTTTTGTTATTATTTAAGAATTTTTTTTTATAATTCAAGACGTATTTGTTATAATTCAAGACAATATTTCCATAATTCAAGAAATTTTTCGTTCTTGAATTACGAAGTTTTTTATTTAAGAGGAATGACAACCTTTGAAGATCTAACCTTATCTGTCATTTTTTCCAAACAACTTTTTAATTAGTAAAAAACAATATAAAGACCTAAAATTTGGTAAAGTCACTTATAATATTATAATGCACTGCATGACAGTATCAGAATTTGTTTATTTAACAAAAAAAATTAAAGATTCGTTTATCGACGGAGTTTACAATAAATAAATTTCCAAACAACTTTTTTTATTCTAAAACTTAATTAAATTTTATGAAATTTTACGAGGTTGATTAAAAAATTATTCTCTAGTGCATGACACTATTTTATTTGCAAAATACTAAAAAAATTTTTTTATATTTTTACAAAAAAAAAATTTTTTTTACCAGCAATGATAATTTATCCGGGGGAACTCGAAATTAAATTGGTGGCGCTGGGTATGCTATTTTTGTTATGTTTTGGGACTTATTTAACAATTGGCATTTTATTGTTGTGTCAAAAATAATTCCATAAAAAGTTAATTAATGGTTATAAAATTAAGTAATTTACACTTAATCAAATGTAAGTTAGGTAAATTTGAAACGCAAAACATATGGTTAATTATCGGATTAGTGTTTAGTATAAAACTGCAAGTGTAAGCATTGTAATTTTTTGTGGTTATGAATAACTTGATCGATAAAATAAAAACAATCAAAAAGAATCAGTATATAAATCAGTATATGCTCGTGGATAATCTAAATATATGACTGGAAAAATAGTAAGACAAAGCTCTAGAATTAATCTCTTCTCTATTGGTTATCATTTTATTGGCAGCATGTTATTTTTGGGAAACGATTGCATCAAATGCATGAAAACTGATCCTCAAAATTTAAACTTCTTTTTTTATTCTAACATCTTAAATTTTGTAAAATTTTGCATGGGTTCTAATTATTTGGAGATAATATTTAACTTTCAACTACTTAAAAATTCAAAATCGGAACGATAAACACAGATAAGAAAAGCATATATAAAAAATGCATGCGCTAGTTTTTATATAAATTTGCTCCTTTATATATATAAAGGAATTAGGTGGACCTTCGTCGAAAAATTCTCATTTTCGATTTGAAGAATACCTGAATACCTGATGTTTATCATGAATTAATAAATTCTGACTGATTAAAAATATTATTTCTCTTACCGAATTTATTTGGTGGACATATGTAATAATAAAAGTATTACATTTGAGTATGCAATGGTGGGATATATATAGATAGTTGATACGCATGAAATTTGTATAAAAATTAAAAAAAACGAGGTCTAAAATAAATATTAATCTTTTATAATTGTTTATAATACATGTACGGACAAATTGGTATACTGAATAAATATAAGTGATTTTACCACCAGATCGTCTAAAGTATGTCCCAATATTGAATACAATTGGGACTCACAGATGGAGCGAATGTGGTTCTGTTGGTAAAAATAAGGGAACAGTTAGGTCAAAATGAAAGGTTGTCATTCCTCTTAATGAAAGAAAATTTTTCCATAATCCGAGAACTTTTTTTGCAAAAACAAAAGTTCTATTTTTTAGAAGTTTTTTTTCTCAGTGCAATCAGAAAACCTGGTTAGAAACGGATCATTATATGTCATGCTCTATTCTAAAACTCGAAATCAATTTATTTATTTCTATCAGAGATTCAATATAAATTTATTACGTATAGTAAACTTAGAAGAAAGAATCCAAATGAAATTAATTAAATTCATTTCAATAAATTAAAATACCAAGGAAAAGTTGAAATCTTCATGAATTCCTCAGCTATAATCGTCCAAGTAAATTAAAATAATTGTATTAGATGGCTTGGGAATTAATATGAAGATTACAAATTATTCTATTTCATTTTATCTTTTCCTTTAGCTACATTAGCTAAAATAAATTAAATTATCTTGAATAATGGGTTATAGATTTTAATTTTTCAACATTTCTAATCTTTTAATTTTTTTGAAATACATTCTCGTCTTTATTCATTTACATAAATAATTAACAAATCTATTTCCTTGTATTACGCAAGATGGCTTAGGGGACCGGTCGGAACAGTGAGAAACAAAAAAACCCAAAAACGAAAATATATGTTTCTCTGAAACGAATCATCCCGTAAAATGTAAAAAAAAAATACGTGACATCATTTTATTTTTACAAACCACTCTGTAAAAAGTAGAAAATTAAAAAAAAAGAAAAGTGAGCACACCTATATTTAGGGTGGTATGTAAGTCCCAAAGTAGGATAATTCTTTGGGTTCAAAGAGGCCCTACCATAGTTTATAGTGGAGTGGGTATAAGCAGAGTGAAGCCATAGATGATTTTTACCTCGGAAGTGACGAAAATCTCTTATACCCCATACGGCGAGCACAAAATGTCGGACTAATAAAACCTCTGTGGCTTCACTCTGCTTATAGTCCGTAAGGTGATGGCAAAAAAACTAAACTCAACCGTATACGAAAAAAACTAGTCAAATGGTAGTCCTTGGGACCTAGAACACGTTGCATATACCCTCAAGCAGTTTTTTGGTCGCCCGTCCACAGGTAAGTCAGGTAAAAAATCGAATATTCAGACTCCTCATAATTACATAATTTTTTGTTTAAATACTTTTAATTTTATTTTATTAACTTAATTTTAAACTCTCAAGCAAAGTAATTGTAGCCCTGTCGAGATATTAATTTTTGAAAATTGAAAAAAACACGATATATAAGAGACGTTAAAATTGATTGGCGAGCTAGGGTATTTTTTTTTTTAATGTATTTTAAATATAAAAAAAATTGTGTGTGTTACCAGTACGCGCGAGGGAAGTGAAACTTTTTTCGCAGTCTGTTGAGTTATTTTATCATGTAGATGGTCTCACAAGTGTATAAGTAAGACACAAAAAACTATAAACACAGAGATTTTTCCCATGGTCTAGTAAAAAAAAAAAAACGAAAACCAAGTCATTTCATTTGGTTTTTTTAAGTTAATTTTTTTTTATATAAAGAATCGGAGTCTTTTAGAACCTAGGCAGGAAGTGACGACGGGCACAAGCCTGGGACAAGCCTGATTACCCGGCTCTCGGGCCTGTGTCAAGTCTGGAATGTTCACGATGTATTTGCTGGTGTCGGACTTGTGTATTGGGCTTGACACAGGCTTGTGTTCCCAGGCTCGACACCGACTTGCAAAAAAAATTATAAAAAAATATAAATAAACAATTATTATTAATTTATTAAGTTGACATTATTGTTTTTTACGCGATACAATTTGAATTAACGATAATTATATGAACGAAAATAAACGGCGTAACGAGGGATCGATCCTAAGTCTCTCACGTGGAACTCCAATGCTCTATCAAGTTAACCACCGGGGTATTAATAAAAGGCTCAGTCAAAATTTTTTATATGAATGAATTCATTCGAGAGTCAATTCACAGTCCTTGTAAAAGCCTGGCACGATAGTCAAAACCTAATAATTGTTATTTAAAGTTTCTATTTACAATTTATAGATCTAAATAATATAATTTTTTTTTTTATTGAATATATGCACAAGTCAAGTTCCGTGTCAGGCTTGGTAAAACGGGTTTGACACAAGGCTTGTGTGAGGCCGGGAAAAACAAAAAAAACAGGCTCGACACCGGCTTGGACTATTGAGGCCTGTGTGAGGCCGGTTGAAAACAACGGGAACAGTCTTGTGTCAAGCCTGTGCTCCCAAGGCTTGATACACGACCCTCGCACAAGCCTGGCACAGTTGTTCAAGCCCGAGAACTCCTACCTGGGAACCTCCATCTTCTTTATTGATTCTGCCATTTTTTTTCTCTTGGATCTATTCATCTTCAAATTTGTAATAATTCCAATAATATTAATATTTATCTAATTAATAATGAAAACAATAATATTGATAATGTTCATAATAATGTTACTAATATAAAGAATAAAATCAATATGATATTAATAATAGAAATTCCAATAACATTATCGATTAGTAATAACGAGATCAATGGGGGCCGATTTTGCTGTATTTTGTTTTATGTTTATTATGAATAATGTTTATTTATAGATTTATGCAATTATAAATTAAAGAAAAAAAATTTCTTATAATTTCTTCATCTTATAAATTTCATTTTTAATTTATATTCATCAATATCATTTGAATAGTATCTATAAACAAACAATTATCGAAAGAATCAAATCTGGTACTAAACAATATTTAAATTTGTTATTAGAGGTGAGCATATACGACATTTTTACTGAATATTGAATATTAATAAATATTTTGAACAATAGTTATTTAATAATGTACAATTTTATATTTTTATTGACTTAGCAACGGGTGAACAACATATAAGGAATTTAATAAATTAAATAAAAACAAATGAAATATTTTTTCAAGAACCAATTAAATGGATCGAATAAAGGCTTCATTTTTCGTTTTTATAATAGGATAATAATAATATCGATATTAATAATAATATTTATAATATTAATATTGATATTAATAATAATAATGATATATGATATAATGCTATTAATATTATTATTAATTCATGATATTATTGGTATGATTGAAAATGTTATCGAAATAATTACTGTTATCATCCATGCTATAAATAAATAGATATTATAATAATAACAATAATTTTAATAATATTATGAATCATAGAAGGCAAGATGGCCGACTGAGCATGACGTCTCTTTGATCGGTCAATTGAATAATTGTGTAACAATTGTTAGTTAGTGTTTTTAATAATTAAAGATTGCATAGATTAGTTATTTATAATGTTTTACTAATGTGAATTATATAAGTTTAATATATCTCTTGTCAATTAGTTAAAAATTTCAATATATTAATTAACGATACTTATTTGTTGGTTAGTTTACCCAGTGCCGTAACAAGGAATTTTTGCGCCCTGGGCAAAATTATATTTTGCGCCCTATCTTTATCGATATAATATATTTAAAAAAAATCATTTGTTAGGTGTATTTAACAATAATATATATAACAAGCAAAACCGCCAGAATATATTGAAATTATTTTTTTTTTTAAATAAAAATTGTTGTGGATAATAATATAAAAGACAAAATATTTTAAAAGTGATATAGATGAAGAATGAATCATTACAAAATCAAAACAGTTTCTGTCTTCTGGCGTTGTCGCTGGAAAATTCATCTATGATGTCATCGAAGTCTATTGAAGATACAATCAATTTGGCACAATGATTCTATTGTATTATAGAAAATATTGCAGAGAAATTGATCTAGATAATGAAATAATTTATTGGGTTACATCCAATCTTTAGCAACAGTCACCAATAGCTTTTTGATTAATTAATTATCTAGGGATGTATCTAGGGAAAGAATGTAACAAATACAGAGTGTCCCATTTTAATTTATCAATGGATTTTTTTCGAAAAATAAAGCTTAAATTGTAAAATGTTTCAAGTAAAAGTTGTAGGGTTTGGAGGGGGACGGAGAAAAAAAAAAAAAAAAATTCGAAAAATCCAAAATGGCGGAGTTTCCGGTATAAACATAGTTTTTTTAAATGGATACTGCATTTTTTTTTTGCACCAAAACGTTTTCTCCATCAAAACTAACACTTTTTATTTGAAAAATTTTTCGATAAAATTACTTTTTTCGGCCCGATTTTCTGTTTATGGATTTTTCTGAAAAAATATGGCTTTAAGGTTGAATGTAAATAGAATTTCTAACTATACGATTTTCGAATTTTTGGTCTCATATAAAAGCCAGAATAATTATCTATTTTGTTGATTTTTTTCAGAATTTTACACAACGGTTTTTTTTAGATAATTAATGTCAAAGTTGACAACTTTAACACGTAGGTATAGGGACTAAACACACATTTTCTTCTCTAGCTCAAAAAGTTTCTATACGATTTTACTCAATTTACTATCAGTTTGTACTTCTTTACAATACGGATTTTTAAAGCCCTCAATGATCATTTTCTACAACGGATTTTAGAAGATATTCAATTATTAGAGTCAAAATTTTCTATCAATAGCGGTCATTCTCTTTCTTTTATTCGTCGTTCTGTCTCATGTTTCTTGGCTATGGTAGTATGTGTGTGTCTATCCAGATAGACTGCATACACACATACTACCAAGAACCTGTCAGTATAGTGAATATATTTTGGACAGAGGGGCACTGAAAATATTTTTGATAACCGTGTGTAGATGCGCACCCTCTTGGGCCCAAACTTTGTTCACCGATGCGATTTACATTCAACCTTAATTAAAAAATGTTATCTAAAAAAGTTGTAGCGCTAAAAAAGACAAAAACAAAAAAAAAAAAAAAAAAAATTTATTAAAAATTAATTTAAAAATGGTAGAGTTTCCGGTATGAACATTTTTTTTCGAGGTTAGGTGTAATTTTTTTTTATTAAAAAATTGTTCACATCAAGGCTAACACTTTTTCTAAATAAAATTTTCCGGAAAAATCGATTTTTTTTTAAAACTTTGTTTATGCTTCTAACTCCGCCATTTTGATTTTTTTTCGGAAGTTTTTTTTTTTTTCGTTTTCGTCTTTCTGGGCGCTACAACTTTTCTTAATATCATTTTTTAATTAAAGCCATATTTTTTCAGGAAAATCCATAAACAGATAAAATCGGCCCGAAAAAAAAGTGATTTTATCGAAAAATTTTTCAAATAAAAAGTGTTAGTTTTGATGTAAAAAATGTTTTGGTTCAAAAAAAAAATGCAGTATCCATTTTAAAAAACTATGTTTATACCGAAAACTCCGCCATTTTGGATTTTTCGATTTTTTCTTCGTCCCCCAAACCCTACAACTTTTACTTGAAACATTTTACAATTTGAGCTATATTTTTCGAAAAAAATCCATTGATAAATTAAAATGGGACACTCGGTATATTAATTCCTAGTCTAAATCAATTTCTTAGCAATATCTCCTATCATAAATTGAAATTATTGTCTAAAATAGCTAAAGAATTCATTTATAGACTAGGAAATAATATATTTGGTTATACATTCTTTCCTCAGCAATATTTGACAATAGCTTTTTATTAATTAATTATGGCAAATGTTGCTAAGAAAAGGATGTGACCAAATAAATAAATTCGTAATCTGAATTAATTTCTCAGCCATTTGCCATAATCATCTCAATTTTCGTCAATTAAAAAAAGGATAGGCAAACCTTTGGCATATAGTCAATACAAGCAGAATAAAAATCGGTCCATGTTAACCTGCGTTAGTGGTTAAGTCGGTTATAGTACGATGTTAGTGATAGGTAGAATTAGGTAGAATTTAGAGTATAGAGGATCGTGTCTTCGTTGTCAGAAGAAACAAAAAATTTTCAATTCAAATTATCAAGGTTGTTTGTAAAAGACATCGTCGAACCAATATTTGTAGTTTGAGGGGCCCGTATATCGTAACGCTATATTTCATGCCCGGGTACCCAAAATTTTGTTGCGCTTCTGTCTCAAAAACCGGCTTTTAAGTGTGTCCGTGCATATACAGACAGACACTAACACAACTGCTAGCAAGCAAGTACAGTACACAGCTACATTATATGCTTGTGTGTGTCACGTCTGTGCGCATCACTTGCTGCGAGAAAGCAAATATTTTTTTTTTTAAAACTTGAATAACTTTTAAAATCCGTGGCAAACATAACTTATTTTTTCAAATTATATTCGTTTTTTTCTTATCTACAACTTGATAGAAAAAAAAAAAGTTTTCGAGTAGACAACGAATCTACTATATGCTGTTTAAGAAAAAAAAAATTGTTTCGCACTATTCTCGTGTATAAAGTTGTCAACTTTGACATTCATTATCTATAAAAAGCCGAGGCAAAAAAAATTGAAATAAATTGTCAAGATAGATAATTATTTCATTTAAAAAATAAGCCTAATTAAAAAAAAATCGAGTAGAAACTCAAATATTTACAAACAACCTTAAGTAGGTATATTTTTTATTTTACGTCTTATTTTGCATTTTTAATATTGTTCTAGGACGATTGTCTCTAAACGACAAATGACAATAATGAGGACAATTAACTTCAAAATTCAGAAAGACAATCATGTTTATGTAATATCTGAATGATCATAAATGACAGTAGTCAATTTCTTTCCTGAAAATATAATTTTTTTTTTAATTGTTTAAAAAAGAATATTTTTTTTTCTTGTGACGCGCTTCTAAGTGCGCCCCCCTTTACACTGCGCCCTGGGCAGTTGCCCCTCTTGCCCACCCCTTGTTACGGCACTGGACTTCGCCCGGTATTTTTGGACTGTTTTAAATTTAACCCTAAATTTTCTTCTTAAATAATTAATAACTTTTGAAATCCGTGGCAGAAATCGATGATTTTTATTTTTATTATTTTCGTAATTTAAAGAAAGTTTAATATAATAATATTATACTTGTTACAGATTAATCTGTAGTAACATGAAGGTTTTCTGTAAGAGCGTTTTTTCAATAGAAGTGAAAACGTACCGATATGCTTGTGTGTTAAAGTGTTAAATTGTTGCCAACTTTGACCCTAATTATCTCGGTTAAATCGTAGTTAGTGATGCCGCGATATGACGATATGACGATACGATACGATATGGAGGTGACGATATCCGATACGATATGGGCGTTCATATCGTATCGTCAAACTCGATACGATACGATATGGTCAAGACGATATATCCGATATATCGTCCATATCGACGATATGACATTAATTTTTCCATAATATTTAACAAATTTTATTAAAAATTATAAATTTGAATTATAAAGTAAAATAAATTTAAAGAACTAAGAGGAGGGTTCTTTTTTTACTTTATTTGAAGAAAAAAAAAAACCATTTCATTAAAAAAAAACAACACTTCGCCTATTTAAAAAAATTTATGAATCTAGAATGTTTTAAAAATTAATACCAAGAGGTCTTAAATGTAAAACAACCCAATAACTGTCGAAAAGTTAAAGAAAAAAAAAATGAGACATTGACAGAAGAGTTTATTCAAGAAAAGGACCTCCAAAAAACCGTTAGAAAAAAAAAAAAAATCATCTGCAACATTTCAGAGTTTATTTGTTGACAAAATAATTTTTCAAGGAAAAAAAAAAAAACAGGAACCGTGTTTAAACAGCAGGATATTCACAACCACACTATACAAAAATATATGAAAAAAGATAAGACAGCATTGTTTGGAAATATTTTAATGGGCCTTCTTGTCGGAAAACCTATTTGCTACGCTTGACCCTGAGATTCCAATAAAGTTTCTCAATTCTATCCCTTTGAGAACTTTGTATTTGCTCGAAAATATATTGGTCATCATTGAAAACATTTTAAAAAATCCAGATGCTGAAGTACACATGGTAGAATCAATAAAAATAAAATACATATACATGAATTTCTGTACTAAGAAAAAAAATATAGAAAATTTCGAAAAAATACCCCAGAAACTGAATTTTTTTTTTACAATATCGTCGATATGACGATACGATACGATATGGAGACAATACGATACGATACGATATGACGAATTTTCGATACGATATGGAGGCGATATGACCACTTGACGATACGATACGAGACGATATGGCCCTTGAAAATTACGATACGATACGATATGAGGCCTCATATCGTATCGTATCGTATCGCGGCATCACTAATCGTAGTAGAAAATTACAAAAAAAAATTTGATAAAATAGATTTTATTTCACTTAAAAAATGAGCCTATTTTTATCAAAATCTATGAAAAGGATTTTTTTTTCAATATTTTGACATACCGCCTTAAACAGTGTACTCCGTAAAAATTATTATGTTTTTTACGTATTTATGAAATTCGAATTCCAATATTCGTGAGTAAAATTTCTTTTCTAACGCACGAAAAAAAAAAAAACTTTCCCATACAAATTACGTTGTTGTCGTCTTGGCACAGTTTGTAGTGGCTACCCCGTAATTATAAAAAAATTTTTACTTCGAAATAACGAAAAAATTCTCTCAGTAAATTTCCTACGATAAATGAATACGATTCATTGAACATAATTGAGAGTTACTACAATATTTTTATTTATGTGAATGTTTTTTTTTTTTTTTGTTAGACTGTGCATCTTAATGATGATTTTTGTAAATGATGGTGCTGGAGGATATACTTATCTAAACCATAGCCCTTGGAATGGCATTTATCTTGCTGATCTTGTTTTTCCATGTTTTATCTGGATAATGGGTTTTTGTATTCCTATGTCAATAAAATCACTAAGACAAAAAGCATTCACATCAAAAATGATATATAAAAAAATTGTAATACGCAGCGTATTATTATTTTGCATTGGTATCAGTCTAAATTCACTTGGAGGTAACATTCAGTTGGAGAATATTAGAATATTCGGTGTATTACAAAGATGTGCTGTTGGTTATTTTGTTGTCAGTATCACATATTCATTGATGTCATTCAAAGATCGACATCATAAAGTGAGTTATTTAGAAAAAATAAATTTACGTTTATTCAAAATAACTGTCTGTTAATAACTAAACATTCGTTTCTGTTTTTAATTTTAGAGACTATTATTCCGGATGACGTATGATATCATTGTCTTAATGCCACAGTGGATCATTATGGTAATCATTCTATCTTCCCATTGGTATTTCACCTTTTATCACGAGTTTACAGGTTGTAAAATGTAAGTGCCATTTATCACCAAAAATATTTTCTGAATTTTTTTCAACTAGATCCTTGCTATCACGACATAAAAAAACCACGGTTTTTTTCACTAAAAGAAGAGTCAAGTATTTAAAATTGTCACCAATTATCATTATATTAATTTTGCAGTTAATTTATTTTCCAAATACAAAACGATATGATACTAAAAAGTCAAGGAGGGAATCTATCTTTGACGCATCAAGTCTGAACTGTTGACAAAATTTTCGATACTTGACCCTGACTTATGTAAATCATCGATACATGTGTAGGCTTGAAATTTTTTTTAGTATGTACCAGGCGGGGTCAAATATAAAATTTTGTTAACAGTTGAGACTTATTGCGTTAAAGATTAAAAATGTAAAAAAAAATCTGTGACCGTCGTTGGACGTTCACGTATATATAACTTGGTCCATCAGAAAAAACGACTGGCTGAAAATTTGTGACCGATTGTGACCGTGAGATTTTGGACGAGATTATGACAGTTTATTTTCCGACGGTAAATTTTACGACTATGTAGGTGACTCGACAATGACCGAAAAACTAATGACATTATTTACGACGACATGACTGACGTGACTGACTGACTGACAGACTGAGTGTCATTTTTTTTGATTTTCTTTGACTTGATTTATAACGGATTTTTTTTTTTTTTTTTTTTCGAAAATGACCAAAATTATGACGAAAAATTTTCTGACGGTCATAGTATGTGGGGCGAGGGCAAAAAAACTGTTTTGAATGGTAGAAATTTGAGACCTCGACTTCATTTTCAAAAAAAAATAATGTCACATTTTCTGAACCAGTTGATGTTTTATCAACAAAATATAACAAAATGTTGATACATGTTTATCAAATAATATGTCAGTAGAAAGTAATGAGACATCTACGGAATCATTAAATAATTTGTGAAATAAAAAAAAATGGAACATTTACATCAAAAGAATTAAATAGTATATTGTGCAACAAGGACGCAATGTAAGTGATTCTCCCCCGCACGAAGCACACACACGTAGACGAGGCATCATCTGTGTGTGTGCTGAGTGCGAGAGAGGATCACTCACATGGCGTCCGCGTGACACATACTATTTTTTGGCCAAGCGGGCGGGAAACTCCCGTTTGTCGCCTGCAATTTGTCGGGTGACAAAGACATACTTTGCGCCACAAATTTAGGGCGACAAACGGGCAATTCCCAACCGCTAGGCCAAAAAATATATTATTATTAAAACTTTACAAAAAAATGTGATATCATAACAAAAAAAAAAACCTAGTTTTTTTCACAAAAAAAAGCCTCCAGTATTCAAAATCGTTTAGTATTTTATTTTTTTAATACAAAAAGATGTGGTACCAAAAAAAAGTCGAGAATTAAATATATTGTTAATGCATGTAATAAATTAGGTCTTAACTGTTGACAAAATTTTAAACTATTGACCCCACCTTTTTTTTCCAATACTAATATCATATTTATAAATTATGTACATTGAACCAGGTGGAGTCAAGTTTAAAATTTTGTCAACAGTTAAGACTTAATTATATGCATTAAAAATATATTTAATTCTTGACTCTTTTTTGGTACCACATCTTTTTGTATCAAAAAAATAAAATACTAAACGATTTCGAATACTTGACGCTTCTTTTTGTAAAAAAAACTAGGTTTTTTTTTTTGTTATGATTTTATATTTGGTAGAATTTTTTCAGATTTTTCGGTAGTTAAATGAAGTTGACCAATGTAACACAACCGTAAACTGAAAAACCCACGTTTTGATTGTATCTACTAAACCCTTTACTCTAAATTACTAAATTGGGTTAAGATTTGTACTTTCTTTAATTGCGAAAATTAAAAAAAAAAATCATCAATTTCGATGGTTTTTTTTAAAAGATATTCAATCGCAAATGATTAATTAACTTCAAAATTTGCTTCACGATATGAGTTTTTACTGTTGAAGTACTATTTGTGTGTGTGCGTGTAGGTATAGGCCGGGTGCATACTACTACAGATGCGAAAGTAACGGGCACAGACTTCGGGCATAGAGGGCACTTATCTATTTATGAAAGCTTTAAAATTGACGTTTTTGGCACTTACTCCTTTCATCCTTTAATGCGACGGTATAATTGATACTATTGATATTATTACTAATAAAAAAAAAATGAATTGTTTAACGTGCTATACTTCTTATTAAGAAGTTTCTTGCACGGTGCCTCTCCTCCTTTAAACATTTTCCAACCGTCAATTCCTACAACTCATTTTTGCGACAGACATGGATGTTTAATGCGTTCAAACTGTACCCGATTCCTATTTATAGTCCAGGAAACCATGAAAAACCTGGGCAGTACAGCCGGCTTGCGCCTACCACTCGATACATGGCGTCGGTGGTCGGGATCGAACTCGAGACCTCCTGTCTCAAAGCCCGAACCGTTACCGCAGTGCCATATCGTTGGTGATATTATTACTAATATTATATTGATATTATTTTTAATTATAATATTATTGAAATTATTACGGAGGCTAGGAGCCATAAGACTCAGAAATGTTAGAACTTATAAAATAATTGTCCTAGAGAGTTCGTTAAGGGCTTAAAAGATGCGTCTCTGAGAACACTATCGCACGTCATAAAGAATAAATATTCTTCTCTATCATTTTTTTTTTTTTTAGAAAACTTAAGAAAACGTATAATAAGATGATTTTTTTCATCATTCGAAAAATTATAGAGTGAAAACTATTGAAGTTAGAGTATTAATCGTAGAATGTATTTTTTTCAGAGATTTAGCTGTATAAGAATAGGGTCATAAAAAATAATTTTAGGCAAGAATGGATGCAATAATGACGGTTTTAAGGGAATTCTAAGAGATTCT
Organism: Aphidius gifuensis; assembly: GCF_014905175.1. NCBI lineage: Eukaryota > Metazoa > Arthropoda > Insecta > Hymenoptera > Braconidae > Aphidius > Aphidius gifuensis. The sequence goes on from NC_057788.1 coordinate 17,433,578, forward strand.
CAAAAATGACCACCTCGGTAACTCTTGATAAAATTGTCGTAGATTTTTCGTATATAGCTTGAAAAATGCGTCTCTTGAATACCATATATTTTTCTAGAAAATTATTTTTCTAGGAATCATAGTTTTTGAGGAAAAAAAAAAACCATTTTTTTCGATTTTTAGTTTTTTTTTTTTTTTCGCTAAAAAGTGTAACTAATTAAAAAGTAATTTCGTAAATGGGTGAAAGGTATTGGAAAAACGCTTCTTATAAGTCTAACATAAGATCCCTAGGATTATGTTATTAGACGATAAAGTGTAAAAACCACATATTGCAAAAATTATAAATTCGATAACTCTTGACAGGATCATTGTAGAGATTCTATCTTAGACTCAAAAAAAGCGTTTTAAAAAACTCTAGAGCTGCGTTGGAAAATATTCCTTCCTAGAATGAAGTCTCTCCGTTAATCCTATCGAGAGTTATCGAATTTATAGCTTTTTCACCATACGATTTTCACACGATATTACACGATATCTCTTGATAGCATCATCGTAGCGAGGTTATGTTAGGCTTCCAGAAAGCATCTTTCCAATACCTCACACCCACTTGCAAAATTTCTTTTTAATAAGTTATACTTTTTTTTTAAAAAAAAAGAAAAACTGAAAATTGAGAAATTACGGAGGCTCGGAGCCGAAAGGCTCAGCCGCAGTATTGGATTTATCCCCAAAAAAAAAAAAACTTTTTTAACTTTTAAACTAATTGTCGTAAAGACTTCGGATTTGGCTTAAAAGACGCGGCTTTGGAAATTCTATCGCCCCTAGAAAAAAACATTATCTATTCGGCCATTTTTTTTTTTTTTCACGAAAAATACTATTTGTACGGGAAAAATTTATTTGAAAAAGTTATAGAATTTTGAAAAACGATTATTTTAAGCCTAATATAAAATCTGCGACTACTCTATTTTGAGTTATAGCTTGTGCCGTTTTCATTTTTTAGGCAAACAATAACTCGTGATGAAATGGTGTTAGACACTTCATATTAGGCTTAAAACATGCGTACTCGAAAAATCTATCGCCTCTCCGAGAAAATTTTGATCTGTGAATCACATTTTTCATAAAAAATTTTAAAAAATCGATTTTTTTTTCTTTTAATTTAGTTTTTTTAAAAAAAAAAAAAAGTGACTGAACAAATAATGCTCTTTCTCATGGAGAGCGATAGAGTTTCAGAAGACGCGTCGTTTGAGCCTAATACGAAAACTCTACTACAATTTTATCAAAAGTTATTGCTTTCCTAGTTTTCGAGTAATTTCTGAAAAACGCTCTAACTTTCGACAAAATCGTCCTAAATACTTCGTATAAGATTTAAAAAGCATGTGTGGTAAAATCCTACGACTTTTACTCGAAACTTTTTTCAAAAAAAATTATAGTTTTTATAAAATTGTAAAAATTAGAATTTTTGAAATATTTTCGTAATTTTTTTTTCAAAAATAGAAAAAAATTGACCATTAGAATCAGTGAAAAACCTCTTGAGGGGCGATAGAGTTTTGAAAACCACCCGAGTGGAAATCTGTTCAGGCTAGCTTGATTTGCGTTTTTTGAGCCTAATTTAAAGTCATTCCGTTGATTCTAACGAAAGTTATAGCTTGCCTTAACTCTACGTAATTTGAGCGAAAAAAAAAAATAAAAAATTGATTTTGAGAAAATTAAAAAAAAATGTATATTATTATTGTATTGTTACTTTCAAAAATCATTTAACAGATAAAATTTAACACGGCCCTAGCCGGAGTATTGAAAATTTTTAATTTTTAACGGTAACGCGGGCCACACGCCCCAACAAACGTTACCAGATCTTTTTTTTTTCTCGAAAACTATGATCCTAAGAAAAATAATTTTATAGACAAATATATGGTATTCGGATATATGGTTACTCAATCGATAACTCTCTATAAAAATATCGCAGCAATTTCATGTAGGGCTTGAAAGATACGTCTTTTAAATACTCATCGCCTGCATATAAAATTATTTTTCTATAGTTTATAGTTTTTGAGGAAAAAATAAATAAAAACTTTATTTTATTTCATTTTTCAATTTCGATGTATTTTACTGAAAAAAAAAAAATTTATTACGAGCTGGATCTGATGGAGCGCGACAGAGTTTTTAATGACGCGAAATTTGAGCCCAATATAAAGTCTCTACGAGCATTTTATCAGAAGTTATTGGAAGAAAAAAAAAAAAACTTATAAACATAATTTTATCTACAAAATCGCGTAACACGGCCACAATGGCCCTAGCCGTAGTATTGAAAATTTTCAATAACGCGGGCAACCACCCCTAACAAACGTTACCAGGTCTTTTTGTTATCTATAATAATATTATTAATATATAACCATAGTATGAATAAAATAACAATAATTTCAAAAATATCATCGATAATAATAATATCAATATAATATTAGTAATAATAACAATGGTATCAACTATATTAATAATAATAACAATAATATTATCGATTTATAATAATATCAGTGATATTAATAATCTTAATAATAATTTTGACAATAACATTCATATATAAGTATTAGGCTGATTGAATTTTTTTTTTTTTCCAATCTCTCGGAATACCTTTGGTATCCCAAAAAAATGACCCAGTCAAAATTCGAGCCTAAAAACTTTGTAGAGGGTGCTGTCCTCAAATTTAGTTTTTCCATTTAAATAACATCCCGAGTGGAAATCTGTTCAGGCTAACTTGATTTGCTCCCAATCTTGATCAATACTTGATCAATGTTGCCTTAACTCAGGAAACCTGATCAAGTTTTGATCAAGATTTGATCAAGATGCTTGATTAAGGATAACCTGCTCAAGATAGGATCAAGAAAACTTTAACTCGTCTGTGATAAAGCCGTCTTGATCCAAACTTGATCAAGAAAACTTTAACTCTTCTTGACTAAGGCCGTCTTGATCAAGATAGGATCAAGAAAACTTTAACACGTCCGTGATACGGCCGTCTTGATCCAAACTTGATCAAGAAAACTTTAACTCTTCGTGACTAAGGCCGTCTTGATCAAGATAGGATCAAGAAAACTTTAACTTGTCCGTGATACGGCCGTCTTGATCCAAACTTGATCAAGAAAACTTTAACTCTTCTTGACTAAGGCCGTCTTGATCAAGATAGGATCAAGAAAACTTTAACACGTCCGTGATAAGGTTATCTTGATCCAAACTTGATCAAGAAAACTTTAACTCTTCTTGACTAAGGCCGTCTTGATCAAGATAGGATCAAGAAAACTTTAACACGTCCGTGATAAGGCCATCTTGATCCAAACTTGATCAAGAAAACTTTAACTCTTCTTGACTAAGGCCGTCTTGATCAAGATAGGATCAAAAAAACTTTAACTTGTCTGTAATAAGGCCGTCTTGATCCAAATTTGATCACGAATTGATCAATAAATATTTATCTTGTTACTTATTCTTTTGTTAAATATATCTTGATCAAGATAGGATCCAGAAAACATTAACTTTTTAATTTATTATATATTATGTTCATTATTACGATTTTTTTTTTAAATATTGATAAAAGTTTTTTTACTGAGAAAAAAAACGCCAAACGTGGCCTAATAATGTCTCAAGACTGGTCTAAATATATAAGCTTCAAAAAATCACACGGTACATCGTTTCCCTCTGTGGTCGAGCGGTCTGAAGCGTACCCGTTACTACGTCAATCTATACTTCGTCGGTTCGATTCCCGGTTACAATGTATTAGAAAAAAAAAAAAAACTTCCACGCCCGATAAATATCTAATTCTTCTCTATGACATCACACTTCATAATACAATAATAAAAAAATTAATAATTTGTAAATAATTTTTTTTTTTCATTTTTTCGATCAAGTTTTGATGAAATATCTTGGTCAAGGCTTGATCAAGTATCTTGATCAAGTCTTGATCAAGCCTCTCGATCAAATCTTGATCAAGAACGTAACGCCAAACGTGATCAAGATTTGATCAAGATTTGATCAAGATACTTGATCAAGTTTTGATCAAAATACTTGATCAAATATTGATTACGTTTAGCGATACGTTCTTGATCAAGAATGGATTTGGAATCAATGTTGCCTGATCAAGTCTTGATCAAGACTTGATCTCAATTTCCACTCGGGATAGGAAAGTAACGACAATTCCAAGTAATCTAACTTACTGCTTTGAATTCCAAACTAACGATATTGAGACTAATGTTTTTTCTGTAAGAACACAAAAAATATATATATTTCAGTTACAAAAAACTGAAATTTACTATGAATAAGGTGGTACTAAGTATCGAAATTGAAAAAAATTGAAATTGAAGTTTTTTTTAATTTTTTTTTTTTACATACTATGGAATAGCTCATATCAGTAAATATAAAGAAAAATATAGAAAAGTGACTGAATATAAAGAAAAAAACGATAAATATGAAAAAATATCAGTAAATATAAAGGAGAATATAAGAAAGTGACTGAATATAAAGAAAAAAACGATAAATATGGGAAAATATCAGTAAATATAAAGGAGAATATAGGAAAATATCAAAGAAAAATCGGTAAACATAAAGGAAAATATAGAAGAGTGACTGAATATAAAGAAAAAAAAGATAAATAAGGGAACATATCAATTATGCCCCCCCCCCCCCGAAAATTTTCTAAGTCCCTTAATTAATCTAAACAAGATGAATATGGAAAATGAAGAAAAATATAGAAAAATAAAGAATATATAAACGAATAAACGAAAATATAGAAAAATCACTGAATATAAAGAAAAATACAATAATTATAAGAAAATATTAGGAAAATATGAGTAAACAAAAAAGAAAAGTATAGCAAAATATCATGGGAAATCATATTTAACAACAAGATTTTTCAACAAAAAGATTTTAAAAAAAATTATTAACATGATAAATTATTAAATATTCCAGTTGAACAAAATATATACGATCACTGGAGGATTAGTGAGAAAAATTAATGAACAATACCCATTAATAAATAATAAAGAAATAATGATACCAGTAGAAGCTAATATAAAATTCGATGACGATGAGGAAAATGAAAATATACCAAAAATTAATTTCGAGATTAAAAAAATACAAGAAATTGTACATCTACGAATTAATTCATTTGCAGGCAAAATAATTTCAGCGAAAAAAAAAAAAGAAAACTATTCAATAATAATAATGACATTATTTAGATATCATCGCAATCATAATAGCAATAAATAAAGTGGAATTTATATATGCAATGTCAGGACGGTTATTAAAATAAAGAACAATAACATTAGAAGACGACAGTGATTATGAAGTAAAATAAAATTTAATTGAAAAAAAGTTTGATGAAACTAAACAAAGATAATAAATTTACCAAAGGAAATATATTTTAGATTGAACTAACTCTATGGAATGAAGAGGCAGAAAATTTCTAGGGAAAAAAGGGTGATGTGATAGCATTAAAGGAATTGAAAATAAATGAATATAAAAAAATTAAAAATATAATGACGACTTCAGCAACAACTAAAACGTCAAATCCTGATTCAACCGAGAGAAAAAAGAAAATAAAATAAATACAATCGAACTCGACAATTTTGTAATAAATATTTAACATTGACAGGCTAAAATCATAGTACAACAAAATGAATAAAAACGGAGAGTTTAAAAGGTTAGAAGAAAGCGATTCTGGACATGGAGATGACCCATTAGAAGGAACAAGCAAAATGAATGAAAATTAAATAAATTTTAGTTGTAACAATAATCATTGTAACGATAGAGAATGAAATAAATTTGTAGTCACGAATTTCGATATATATTAAAGAACAAATTAAAATTCCCTCCGCAGGGAAGGCACAGTTGCTTCAGCAACTGTATGATCATTTTTTTTTTTTTGTGTTCTCACAGAAAAAACATCAGTCTCAATATCGTTAGTTTTGAAATCAAAGCAGTAAGTTAGATTACTTGGAATTGTCGTTACTTTCTTATGTTATTTAAATGGAAAAACTAAATTTGAGGACAGCACCCTCTACAAAATTTTTTTTTAGGCTCGAATTTTGACTGGGTCATTTTTTTGGGATACCGAAGATATTCCGAGTATGTCTTTGAAATAAAAAAAAAAAAAATTAAATCAGCCTAATAAATATTGATAATTATCAGTATTTATATCTAAAATATTATGATTATAGATATTATTATTAATATCTATACTATTGTGAATAATTGATAATATTATCGAAATTATTGTTGTTATAATTATCATCATTTATATATATTTATAGTATGAATAATAATAATAACAATAATTTTATAATTAATATCAATTACGATATAATATTGATAATATTATCAATATTAATAATTTAAATATGGTCAATACTCAGTTATAGTGTTTGTAGACGGTAATACAGAGGCAAAAACAGCGTGTGAAACTGAATTGAACAAAATACCTGTTAAATGGTAGTCCTTAAGACCCAGAACACGTTGCACCTATTTCCAATCATTTTTATTGTCTGCCGTCCACAGGTAAGCCAGGTAAAAAATCGATAATTTATACGACTCTAAATTGATTGGATTTTGTTTAATACTTTTAATTTTATTATATTAAGTTAATTTTAAAATTTCAATCAAATGAGTTATCATCCGGCCGAGATATTAATTTTTAAAAATTGAAAAAAACATGAATTATAGCGTACGTCTAAACTGATTGGTGAGCTAGGTTATTTTTCTTTAATGTATTTTAAATATAAAAAAAAAAATTCCAATCAAAAAAAAAATCATTAAAAGGTTTAAAAAAATTATTAAAAATTAAATTGAATTGTAGAGTAATGCGGGGGAATACACAGGGGCGTGAAAATAATAGAGTGGTGGGAGTTTTTTATCTTTTTTTTCTCTATAGTCTTCCTCTTCTAATATAAACTCCAAGCTGACTGCCAAACTCCCCACCACTCTATTATTTTCACGCTCAGCCCCCGCATTACTCTACAATTCAGGTCAATTTTTAATAATTTTTTTAACCTTTTTATTGATTTTTTTTTTGATTGGAATTTTTTTTTTTTAATATTTAAAATACATTAAAGAAAAATAACCTAGCTCACCAATCAGTTTAGACGTACGCTATAATTCATGTTTTTTTCAATTTTTAAAAATTAATATCTCGGCCGGATGATAACTCATTTGATTGGAATTTTAAAATTAACTCAATATAATAAAATTAAAAGTATTAAACAAATTCCAATCAATTTAGAGTCGTATAAATTATCGATTTTTTACCTGGCTTACCTGTGGACGGCAGACAATAAAAATGATTGGAAATAGGTGCAACGTGTTCTGGGTCTCAAGGACTACCATTTAACAGGTATTTTGTTCAATTCAGTTTCACACGCTGTTTTTGCCTCTGTCTTACGGACTATTGATAATATTTAAATAAAAAAAAAAAGTTTCAAGTCGCATAAGCATACACACAAACCAGCTGACGCTCCGAGTTTGTACGCTCTATGTAGTACATGTTGTATGCTTGCCGGTTCCCTTCTCTCTATGTAATTCTCCCCTCTTTTAGCGTAACGCAGAATTGTGACTGAGTGTGTGACAGAGCGTGTGACACTCAGCGTAACGCTAGCGGGGCCTCAAATTTTCTCGCTACCCTCCGTAAAGAAATTCACTTCAAAAGATATTGTAATATTGAATATTATTATCAACAAATATTATTTTTACATATCTTGACACCCAAATATACATTAATAACACCAGCGATATTGATATTAAATAAGAGTTTGAATTATGCTGTTGCAGAGAGGTTAGATTGACATGATTCGCATATCCACTGGAGTCGGAAAGCTGTCGAGCCTCAGACCATTCATCGGTAATTGACTCGGTCATTATTACTGAGATATTTTGTCACTAAATCGACAGGCTTTCGACACCGAATTGATAGGTGTCTAATTTATTCATTTTTCATTGTTTTAAATTGTTTAAACATCATGAAGGACTTTATTAATAATAAATTTGCATTTTTTTAATAAAAAAATTAATAGAATATCTTCTTCTTAATATTACTGGCATTATTGTTATTTATGATAACATTATTAATATAAATAACCATAGTATAATCAATAATAATAATAAGAATAATAATATTAATAATTAATAATGATTAATATTTATATTTTGAATATTCTTATTATATATGTTATTAATATTAATATTATTAATATATAACTATTATAGTATAAATAAAAATGACAATAATTCCAATAATATTATCGATAATAATAATATCAATAATAATTTTAATAATACCAATGTGACTAATTATATAATGAAAAAAATATTATCAACGAGTCAGCCGTGTTTGGCTACGCCGAACTTGGTTGTTTATCTATTTTTAATTCTTCAAAAAATTAAAAACAAATGAAATATGTAGAAAAAATTCAATTTCTACATCCTGATAAACCGGAAAACAACATTAGGAACTAATGCATCATTTTTATTCTTTTCTTCTCAATAAAATATATTGTTTGATCAAAAAAAAACCCAGGAGATGATGAAAAATTCAATTTTTACATCCTGGTGAACCGGAAACCAACATTACAAACTAAAGTAATATTTTTAATCTTCTCTTTTTGAAAAAATATATTTAATAAGAATAAGAATAATAAGAAAAATCTCGAAGATAATTGGAAAAATCATTTTGACTTCCTGGTGGTCGTAAAGAGTAACCTGGGTGATTTTTTCGTGGACTTAAACCCTCCTGAGCTCAAACTAAATATCTATGTTAAATTTCATGTAAATCGGACTAAAAGTTTGCGTAAAACTACGTTTTCAAGGATCCGGCCACGTCTTTTTATTATATAGATTAAGTAATTAATAATAATATCAGTGATATTAATATTATCAATATCGATATAACATTAATAATAGTTTTAATAATATTAAAGATTTATAATATCAATGGTACTAATAATAATACACTGAGAGAAATTTTAACTAAAAATTAAAACCCATGTTGAATAGAAATTACTATACTGCTTTGTAATTTTTGTTTTATTTCTGGGATTGGCCGCGAGAGATGATATTCTACAATAAAATTATGTAAAATGTCACACAATGTCAAAAAATTGTTATGTTACTTCAAGTCTCTGTACATCGTTATCTATTGCAGATAGACATGGGGTTGAGTGGAGTTAATTATTGAGAATTTAATTCTAAACAATTTATAAAGAATTACTTTTTTTGATTAATGTCTTAGATAATGAGTTATGAGTTAATTAAAATAAAGCACATACATGTTTTGAGGAAACGATAAAAAATATTATAAGTTCAAATAAAAAATACTGAACAATTTAATAAATATTCTAATACATATAATAAAATTTATCATGTACACATATAAAAGTTAGCATAGACTTAAATATTTTTTACTATATCGCTTTGTAAAAATTCTGGTTGTGGGGAGAAATAATACAAAGATGGCCGACTGATTGAACAAATGATTGAATTGTCATGTAATTTCAAGCATTTCTACAGCCTTATCTGTTGAAGCTAGGTATGGGGTTAAGCGAGGTTTATTGTTGGTAATTTATTTCTGAACAATTTATCAAGAATGAATTTTTTCTATTTATCAATTAGTTTTCGAGTTTTGAGCGTGTAAACAGAAAAGAAAAAATGTTGCCGGGAATTGATTGCCGTTCTCCGTGAATCTAGCACAAACTGCCGAACTTAGCACAAAAAATGTCCAACTTTTAAATAAAATTTATAATAAAATATAGTAAATTCTAAAACCGGTAGTGGGTAAATTCTCAGTCTGCTAGAATTTACTTGTGAGTATCGTGAATTTAGTCATTTTTTTTAAAGAGAAATTACAATAAAATTATGTAATTTTTATGGCTTAGTGTTGTATATAGTCAATGGCCAAATTTTTTACATAACTTTATTGTAAAAATTATTTATCAATATACGAATAATTCTTACAAATAATCGGAGGAACGCAGTTTTTACTATTCGCTTTGTAATTTTTTCTTATACGTTTGTAATTTTTAGTTAAAATTTCTCTCAGTGTAATAATAATAATTTTAATAACGATTTTATTATTATATTATACGATATTATCATTTATATTATTAACAATATTAATATAATTAATATCATCAATAATAATATTCTTATCATCATTAAATAATTGATTGTTTATGTTATTGGAATTTTTACAAATAACTTGACGGCCTGCGGAAGAAGTTTCACTTCCCTCGGGCCTACTACTAACACACACAATTTTTTTTTTATTCATTTTTTCATTTGAAAATAACAATAAATTTTCGGAGGCTTGACAGTTTGTCGAAAATGGCAACCTAACCTCTCGTTACGAAATTTATTATTTCGTTAGTTTTTGAAATAAATAAGTCAATAGCTCTGATTATTTATTTGTTGTCGCTTGAATTGTTAATAACTAATGGTAGTTTGTTGTTAGTAATTCAAAAGGGTCTCGGCTAACGCTACTGTGGAGGGTCAAGATCCTCCATCTGTTGTGTCAGTGGTGAAAAATAATGCGTACATATTCGATGTTCAGCGGCGGTTTTGGATACTTTAAACCTCATCATAGTAAAAGGCTCCTCTCCATCCGTCGTACAACACAAATTCTCCGAAGGCTCCGGGCCGGATCGTAAACCTATTTGTGTTGCGGGCCATAAGAGCGTGCTGCGCACGTCCGGAGCGACAGGTAGGAAAGCGCGCGAGTGGGAGTCGAGAGCCCTCGGTAGCTTAGCATTTTCCCGTGTCGTGACTCGTGAGACGACACAACTTGTCTGGCTCTCGAACGATCACTACCTTGCGGTATAAATTTTTTTAAAAGTATTCTTCTTGAACTAAACCATTCTATGGTTTGAAACAAGACGCCATCTGCATATAAAAAACAGAATTTGGTTTGTGTCAAGAAGAAATATGGTTTACGTTTCAAAGTATGTTTCTTGAAGCAAACCATGTATGGTTTACAACAAGTCACCATCTTCATAAACATTCAAGAAACATCAAGTTTGATCTGGTTAGATATAGTTCTATCTGGATCCAGATCAACTTTGATCTGATTTGACAACGGGGCCAAGTCTTGTCCCAGTAATGGCATCGAATGCTTGGCAGCCGATCATGCGCCATCTATGGGCCAAGGCTTAACTGACTCTTGGCTGGTTATCCGCTTATCGAATCTCGTTTGTCAATGCTCGGCCGACCATTGGTTGAAGAAGAGACCGCCAGCTATTATCAAGCCATTTATCGGCCAAGACTAGGAAATTATTGAGTGGCCAAGACTAGAAACAAATAATTAAGCCACGGCTTAGATCAGTAAGGGCTAGCCAGCCATTGATCAACTGTTTATCGGCCAAGTCTTTATAAATTATTAGGTGGCTAAGACTCAGAATATACAATTAAGCTAGCTCTCACATTAAAGGCTGGCCAACCTATGACTTGCCATTCTTCGGCTGAGTGTCGATTGTTCTTTGAGTCACCAAGACTGATTCTTTTTTGTTCTTTCGACATATGTAGATATATAAAGAGCTGCTGATATGTATTGTAACGAAATTTATTATTTTGCTGGTTCTCGAAATAAATAATTAATAGAAAGAGCTCGTATGCTCTAATTATTTATTTGCTGTCGACTGAATTGTTAATAATTAATAGGAGTTGATTGTTAATAATTCTAAGGGTCACTGGATAAGGACTGTGGAGGGTCAAGTCTACTAACGAGTGGTGTCAGTGTGGCACATGTTTCGTATATATTCGAGGTCCCGTAGTAGACTTGATACGTTAAACCTCGACCTGTGCTAGTTTTCCCCTCCATCCGTCGAAAAGACGAACTCTCCGAAGGCTACGGGCTGGATCGGATACCTATTCGTGTTGCGGGCTAGGAAAGCGTGCTGCGCATGTCCGGGGCGATAGGTGGGAGAGCGCGCGAGTAGGGATTCAGAGGACTCACAGTAGCTTAGCGCGGAACGTCGTCGTTAGACGACACAACTTGTCTGGCTCTCGAACTGATCACTACTTTCTCTTGACTGGCTCTCTTGGTTCACTACTGGTTCTCTCGACATCGTTTGGATCTCTCGTAAAGGTTCTCTAGGTATCAGACGTTAAGTCCTGGTGAAACTCTGTCCGAATTTCCAATGGCAGACTAATACTAATAATCACGCTATATGGTTCTCTCATTATAATAATAACTATTATTATATTCTCGCTACATAATGTGTATGTGATGGTCAGACCATCATCACACATAAATGTGTATGTGTAAGTTCACGAATGGATCGCTGTAAATAATAACAATAATAATAATATTGACATATATTATTATTGCAATGGCAACGTATGTTTAAGACCTGGTCACGGACGGATCGCTGTATGGTTCCCTATACGAAATACTCATTTCATATGTAGAATATTTGCTCCTACACTTATGATACTTGTGACGTCAGTATTTTGCTATAGTATAGCCGCAAATATTGCTGCTGTGGTTAAGTAAGTACACTGAGAGAAATTTTAACTAAAAATTACAGACCTAGAGGAAAAAATCACAAAACAAATAGTAAAAACTGCGTCGCTAACAGTTTTTGACGTCATTTGTAGGACCTACTCGTATTTTGATAGGTAACTTTTACGATAAAGTTTAGTGAAAATTCGGCCACTATATACTATACGAAGCCATAAAATTTACTTAGTTTTATTGTAAATTTTCTTAATAATAATGACTAAATTTTAATATATTTTTTAGTAAAATTGAGTAGATTGAGAATATACCAACTACTGGTACTTAAATTTACTAAATTTTATTTAAAACTTTAAAATTTTTACTGCTCAGTTCAGTAGTTTGTGGTAGATTCACGGAGAATAGCAATTAATACCCGGCAACATTTTTTTTTTTTCCGTTTACATGCTTAAAACTGGAAAACTAATCAACGAATCAAAAAAAATTCATTCTCGATAAGTTGTTTAGAAATAAATTACCAATATAAACTTAGCCTCATATCTAGCGTCAACAGATAAGGCTGTAGAAAAGTTTGAAATTACATGACAATTCAATCATTCGTTCAATCAGTCGGCCTTCTTTTTGTCATTTCGTCCCACAACCGAAATTTTTACTAAAGTAAATAGTAAAATTTACTGAAGTTGGTAGTAACTTTCAAATATATATTAATTCTTATTACATATGTTGGAATTTAATTGTGCAGGATTTTTTTTCAGTAGAATATTAGTATTTTTTATTTTTTTCACAAAACATGTTCTTCATTTTAATTAACTCATAGCTCGTTATCTAAGAGATTGTTAAAAAAAAATTATTTTTCCTGAATTGTTTAGAATTAAATTCACAATAATAATAATAAGAATAGTAATAATAAACCTTGCTTGACCTTCTGTCTATTTTCAATAACCCAGGTATGATCCCACAAGGGTGAACGGCCGTGCCAGGCTTGTTACAAGCTTGTATTTCCTAGCCTTAGTCGACTAGAGTGTGCCTAGCTTGGCATAGAAAATTTTTCCAGTCATTGCACAAGACTTGTTAATTTAGGCTTGTACCAAGCCTGTGTCGATTGTTATTTCCAAGCCTCACAGAAGGTTAAAAATTCCAAGCTCGTGTCAAGCTTGTATTTACAGTCATAGCACAAGACTTGTTATTCCATGCTTGTGTACCAAGCCTGTGACAATCGTTAATTCCAACCTTTACACAGGGTTTAAAATTCCAAGCTCGTATCAAGCCTGTATTTACAGTCATTGCACAAGACTTGATAGTCCAGGCTTCTACCAAGCCTGTGTCAATCGGTAATTCCAAGCCTTAAACAAGGTTGAAATTTCCAAGATTGTGTCGAGCCTGTATTTACAGTCATTGCACAAAACTCGTTAGTTCAGGCTTGTAACAAGCATGTGTCAATCGTTAATTCTAAGCCTCACACAAGGTTAAAAATTCCAAGTGCGTGTCAAGCCTGTATTTACAGTCATTGCACAAGACTTGTTAGTCCAGGCTTGTACCAAGCCTGTGTCAATCGTTAATTCCAAGCCTTAATTCCAAGAATAAAAATTTCAAGGTGGTGTCAAGCCTGTTTTTCCAGTCACTAGACAAGCCTTGTTAATCCAGGCTCGACACAAGACTGTCCCCTTGATTTTTCCCGCCCTCACACGAGCCTCGTAACACAGCCTTGTGTCAAGCTGGTGACCATTGTTTCACCAAGCCCGACACGAGACTTGACTTATGCATATATTTAACTCGAAAAAAAAAAATTATAGTAATTAGATATATATTTTCTATATAAATTTCAAATAAAAATTATCAGGCTTTGACTATTGTGTGAAGCATTCGCAAGGACTATGTGTTCAGTCTCAACAGAATTTATTTATATAAAAAATTTTGACGACCACTTTCATCAATAGCCCGATGGTCGACATGATAGTGCATTGGACTTCCACGTGAGAGGCCCCAGATCGTACCCGCGTCGCGTCCCTAGTTTTTCGTTTAATTATTATCGTTCAATAGAATTGTCTGAATTAAAAAATAATAATGTTGGAATTAATAAATTAACAATAATAATAGATTAACCATAATAATTTATTTATATTTTTTTTAAATTGTTTTTGGAAGCTTGTGTCGAGCCCGAGGCACAAGCCTTGGCACAAGGCTTGTCATCAAGCTTGTAACATAGGCACATTTTCAATCACTTAACAACCTTAGCACAAGCTAGACACAAGCATTGTGCACAAGCTTGTGCCAGACCTGGCACAATCGTTTACTCCTACCTGGAAAAGAACGATGTAAAGAGACTTGAAATTTCATAACAACGTTCCCTTTGAGCTGGCATATTGTGTATTATTTCACTAAATTTCATAGTAAAATTTACTTGAAAATACAGTAAACACTCACAATACAAAATACACTCACAACGAAAATTCACTGTACTAATCGACGTGTTTTATAGAATACCAATTTTTTACTTAATTTTTTAGGAAACTATCATCTTTTGAGGCCAGTCACAAAAATAAAATTAATTTTACAAATTACTATAGTAATTTTCACTCAAACATGATAGTATTTTTTAGTCAAAATGCCTCGCATTGTAAGGCTCTGAAGTGTCAACTAGGAGAGACCTACTGTGTTCAAGTTCTAGTTATGACAAGTATTTGTCGTGTAATTATTTCAGTCTAATAAATCATTATGTATATAGATAAAAAAAATTAAATTGTTTAAACAATTGTAAAATATATTTTTTTATTAAATCAATCAATTTTTGGAAGTCTTGACCCAGTATTGGTAGCCAAGCTTCAATTGGTGTCAATCCCCAAGTCTCGGTCAAGCCTCGAGCAAGACTGGCAGCCGAGACTCGGAAGTATTCTGCCAGGCTTGGGCCATTGCTTGGCCAAGTTGTATTCTCCTTCACAGGTCTATCTTAGAGATTTCGGAACGTGCCTCTAGTTTATGTCAGGGAGATTATAGAAGCCCAGGACAAAAGTTTGAGTATTACAGAGTATTGGAAAAATATATGAATATTAAATGAGTATTGTCAGTCGTTATTTGATATGTATTGTAACGAGTTAAAATTAAAATCTTGTCAAATTTAATATAATGTAAATTTGACATGATATATTATGTGCTGCGCATGTTGCGCATTGAGTTGTACCACCAAAGTCAAAGAAATAATTAACTGAATAAGTCAAGAATATCATTTCCTGTTTAAAAAGAGGAAATGAAAAAGAAAAAAGTAGAAGAGGCTTTCTGGCCACCGCCTCATGTGCACGTGTGTGATCACAATATATATTGATACACACACACCTCAATATTTTCACTTGGATTTTTATTAAATCAAATCATCGATTTAATAAAAAATAAAAGAACGTTCTATATAATCATAAATATTATCAACATATTGTGCTCAATAAATTCAATAAAATCAAATAAACATATACAACATACACTCAGAGAAGGATAAGTTAACAGTTAACATACCAATATGTTTACATTAAACATACAAAAGTTTAATGTTAAGATATACATATACGTATATATTAACAATAAACATAGATATCTTAACTGTTAACATACGTATGTTTATAGTTAACATACGTATCTTCACGCGGCCAAATATTTTGATGCGCCAGTCTACTTCTTGTAATCTTTTTTTTCTTGACATTATATTGTGGTACTATTCTAATTGTAATATAATATAATATGTACTCGTGTTGTCATAAATTTATTTAAATTTAGTTTCTTTGTAAATTCATTCTTAATTTTACATTCAATTTTCATATTTACATACGTAAATGTCTTCAACTATCAGCCTAACCTTCAAATTGTGTCAATTGAGGGTCTGGATGCAATAACCGGCCGCACGCTCGAAGCCCACGAAAACACGACGTTGCTCTGGGTGAAAAATCAAACATGAAAAATTGAAAAAAAAAATGCGCGTCTATCGTTTGTATTTTTATGAATATACAAACGCGCGAGCATACACGTTTACGAGAGAGGGGGTAACGATCAAGCATATATAGCTTTAACGGCGACTTGCAATTTGTTGTTAAATTAATAACTCAGTAAATAATTAATAAAAATACGTGAAAATTTGGATAAAACGTCTTGATATACTGCTACACAATATTGTCGCTGACAAGTTACTCAATTTTGAAATTTCTTCGACTCTTTTATCGTTTGAAGTTAGGCAAATTGAATTTTTCCGTGGACATGAATCAATAAATAAAAAAAAATAAACAATATGAATAAATAATTTTTTTAATAATGCTGTTGGCATCGCTAGATTATTATAAAGCTACTGTCAAATTTTCAAGTTGATTTATTTATTTTTAAGAAAGTTATCACAAGTTATATATTGAAAAAAAAGTATTTTTTTCAAAAAAAATAATTTTGTTTTTAATTTTTAACTCTTTAACTAATAATCATAACAAAAAATTTATTTAAAGGAAAATATGTATTTTTCAATTCTACAAATGATGGTATTTTTTTTTTTCAATTTTTCATGTGTTATTTTTCACCCAGAGCAACGTCGTGTTTTCTTGGGCTTCGAGCGTGCGGCCGGTTATTGCATACGGACCCTTAATTACAGATATCTTAATAGTTAACATACGCTCATTAACTATTAAGATACGTATGTTTAATGTTAATATATATATCTTTGATGTAAACTTATCAGCCACCACCCATTTTAACATGGCATATGTTAACATTAAACGGGATATGTTAACTGTTAACATATCCTTCTCTGAGTGTACATCAAAATATCTCTTCAACAACTGATTATTCAGTCTACACCGGTTCAACACGAGGAGTTATAATAATAATTATTTACGTTTAATATTCAATATTTTTTTTTTAAGTTAAATAATATAATTATCGATTGAGTTTATTAATAAATTAAATCAAGAATAAAATTCTTGATCATATTAAAAATTTGACGACCACTAGGTCATCATTAGATAATAATTTTGTACGTACAAAAGTTAGGTTAGATTATCAAATTAACCATTCAAAATTTAATAAATAATAAGAATAAAACATGAAATATCAAATTGTCTATCAATTAAATTTGTTTAATATTTGAAATAAATAATAGTAATAGATATAATAATCACACGTAATTCAATAATCACGTGTCCACTAATAATTTCGCATATTTTGTATCAAAACTAAATTTAAATCATTAATAAATATATAAAATATAATTTAAATAAATAAAATAAAAACCGAAGGTTTCAGTATATATGAAGTATTTTATTACTTGACAATAATGTAAACTCTGAATAATAAACTGTTCTATATATATAAGTATATTATTGATAATATTTCATAAATAAATAAACTATATTTGACATTATTGCACATGTGAATATTCACGATGAGGCAAGGTATTTTATACTATTTTGTTTACTCAATAGTGTTCAACCATTCAATAGTATTGAATTAACCTAGCCACTATTATCAATATATCGATGATCGAATGTATCGAACGAATGACGTGTATGTGTGCGTGAGCGAACGACAGTGAATGTGTCAACAGCGTCAACCAATAGAATGTCGAATAAACGTTACCACGTAAAGTTATCTGACAGTTTTTTGTCCTTTTTTATGAAGCGAAAGAGAATAGCTGAAAGTTTGATAATGTAAATTATATTGTTACAGAGGCTATGTAGGACCAGGTGGAAATAGTAATAGAGGATCAAATGCTGGATGTCCGGGTGGAGCTGGTATTTGAAGTTTTTAAAATAATTTTAAGTAAAAAATTTCAGTTTTTTTTTTTAAAATGAATAATTTATGTGGTTGTTACAGCTGGTTACATGGATAGAAAAATACTCGGTGCTAATCACTTGTTGAAAAATTCAATCGTCAATATGGCGTTCGGTTCTGGTCCTTTTGAACCAGAAGGGATTCTTGGATGGTAAATTAAGCATTTTATTATTTTATTTAATACTAACCGTTTCAACCCGGTTATTTAATTCGAATGAATAATCTATGTACGTTAAGGAATAATTTTTATCTTTTGGTTTCAATAAATCATAGCTAGCTTCTTATAACAAAATCTCGAAGATAATGAAGAAAATTACTTTTGACTTCCTGGGGAACCAGAAAGTAACTTGGGTAGAGTAAGGATTCTTTCAATCTTTTATTTTCAATAAATAATAGATTCTAATTTTAAAAAACCGAAGATGGTGAAAAATACCACTTTTCACTTCTTGGTGATCGTGAAAAGTCTCCAGGATAATTTTTGTTAGCTCTGTCAATTTTAACCCCCACGGAAATATTTATAAAATCATCAAATTTTTATAAAAATTGGGCAAATTTGTTAAAAAGTGTTGATAAAAAATTAACGAAAATTATAAAAAACTTTTTATCAAAATCCCCCCCCCCCCTTCCTTTCCCATGAATTGATTCTATTGAAAAATTCACTCAAATTGTAATTATAAAAAAATCAAAAATCAATCTTTCATCGGGATTTGAACCCAGGACTTTCTGATTGTGAGGCAAGTACTTTACCTCGAAGCTAGAAATCTAATGACCGATGCATATGAAAATATAAATCGGAATATGACTATTCTACATTCTTTTACTTTGCTGTTTAATCACAATTCTATTATTATTATCACAATTCTTATTATTGACTTTTATTCAAATATGTTAGAATTTATAGATTATATTCTTAATATTTATTTGAATATTTATTTATTAAATTAGGAACAATATGGAAGGAACTGTTTAAGGTATACAAAATGAGGTAGACTTTAAATTATTAATTATTTTCTTTAATCAAAAGCTACGTATAGGAAGACCGTGTCAATGCTAATATGTACCAAACAAGAGTCTCAATTAGACTGAGTAACAAAATTATATATCGACGTAATATTAATTCTTTATTCCTTTGTCCTAATTACACTTTCAGCATTCGTCATTTATTCTCAGAAAAATATTTCGGTTACACCATGCATCAACATTCACACAATCTCATTCTCAAAAACAAAATATATTTAATCACTATTTTGTTTCATTATTACTTCTTGTTTATTCTACAGAAATAAAATCATATTTTCAACAAAATATATAAAATTTTAATTTTAAAAACTCTTTGTTTATATTTGTATGAGAATGAAAGATGAAATCGGGATTAAAACAGCAAAGTAAAAAGGATTTAGAATAATTATATTCTAAAATAAATTTTAAAATTTTTTTCTTTTATTACAATTTGAGTAAATTTTTCAATAGAATCAATTTACGGGCAGTGGGGAGGAGATAATGTGATAAAAAATTCAAAATTTTCATATAAATTTCCTAAATTTTTTAAAAATTTCTTAATAAGTTTTCTCAATTTTTATAAAAATTTTATAAAATGCTTTCATGTGGAATTGTTATTAATTATAGAAGAAAACTTCTTGGCAAAAAGTGGTTTATGATAAAAAAAAATTATTTATTTCAAATAAAAATGGTATGTTCAAAGAAAAAGCACTTGTTTATAATATTCAGATAGAGTCTTGTTAAAAACGATAGATTGTTTGCGTTAAGAAGAAAACTTCTAAACGTAAACCCCATTACTCCTTGACACAAGAACTATTATGATTATTAAATATGCCACACTGTGTTAGATTTAAACAGGGGCTGTTTATAAAAAGAACATTGTCATTTATTTCAAACAATATTTTTGTTTCAAATGACAAATGACTCAATAAAAACATTAAAAGTAATAAATAAAAAAATTGGATTTTGTGATGAACAAAAAGGATTTCGAAGGAATTAATTTTTTGTTTGAAAGAAACGAGTTTTTTTTCTAATCAAACTGATGATATGTTGGAAATGTGAAAGAAAAAAAAATTAAAACATTATTTTTTTTAAGTAGTTATTAATTATTATGTTTTAAACTCAATCAAACTACAAGACCGAACTTTTTTTTTTTTCCTAAACTAAATGACTTAGACGGAGGTTGAACTGAGGACCTTAAGAGCACTTTATCTGATTAGCCACGAGACCGAATGTAGAAACCCAAATTTAATTCTGATACATAAAGAACTACAGATTTCTATAGATGATGTGTTAAACTTATGAAAATGATATATAACTGTCGAAAATTGGGTGCATAATATAATTATGTAGACAACACAACTAGGTTTTTTTTTTCAATTCAAATAATTTTAGCAAAATTTGGCAAATTTTGACAAAAATTAGTTTGTCCGTAATTGTTGTAAATTGAGGAGTCCCAATTTCCTCTCGAAATTCACGAAAATTTTGACTAAATTTGACAAAATTTGACAAAATTTCTCATAATTATTTGACAAAATTTAACAAATAATTTGTCAAAATTATTTTCACCAGGGTTGTATTTAAATTAATTAAAGTGTTTTAATTATTTATTTTTTTTTATATCAACGTTTTTTTTTCAACTCAAAACTAAAATTAAATTATATGTAATATTTAACAATTATTTAATAATAAGAACACAGTTGGTAAGAAAATGGACACTTTTTTTTATTATATAGATAGACTTTCTTAATTCATTCATTTTTTCGTTTCCAGTCTTACTACAATTTTCCATACTTTTCTCGGTCTTCAAGCTGGAATAACTTTAATGTCCCACAAAGGAAAATGGAAATATATCATTTTCAAATTTATCGTATGGTCTCTACTGTTCGGATTATCTGGACTGTATTTACACTGTTATTTGAATGTTCCAATAAACAAAAATTTATGGTATGTACACATTTGAAAATTCATATAAATAAATACAACGTTATTTCAATTTTTAGGTCATTATCTTTCGTGTTAGTAACGACGAGTATTGCTTTCGTTGCCATGTTAATGATTTTGATACTTGTTGATGTTTTGAAGTGGTGGGAAGGTGGACCATTTCGAATTCCAGGTACGTTAATCTTTGCTGCAAAATCTTTATTTAAAATTCAAAACAGGGAACTTTTTGAAGTTGTTTAATTATTTTTTCTTCAATTCTCATTTTTAGGTATGAACGCATTAATTTTATACATAGGGAGTCAAGTTTTCTATCAAACTTTTCCATTTCATTGGAAATATGGAGAAAACATGGATAACAATCGTTTCTTATCACTATCTGTGGCTGTTTGGGATACTGGGTTGTGGAGTGTTATTGCTTACATCATGCATCACAACAAACTATATGTTAATTTGTAAATACTATAATATAATAAATAAGTGATCCAAGAGAACCAATAGATAAATTTCTAATCGACAATGTAATAAAAATATCAATAATAAATATCACGAATACGGTGACAGCAATACGATAAATATTGGAACAAAAAACAGAAGAAGAATCATTTTTTTTTAACCCAATTTTTTTATATTTAAAATACATTTTAAGAAAAATAACCTAGCCTGCCTACTATTTTTAACGTATTTTATAATTTATGTTTTTTTCAATTTTCAAAAATTAATATCTCCGTCGGATACCAATTAATTTAGTAAAGATTCCAAAATTAAATTAATATAATAAAATTAAAAGTATTGAACAAAAAATTAAGTAATTATGAGCTGTCTAAATTATCGATTTTTCACCTGGCTTACCTGTGGACGGTTACCAATCAAAACCATAGGGAGTAGGTGCAACGTGTTCTGGGTCTCAGGACTACCATTGATCAAATATTTGGCCAATTAGGTTCTGTCTAGTTTTTTTGCCCTCGCCCCACAGACTAGCATCTCGTTTAACAAACGTGATGTTACGTGTCTCATAAAGTTTTTTCAGTGATCGATTCGTGTGACATTGACTTTAGTCATCATGCCTGCTTTACGAAGTGACTGAAGCTCAAATTACATTTAGAAAAAAAAATATCAACTTAGTAGTAAATTAGTCTTTTCTTGATTCTTTTTTTTTTATGTATATAAAATACCTTATCTTGCGCGTATTCCTTATTTTTTTTTTTTTATTTGTTAATTTTCAGTCTCAACGTTGATTTATTTGGTAAATTATTTATTTTTTTATTTATTGATAAAAATTCATTTATGTAAGAACGTTCAATTTATACTTTTTTTTGGTTTTTGTTTTTTTTTTTTTAATTGAAAAATGACAAAATTTTAAAAAGTTTTGATAAAAGGAAAAAATAAGTGTTACGTACCAAGTTGATAAATTAAAATTAACTATGAAATAACAAAAAAAAAAAAGAATATGTAAATCCAAAATTTAAAAAGGAAGAGGAAAAGGAATTCTAATCATAGAATATTTATAATAAATCAACTCGGTATTTCACGTTAATATTAAAAATCCTCTTATTTTGTTATTCCCTACAGGGTAACGGGTTAGGAGGGAATGTGTATTATTGTAGATGTACCTGGTTATTAGAATAATCCGAAACAATTGTTGTTGAGAGCGTGTCAATCTAGATGGTCGCCTTTTGATGTTGATAGTCTCGAATAATTCAAACGGTAAAATAAACTCAAAGCACAGAAAACCATACCCCGGAGAAATGTCACAGTCAATTTTTTTATAGTATTAGGAACAGTCAATTTGTAAAGGAAAAAATAATAATTTTATCACAATGATTATTTAATTTAAATTCACTTTTAAAATTTTCTTTATTTAAAATGTAAAAGTTCAACTGAATTTATTCTTCATTTAATTAACTTTGATTTTATAAAATTGATTTAAATTTAATTTAAATATTGTCCAAACAAAAGATGTCGCAACAGTGAAGTTCCTTAAAATTATAAATATTAATTTCCATAAAAATTAGATTAGAAAGTAGGGATGATATTAGGTAGAAACATCTTTTGAGATATTGTTCATAATAATTGTTAAAGCCAGCCCTGGTGGAAATATTTCTCCGAATTTTCTACGAATTTTCTTCGAACTTTAACGAATTTTCTACGAATTATTGCGATTTTTCTACGAACTTTAACGAATTATTAAGAATTTCTACGAAATTGACCCATGCGGAGAAAAAATTCTGAAACATCTTCGAAAGAATTCTGCGTAATCTTTACCACTCCCCTGGTGGAAATATTTCTTCGAATTTCTACGAACTCTCAAAGAACTTTCGACGAACTTCAACGAATTTTCAACGAACTTTAACGAATTTTTTTACCGACTTTAACGAATTTCTACGAAATCGTCTCATGTTGAAAAAAAATATTAAGATATACTCGGAATATATAAAGAGATCGATCTATTAAATATTTGTTATCGGATCATATATTTCGAATAAATTTTGTTTCGAATCAGACGAGAGGTTTGAAGAATATTCTTTCGATTACTTAACCAAACAACATATTCTTCATTTGGTTGTAATAATTCAGAGAAATTATTTCGAAACTCTCGACTGATTCGAAACAAAATTTCTTCGAATTTTACGGTACTTAAGAAATTTTACTGAATCAGACATCCAATCGCGAATGTTGTTTGGTAATTCGGAAAAACTGATGACTCAACCAGGCAAATACTTGTGATTGTTGTAGGAATTTTCTTAGAATGTATAACATTAATTTTATTAAGAAGCAATCCAAGGATGACTGTAGAACATATTTTTTTTCTTCTACATAAAAGTCATGTTTTAAGCCTTATTTTCTATTATGATATCTTTCTCAATCACGGTTTAAATCTCCTTCTTTTTCCCGTATGTTTTCACCATCATGTATTTGTTTTTCTTAGTCATCTGAATTCTTGGATGTATTTTCCGTGACTTTTTCAGATTTTTTTTCTTTACTCTTTGATTTATTTTTCCCTACTTTATTAGCACAATCGATACAGCGACTAAAGTAGGGGGGTTATAAGAGTTCTGGACCACGGAAAACCGCGAGATTGTGGGTGGGATGGGTGGGTGGTATTTAAATAAATTTGGGGTAGAAAGTAAGAGAAGAGAATGAGAGAGGGGAATAAGAGAGGGGAATAAGAGAGGGGAATATGAGTGGGGAATATGAGTGGGGAGTCTTTTCGAATTTCGGCCATTTTTATTATTTTTTTTTTTTTAAATTTGTGAGAAAAAAAAAAAGTGTTTCGAAGGAGATTTGAACTCACGGACTTCGGATTTAAAATCGAGCGCGCTATCCCCAAGACCACGGCTCGATGTTATTGGATGTTGGAAGTAGAAGGTGAGTGATACTGGAAAATTCGAAAATTTGGTGAAAAGAAGAATTGTTTATTTATTTATTTAACAATTAAATAGTTGATAAAATTTTTTTAAAAATATATAATGTAATTTTTCATAAACTTTTAAACAGATGGTTTCAATGCAAATTGTTTAATTATGAAAAATGTTTATATTATTTTTATTTTTTCTCATGCCTATTGCTTTCATGCAAAAATTAATATCAATTCCCACCGCAAGGTTTGCTGATTTGTGAAATAGTTTTTTCATTTTCATTTTCATTTTCATTTTCATTTTTATTTTTTCTTTTCGTTTTTATCGTTTCGTGAGTGAAGTTGCAAATTGAAAAGAATATTAATAATGGAGTTAAATTTTAGAAAAGAAATGAGTGCCTACGAAAGGGAAAGAGAGCGAGAATGGTTGTACGCTCAACCATTATATTTGACGAAACAATTATTGTTGAGAAAGGTTTGCTTTTCAATTTTAACTAAGTGATTATTGTTTAAAAAAATGATATATTTAAATAATGATAAAAATTGTTCCCAGATTCATTTAGAGACAAGAAAAGTTTATGCTGAGTTTCTTAAATGTGAAAAGGACAACCGAGTGCATGATTGGACTTGGAAACACCAACGAGAATACTACATGCATTTTGTAATTAAAAAATTTTAATAATTAATAATAATGAAGTGTTTTGTGTAAATATTTAATTATTTATTTATTTCTAGTATAACACAAAAAATTCTTCGATACGTGAAGATATAAAGTTGTTAGGAATATTGGAAGAAACTGAGAGAAGTAAAAATTTTTTTGTGTTTTTTACATTTTTTTAAAATTTTTTTATTCATAAATAAAAGATTTTTTTTTTCTTTTTTTGTTATAGAAATTGCTTGGTGTCAATATGAGGCAAAATTAACACCAATCACTCGGGATGGAACTTTCAGGGACCTGCAAGCTCTCTACCCAGAAGAAGTTGAAGAATATGAATGGGGTCCAACTATGTGTAATGCCAACACAACCCTTAATCAGTTTGAAAGATTTCTCGATAATCATAAATAAATGTATATATATATATAAATGTACATGGTTTAAATAAATAAAAAAAAAAAAAAAAAATAAAAAAAAAAAAAAAATCTCATTTCTATCTATCCTTAATTCTAACCTCCAGAAACTATAAATAAATCAAAAAATAAAAACATAAATAAAAAAAAAAAAATCTAAATCAATGAGCCAACAACTACGAAACCAATGACTTGAACAATAAAAAAATGAAAAACAAAAAAAAAATATACAAAGATCGTGTAACATAATTGAAAAAAAAAAAAAAAAAAAATGGCAAAATAAATTAAATTCTAAAAAAAAAAAAATGGTAAAAAAGAAAAAAAACACAATTACATATATATATTTTTATGATTATTTTTTTTTATTTAAAAAATCTTATTATTATTATTATTATTATTATTACAATAAAAAAAAAAATGAAATTAAATGAATTTGTCCCCCTGCTCCATCCTATGGTCCCTCACCATCGGAATCATGGATGGGGTCATCCAGAGGGCATGGAATATCTGGCAGGACCCGGGCAACACCAGTCTCTCTTTCCAACATCCCTGAAACAGAATAAATCAAAGAAAAAAACAAGATTAAAAAATGTAATAATTAAAAAAATGTTATATGGGAAAAAAAAAAGAAGGAAAAAAAATTACTTACTTTCAATCACTCTAGTGGTATCCCTGATATCCATGTCCAACTGATCGCTGATTATTTGGAGCTCTATAAGCTGTAAACAAGAAAAAACAAAACAAAAAAATTAGAATAAGTATAAACAATTGGATATTATGGGA
The DNA here is from genome assembly GCF_014905175.1 of Aphidius gifuensis. Lineage (NCBI taxonomy): Eukaryota > Metazoa > Arthropoda > Insecta > Hymenoptera > Braconidae > Aphidius > Aphidius gifuensis. The sequence goes on from NC_057788.1 coordinate 17,459,968, forward strand.
AAAGTATTGGAAAATAAAAAAAAATAAATAAACAAATAAAAAATGCAACTTACTGCAGCAGTGATCTCCAGTCTCCTCCCAAGCGATCTGTCCAGCCCCGTATCAAGATTCCTCTTCAGCAGCTCGGTCTTCTTATTCCTTCTCCTTGTAATTTTTCTCTCTACCGAATTTCTCTGAAAAATAGAAAAAAAACAAAACAAAAATTAATTTTAAAAATTTTATATAGAATAATGAATGAAGAAATTATGGGTAAATAGATGAAATTAGATAATAAGAATAAACACGTGCATGAATTAAAGAATAAGAAGAGTAAGGAGATGCTACTATTTTATAATATGAAGAATGAAAAGAAAAATTATTGCAGAATAGACTAATAGGATAACGAATTAATGAATTAATAAAAAAATGAATGGGTAAAATAAATATAAGTAAAGTTAATAGAAAACTGAAAAGAAAAGATAAGGATAAGCACGTGCACTGATGAAATAATTGAAAAACGATAAAAAAAAAAAATAAAATAAATGAATTATAAATTACAAAAAGAAAATTGAATAGAAAATTAAAAAAAAAAAAAATATATATTAAATGTACTTACTTCATTTACTAAAATGTTGCGATATTCATGCATGATGATACTTGGACGTGGAACCATGATTAGAGGTTAAACGAAAGGATTGAATTTAAGGATAAGGTTTCAGGCAAGGATGCTGGTTGTAACGAAAAGAACTTGTAACCTTGAAAAGGATTGGAAAACAGGTGGATTGAGAATTTTTCCGCTAGAGAGAACTTTTGACCAATAAAAAAATTTAAAAAGATTTCAACCAATAGAAAAATTCCTTTACCATTGGAATATAGCACCATTTTTTTTTTTTTTTCGTTTTAACCAATGAGAAAATTCAATGATGTTGCTTGAGGTGTTATCTAGTGGAAAATGTTTGCATTAAAAGAAAAAAAAAAATGGATGAAATATTAGGCGCGGATATTTTTAAATCATTATTATTATTCATTTTTTTCATTATTTTAGATGGAAAAAAAAGGAAAACTTTCAGTTGAAATTGGTTCATTCTACAGCTAGGATCTTTTTTTTTTTCCTTTAGCATACAAACTATTTTTTTCTTTTATTATTTTAAACATAAAAAACAAAAAAAAAAAAATTTAAGTTTGCTTTTTTTTCCTCAATTATTTTCAAGAGTGTTAATTGTATTTTTTTATTATATATAAAGGTAAGTTTGAATTTAAAGTTTTTATAATAATATTAATAATAATTTTCATAATTTAAGTTTAACTATTATTTTATAGAAAAGCTTGTTTACATTTTTAAGAAATTATTTTATTATATTTTTATCTTTTTTGTTTTTTTATTTTACAGATAAATTTTTTGTTAAATAATATTTAATATGGATCAACTCGCAGACCACATTCACCTTAAAAATAAATTCTCTCAGGCATATGCTCAGCTTAAAGAAAACCCAAATGCTTTGGGAATTGTAAAGAACATTCGTGAAATTCAAGATTACATAAAACGTTACAATAGATCATTAGGTGGTCTCACAGGACCTAGAAAGAAAATGACTGGTGCAACAGTTGCATTGTTGACTACTTGGAAATGTAAATTAGAGCATTTGCAGAAAAAAGGCGGTATGGTTGATGAGCCTACAATGCACCAAAACCATGCTGATGCTATTGATGCAAGAATTCAATGGAGTGACTTAGAAAGTGCTTTTAAAAACCGAATGCGAACTGGAATGATTATTAATATATTACATAAAAATTTAGATTTATTTCTTGAAGATGCAAAAGTGATGTTAATTGATCGTTTAGAGAATGAATTAAGCAAAAAAAGCGCTATTAAACTTAATACAATTTTGGCTTGTAATTTTCAAATTGTTAAACAAGAAGAAATAGAAATTGAGACAAAATATTTTAGTGATGGATGTATGGAAATATTGCAATCATCAAATCTTGATGATATTTTATCAAATAACTTTGAGATACTTAAAGCTGATTTGGAAGAGAAAGAAATGCGTGGTTCAGGTTGGACCTTGCATGAAATTCTACATTTGGAAATAAATATAAACGACTATGTACCTTTACGTGGTGGTTCATCAACTTTTATTGAAATGCCTGATTGGATTATAAAAACAAAATCAGTTGTAAACGTTATAAACTATAAAGATAATAATTGCTTTATTTGGAGTGTGTTAGCTGCCATGCACAAGGTTCCACATCCAAACAGAGTCAGCTCATATGAAAGATACAAGAATGATTTAAATCTAGCTGGAATAACTTTTCCAATGAGTTGGTGTAAAATCAAACAATTTGAAAAAAATAACAATTTGAGAATAAATGTATATGGCATTGATAACACTGATGATTTAGATGATGAATCCAATGATGAAGAAGGTGATAGCGTTGATGATTCAAATGGTACAAATAAGAAAAAAAAAAAGAGACGTCTAGAAAGGATTGTTCCATATTATTTGAGTAATAATGATGCATCAAATCATCCAACAATTCATCTTTTAATTATTGAAAAGCCTGAGAAAAAAGTTGATGGATTCCAAGATGAATCAGCAGATGAAGATGATGAAGAAGAAGAAGAAGATGAAGATGATGAAGATTATGATGAGTATGATTTTAATAATATTACAAATAAAAGAAAACTTGGTGAATTCTCAAACCATCACTTTGCCTACGTTAAAAATTTATCTAGGTTAATTAGTGCACAAGTTTCAGCATATAATGGTAAAAAATTTATATGTGATCGTTGTTTATCATATTTTCATTCTCAAAAATCAATTGATTCTCACAATCCTGCATGTAGAGAAAAAAACCAATATGCAATGGTGATGCCAACAGAAAAAAACAATATTTTAAAGTTTACAAATTACAAATACCAGCTTCGAGTGCCTTATGTAGTATATGCTGACCTGGAAAGTATATTAGAAAAAGTAACAGATAATTCTAATAATTCATTGAAAAAAACAATTAAACAAAAACATATTCCAAGCAGTGTAGCATATTATGTTAAATGTTCTTATATAATTCTAATAATTCATTGAAAAAAACAATTAAACAAAAACATATTCCAAGCAGTGTAGCATATTATGTTAAATGTTCTTATGATAATACGCTCTCTAAATTTAAATTAAAAAGAGACAAAAATTGCATTGAATGGTTTATTAAGGAACTTGAAGAGCTGTCACACAATGTTGATAATATACTTGAAAATATCAAACCGATGAATCTTACTTTTGATGAAGAATTGCAATTTTTTAATGCAACAAAGTGCCATATATGTAAAAAATTGTTCACAGCAGAAAACATTAAGGCACGTGATCACTGTCATCTCAGCGGGGTGTATAGGGGGCCGGCTCATGTTGCGTATGTATAATTACTCTAATTAATTTTTTAACTTTTTTAAATTTTTTAATTTTTCTCCGATTTTTTCCGTTTTTTTTTTATTTTTTAAATTATTTATTCTGAAATAAAAATTTATTATTTCAGATGCAACCTAAATTATCAGACATCTTGCATAATAGCTGTGGTATTTCATGGTCTCAGTAATTATGATAGCCATTTTCTAATTAAAGCATTAAAAAAACAATTTCCAGGTGATATTGATCTTTTGGCTTTAAATAAGGAAAGTTACATAAGCTTCACTAAACGTGTTAAAGGTACTAGAATTAAATTACGTTTTATAGACTCTTATAAATTCATGGCTAGCTCAATAAGTACACTCGCTAATGAATTAGATGATAATGATAAAAGTATAAGTCGTAGTTATTGCGACAATTTAGAAGAATTCAAATTAATAACAAAAAAAGGTATATTTCCATATGATTATATTGATTGTTGGGAAAAATTTGATGAAGAACAATTGCCCTCAAAACTTGATTTTTATTCTCAACTTAATGAAGAGCATGTGAGTGATGATGATTATGCTCATGCTTGCAATGTATGGAGAGTATTTAAATTAAAAAATCTGGGAGAATACTCAGATTTATATCTCCGTACAGATGTTCTTCTTTTAGCTGATATATTTGAAAATTTTAGATATTTTTGTTTGAAAACCTATGATTTAGATCCAGCTCATTATTACACACTCCCAGGGTTGAGTTTTAACGCGATGCTAAAATATACAGAGATTGAGTTGGAATTATTATTAGATGCTGATAAATTATTGTTTATTGAGGGAGGTATTAGAGGTGGCTTATCACAATGCTCACATCGTCATGTCATTGCAAATAATAAGTATATGAAAGAATACAATCCAAATATTAGAGATTCATATTTAATGTACTTTGATGTTAACAATTTATATGGTTATGCAATGGCTTCTACACTACCAGTAGGTAATTTTCAGTGGGTTGAGAACTTTGATATAAATTCATTACAATCTATTGGGGATGATGCTGAGTGGGGTTATATTTTGGAAATAGATCTAGACTATCCAGTAGAGCTTCATGATGAACATAGGGATTTACCTTTGGCACCAGAAAGACAAATACCTCCTTTATCTACAAGTAAATGTCCAAAATTATTAGCAACTCTTTATCCTAAAGAAAAGTATGTAATTCATTATAGGAATTTAAAACAATACGTATCTCTGGGGTTAAAAAGTATATAGAGTTTTAAAATTCAAACAACGAGCTTGGTTGAAACCATATATTGACTTAAATACTGAATTACGTACCAAGGCAACATCACTCTTTGCTAAAAATCTATTTAAATCATTAATTAATATTTGTTTCGGTAAAATGTTAGAGTCAACACGTTCACAGAGAATAATTAAATTAGTATCAAGATATGGCGGTCGAGGTGGAGCAAGAGCTTTAATATCAAAACCTAATTTTCACAGCTCTTTAATTATTGATGATTTAGTTATTGTTGAAATGAAACGATTGAGCATCCTTTTTGATAAACCAATATATGGTGGTTTTACTATTTTAGATATTTCAAAAACAGTCATTTATGATTTTTATTATAATTATATAAAAAAGGAATTTAAAGATAATGTTAATTTTGTATATATGGATACTGATAGTGCAATTTTAGAAATTTTTACACCAGATATCTATGAGTTTATTCGTAGAGAATGTAATAATTTTGATACATCTGATTACCCTCTAAATAATCGATATAACATTCCTCAAAAAAATAAAAAAGTACCAGGTATTATGAAGGATGAATGCAATGGGAAAATTATGAAGGAATTTGTTGGCTTACGTTCGAAAGCATATTCATTTCTAGTTGAAGATGAGACTTGTATCAATAATGTAAAACTTCATAAAAAAGCTAAAGGAGTAAAAAAATCATCAATGAAAACGATTACTTTTGAAGACTATAAAAATTGTGTTGAAAATCATGTTCAAATATCTAGAAAACAAAATTTAATTCGCTCTGAAAGACATCAAGTTTATACAATTACCACAGAAAAAATAGCTTTAAGTTGGAATGATGATAAGAGAGAACTTATTGATGGTAAAAATTATACTCTGCCTTGGGGTTATGCAAAAGAACTTAGAAATAAAATTAAATAAATAAAACAATGTAATATGATTGAAATAAAAAAATTTATTTATTGAATTGAGTTTTTATTTATTTACTACAAAGCTCTCTTATCCACCCACTGGTTGTGTGAATTATCAAATCCCAGATATTTTACATATATTTTATTTCCTTTCTTTTTAATAATTTTTTCAATTAAATAGACGTCAGGATGTTTTACTTTTTGTAATTCAGGTTGATAAAAACACCCTTCAATTGGGTTCTGTTGATAGTCTTCAAGTTTATATGTTACTGGAGATGTGTTATTTATTTTTATAATTTTAAATATTTCAGTTGTCCAATTGGGTTTATAATTTTTCTCAAAGACATGTTTATATTTACTTATTCTAACATGATCATTTAATTTAAATTTATTTTTCTGATAATATTGATTTAAATTTTTAAATACAGTATGCTTTAAAATTTTTATATTGTCACCAACAACTTTTGCTGGTGCCATTTTGATTGTGCGATGTTTTGTATTATTATATTGTTCAATTAATTTTGGTAATATTTTAACCCATTTATAAGTACCTTGTAAACTGAATTCAAAGTACAATTTACTTTTAATTGTTCTATTAAATCTTTCAACTATTGATGCTTTCATATGGGTGAAAGTTGAATACATATGAACATTGTATTTTTTTAGCATCGCTTGAAAAATGGAATTATAAAATTCTGTTCCTTGATCCACATGTAGATTTTTACAAACTCGTCCTTTTTTAAATATTGATTCCATTGCAGCTGATACTTCTTTTCCGGTCTTGCTTTTGAGTTCAACAGCCCAACTGAACTTTGAAAAAATATCAATAATAGTCAAAATATATTTATATCCAGAATTTACAGATGAGTGTTCAATCATGTCAACAAGATCAGCTTGCCAAGTTTCATCCTTATCTCGAATATCAACTTTACGTCTTAGAAAATTTCGGCGAGCTGGTGCATGAAGCTCTCGCACTATGTCTCTTTTAAATTCAGTCATGTTTCATTGAGAGTAGTATGATGACTGAATTTTAACTAATGTTAATGTATAATGTTGGCCTCTCTTAGTTCTTCAATGATTGACATGATTTCATTATCGTGACTTGGATTGCCAGCTGTTCGTGAAGCAACTAGCAATCTTAAACGATCAACAAGCTCATTCGGATTATCCCAATAAACATAATTAACTTTAGATTGATTTTTGCTTTGAATTATCATATTTGTTGGTAGTAAACCAGAACCATGATGTTGTGTACTCTTCATGTGAGGCAATATGAATGTAATATACTTTTGTGATGCTGAATTTTTCACTGTATTTTTAGAATTATGATATCTTAAATGTGCATTTGTGTTGAGAAGAATCTGAGCATAATTTTTTTCATCAATTTGAGTGACTTTGGTTTTTTCTGGGGATTTCATAAATAATAATTCCAGTAGTCCTTGGGTTATTTCATACGTTTCATCAGCAACAATCATATTATTATTTTCGAATAGTAATTCAGCATTTCCAATTTTATATTCTCCACTGTTTTTTCTTTTAACCCCATAATCTTTATCCCATTGTAAAGTATCTATTTTATTTAAATATTGAGTTGTTAAATCATTTTTAAGACCTGTTTCATCAGCCTCTTGCTCTATCAGTTGCAGATCTTCAATAGTATCATGGAAAGCCTCTGTTTCCTCATCAGAACTGAGATTTTGTTCTGTGCTTATATTTCCAGAATTACTTGAATGCGTTCTATCAGAAATGATACTGTCTTCTTCTCTCTCAGAATCATATGTGTTGTCTTTACTAATTTTGCTTTTTTTATGGATTATTCTCGGTGTTATTTTAGCAGCTATATTCTCAAGTGGTCCGATGACTGGTTTTAAGTACTCGTTAGCAGTTTCAGATATGCTTTCTTTCCCTAATTTTAATAATTGATGCTTCTTCTTTATTACATCTCTAACTTTTTCTATTTCTTCAAGAAATTTCGCTTCTTTTGACAATGCTTCCTTCTTGAGAGGCATGTTGATTCGACAGGATTTAAACATGAACTAATATTTTTTTAACAAATTGTATCGTTATTTATATTTATAAAACAATCAAAATTTTTCTATATCTTCCATCATTTATATTGCGATCTTTGTCAATACATAGGAAACAATATTTCTCTTCCCAACACTTGATACATATCCGAAGAAATTTATTATACTCCATATCAATATTTGCATGATCCTGCCAAATATGTTTGAGATTTAGCTGATCACAAGGGAACACAACTAAGAAATTAATATTATCGCGAATCAAATGCTTTGGAATTCGAGCATACGATTGACACAAATAAAACGAATCAACATTACAATGACGTCCCATTGAAAAATAATCCCTTATTGGCTGTTGATTTTCAGTTGCAACATCATCAAATATAAACAATGAGTTTGGTTTTGCTTCTTCAACAGGAATTACTTGATCATTGCTTGAAAATTTATGATAATTTATATTTTCAAGTGGTTCCAATAGTTTTTCTAAATATCGATATTTTGGTTGGTATAATGATTTACTATAAATATAAATATTAGCAAAACGTAAACCATTTGGATTAACAATTAAACTCATAAGTGCGTTGGTTTTACCACAATTACTTCCACCAATTATAGCACAACGTATCGTATTTGGCAATAAGTCTCCATGCCTTTTCTGAATTAAACCCTCACCACTTTTTGCTGTAATTATATCAAAGTTTATCACTGGTAATTTGAGAGCTTGCTTCTTGTACTCCATCTTGATCAACACTAATTAAAAAAGTATAAAGTCAACTGTTTTATATAGAAAAAATCAGTCAATCATCAACCATGATAGAGCATACAAATAATAAAAATAATAAGAAAAATAAAAAACGTTTTGGAAAAGGAATATTAAATAAAATTATTAATAAACTACCTATCGAGTTACATCTACCTGGATATTCTTTTTGTGGACCTGGAACTAAGCTAGAGAAACGTTTGGCAAGAGGAGATCGAGGAATAAATCCTCTAGACGAAGCTTGTAAAAATCACGATATCGCATATTCGAAAAATCAGAAAGATATTAAAGCCAGGAACCTAGCTGACGATATTTTAGCGCGTGAAGCTTCAAAACGAATTTTTGCTAAGGATTCAAGTCTAGGTGAAAGAGCTGCAGCTGCACTTGTAACTGGAACAACGAAAATCAAATCAAGATTCGGTATGGGTTGTGTAAATAAAAAAAATTGTGTTAAAAAACGAAAAACAACTGGTGGAAAATTAAAAAAAATTAAAAAACTGGTAAAAAATAGAAAGAATTCTGGTGAAAAGAAAAAAAGCAAGAAGAGCAAGAAAAATAAAAGAAAAAACCTCAAGAAAAAAGTATCATTTATGAAAATTGTACAAGCTGCTAAAGAAGCAAGTAAGGGATCCAATGTTCCATCAATAGCAATTAAAGCAGCATTAAAAGGAGCAAGAGGAGCTATTAAAAATGTTGGTGGTAAATCTGCTATCTTGATGCCAAGAGTGGTACCAGTTGCTAAAAGTATAAGTGGTGGTGCATTACCACTATTAATTCCAATTCTTTCAGCCATAACAGCATTAGGTGGATTAGTTGGTGGAGCATCAGGTGTTGTTAAGGCAATTAATGCAGTAAAATCAAGTAAAAATCAATTACAAGAAACTGTAAGACATAATAAACAAATGGAATCAATTGCTATTGGAAAAGGACTTCATTTAGCACCATTTAAAAGCGGAATGGGATTCTATTTAACTCCAAAAAACTAGATGTGATGCTACCACAGAGAGCCTTGACTGACGGTGATATTATCAAATTTGCTAATCAATTAAAAATAAAAAAATTTCGTGGTGTTTTCATGCGAAATGATATGCCTCGAGATGGTTCTTGGACACGAGAATCAGGAGTTGTTAATTTAGATGATAAACAAAATCCTGGAACACATTGGGTTGCATATAAAAAACTCAACAACAATTTAGCAATATATTTTGATAGTTTTGGTAATTTGCAACCACCAAAAGATCTTGTCAGTTACCTTGATGTTGGTAGCATCAATTTCAATCATAAACGATATCAAGATTGGAATGCATTTAATTGTGGCCATTTATGTCTTGCATTCCTTGCTGAAAAACTATAAAAGACTTGAATATAATAATTTAACATCAGTCTTTAATGAACTTTTAACATGCACGATACATTTACTTTAACATTAAGTGGTACATCATCAGTGCTTGAAACTCAATATTTTCCTCCAATTCAATTAACAAGAGGAAAACATTATTCAGTAGCACTTATTTCTTTTTTAACATTTAATTCAATACCAAATATTGATAACCATAATAATCAAATTAAATTTATTGAGGCTAATGCTCATTCTAAATCAATTACAATACCAACTGGCAGCTACGAAATAGATGATCTTATTCAAAGCTTGAAAATACATTCTATCAAGTTAAGCTGCAACAATAATACTCTGCATACATATATCCAAAGCGATAAAATAATTGATTTCACTGGACCAAGATCACTAGGACCTTTACTTGGATTTACATCAAAATTATTGGAAGCTGGTAAAACACATGAGTCAGATCTACCAGTAAATATAATTCAAGTTAATAGTTTGCGTATAGAGTGTAATATAACAACTGGGGCTTATTGCAACAACCAAAAAGTACATACAATACACAGTTTTTTTCCTGCTGTACCACCTGGTTATAAAATAATAGAAGTACCAACTTCTCCTATTTATTTACCAGTTACTGTGAAGTCAATAGATTACATACAACTGAAAATTGTTGATCAAGCAGGTCGAGCTGTTAATTTTCGTGGTGAAACAATTACAATCACTCTACATGTTAAATCATAGTGATGGGGATTGAGTTTAATTCTCGCACAATAAAGAGAGGATTTTCATATAAAAACAGCAAATCATGGACATCACCAACCCGTCTCAATCGAGCAGTGAAGAGATTAACAACTCAGAATATAACATACCTAAAAAGTCTAGGGTTAAAAGTATAAAATTATGGACTTGGAACTTCAATTGGGTAAATATAACTTGCCTCAATTGTTTTGCACGTCAAAATGGGTGATATACTTGATATCAACGCACCAGTTCATTTCAACAATGATATATCCAGTTATGAGCTGCATGCACATCAAACATTTGGATCATCAAGCTTTGAGAATAGTGATGAAATTAGAATATCAATACAAAACCAAGATTTATTCATTTTGCCATGTAAAAGCTATATTCATATAAGTGGAAAATTATGTAAAAAAGAAAATAATGATGTACCAATTGGTATTTCACTAGTTAATAATGCAATGGGTTTTTTATTTGAAGAAATGCGTTATGAGTTAAATGGGGTTTTAGTTGATAAATCCAAAAATGTTGGGATTACAACAACAATAAAAAATTATTTATCAATTAATTCGAGAGAGAATAATGAAAATGCTGGATGGTTAAATGGACTTGAGCAGATGATGTTAACAGATGAAAATGGATATTTTGATTTATGTATACCATTGAAAATGTTTTTTGGCTTTGCTGAAGACTATCAAAAAATCATTGTTAACGCCAAGCATGAAATTATTCTGGTACGATCCCGCTCTGATTTAAATTCAATCGTGAGAGATGTTGCAACTTTTCAAGAAGAAGTTAAATTTGATTTAAAAATTACAAAAGTTGAATGGTTAGTGCCATATGTAACACTATCGAATAGAAATAAAATGGAAATGATGAAATATATACAAAAAGATCCAGTCATTTCTATTGGGTTCAGGACCTGGGAACTCTATGAGTATCTACTGCTACCAACAACAAATCATCATATTTGGACGGTGAAGACATCAACTCGACTGGAAAAACCTCGCTATGTTATTCTTGCTTTTCAAACAAATAGAAAAAATGTATGGCATGCAGATGCAGCAAGATTTGATCATTGTAATATAACAAATGTTAAATTATATCTTAACTCACAAATTTTTTCATATGGGAATTTAAATCTTGACATTTCGAAAAATCAATTTTCATTATTGTATGATATGTATGCTAATTTTTCTGAGTCTTATTATGGAGCTAAAACAGATTTGATATCAAAAAATTCTTTCATCCATCAATCACCATTAATTGTAATTGATTGTAGTAAACAAAATGAACTTTTAAAAGCTGGTGCTGTAGATGTACGTTTAGAATTTGAATCTAAAAACAATTTTCCACAAGGAACTGCAGCTTATTGTTTAATTTTACATGATAATATAATTGAATATAAACCAATCAGTGGCATTGTACATAAATTAAGTTAAAATAATAAAAATTAAGTTTAGAATGAAAAATAATAAAATATAAAATAAATAATGTAAACAAAAAAATTAATGTAATAAATAAATAGAAAAAAGGTTTATTTTTTGTTTTATATATTTATTTCCCCAATCATCATTTCATCAACAAAATCATTATCTTTTATTATACAATTGTCGAATTTAATATTTCTATTATTTTCACCATCAAGAGTCATGATTAAATTTCCCTCTTTTATAGCGTTTTGCAGCTCGGAATATTCTTGCTCATCCTTGTCGAAAAGGTCAGCGAATCTTTTTGGTAGATATAGATAACATGAATTATCAATTTCAACCGTAGTTGCTGCTCCAGCAGAAAACTTGCTTCGTTCCTTGCTTTTGAAGTTGTTTAGTTTTGCCCATTTTAAAAATTTCTAAACAAAAAAATTTTATTAAAATAAATTAGTATGTGTGTGTGTTAAGTTGTATATGTAATTAAATAATTGTTTATATATTAATTGTTTAATATTTTTATTAATAATAATAAATATACAAGCTTAATTTTTCTTGTTGGTGAGTTAGTTGTTACTTGGTGCTGCTCTGAGGAACTGATGATAATTTTGAGAAAAACATGGACATTTATAGGAACACAAAGATCTTCTCCCCCCAGAAAAAATATGATAATTTTCATTTTGCTTATTGTTTAAATTTTAAAAAGAGTAGGAATTTCTATAGAAAAAAATATCTGAGAAATGGATCATTTGTTGGTGAAAAATATTATGAGAAATGTGACTTGTGTTATAGTTTAAATCATGGCTTTTGCTCCAGATGTTGCTCGGTTAAATATTTCCCACATTGTAAAATAAAGAAAAATATGTAACAAAAAGAAGAAATAAATTTTTTCAGGGAAATAAGATTAAAAATTGGGAAAAAGAAAAATTTTCTTTGTCGACTGAATGCTCTATTTAACCCCAATGTTTGCAAACTGTGAATTCGCAGTATGTAACTCACAGCATGTTTTTGGAACATTACAAATTTTGGGAAAAATAGATTAAATTTCTTTGACGGTGAAAATGCTTTATATTTTTTCCGAGAAAATTATAACAAAAAAAAAAAAAATTTTATTTAATTATTTTTACAGGAAATTTTTTTTTTTTTTTTGGGTTTGAAAAAAAAAAACAAGAAAAAATTATTTATTTATCAATTTATTTATTTATGTAATTTATTTCATATTTATATTTTATTTTACATATTACAATTTTCATTCGAACTTGATTCTTTACATTTTACACAATCTTTTACTGGTACTTGTAAAAAAAGACCAATTTCATCTTCATAATCATTTTGTAAAGGATGCTGCTTACATTTTCTTAGCCCTAAAATTGTTTTATTCATTTGTTGTTTCTCTGATAATTTATCCCAGATTTGATCTATTTGATTTGGCGCAAATTTTATTATTGCCATGATTGGAAGTGAACTAATTTCTGTCTTAGCCAAATCATTTATATTTTCAACAGCACAATAATGGATAATCGATTTATTTAAACTTGGTCTGGTTGAAAAGGTTTTAATATACCATGATCGAAAACGTTGAACATTTTCAACTGAACATTTGTAAGTTGAACAATTAATGTGAATCCTTGAGTGTCTTATAGCTGAATGTTGTTCTTCCAGAGTTTTTATGTCTGGACAATTTAAATCATCCAAATTAAAAATTGTTGTTTGAATTTCACGTAAAACAAATTTTAACCATTTCTTTTTCTCTTCTCCTTTTACAAATAAATATTCAAATTTTCCATTTATTGATTGATTTAAAATTGGTGAAATGTCGTTATATTCTTCACAACCTTGTTCCCACGACATACCATGATGATTCATTTCACATTTTGATACCGTTTCCTGATAAGTTTCACTCAAATGTGATCTATCACAAGGTGGTTTAAATATTTTAGATATTGGAGTCAATCTTGAACTTAATGGTTGAATAGCTAGTTCTTTCAACACAAATAACCCTTGCTCTTCTTGAAATCCTTGGAAGTCGATGAATGCAGACATTTTATTTTATTTTATTTTTCAACTCAAATTTATTGTATACCTTTTTCACTGAAGGCTTTGGAGCTAACTAAAGATATTTTTCAAGGCTTGATTTTCAACAAATTTCTTCCCCTCTTTAACTCACTACTCCCACTTTTTTTTCTAATATTATTTCTATTTTACACCAAAAGTAGAAAAAAAATTATATATTTTTTTTAGCAGTCTTAATGGCAGATTGTAAAACATCCAATTGCTCTTTTATTTTAACATTTTCAGCCATTAAAATTCCAATTATATCACCCAATTTTTCATAATTCAATTCAACACTTTTTTTCATTTCATTAAATAATTTTAAAGTTACAACATCCTTCTCATCTTGAGGTGTTGCAACATTGCATATTCGCCGGTTGCCAATATCGAAATTATTATATTCATCTAAATTAAAGCCAATTCCAGGAGGGCCTGATCTAGATCTATCAGCAGCCCCAACCAAATAACGACCAAACAAATCAACGCTCATTTTATAACTGGCTTAGAACTTAAAAATCAGTTAGTTATATAATAAAAAAAAGAAAAAAAATTGATAAATAAATAAAAAAACAATAATTATAAATAAATTTTTCCATTTACAACAAATTTTCGAATTTTCCAGTATCACTCACCTTCTACTTCCAACATCCAATAAGATTGAGCCGTGGTCTTGGGGATAGCGCGCTCGATTTTAAATCCGAAGTCCGTGAGTTCAAATCTCCTTCGAAACACTTGTTTTTTTTCTCACAAATTTAAAAAAAAAATAAAAATAAAAATGGCCGAAATTCGAAAAGACTCCCCACTCATATTCCCCACTCATATTCCCCTCTCTTATTCCCCTCTCTTATTCCCCTCTCTCATTCTCTTCTCTTACTTTCTACCCCAAATTTATTTAAATACCACCCACCCATCCCACCCACAATCTCGCGGTTTTCCGTGGTCCAAAACTCTTATAACCCCCCTACTGACTAGCATGTGTATTAAAATCTTGGAGTTCTATTTTTCTTGCTTCTCTCCCGTATGTTTTAGCTCTAAGCCACTTTGAAAAAATGCCGTTGGCCTTGTCCAGTTTTTCTGGTGTCAAAACTTTTTTGTAGACACCTCTAGTTGGTCGGATAATTCTGTGCTGCAATTCTTCATTTGTCCATAATGATTTAGTTATCGCTTTCGCACAATCACCTGGTTTTTTTTATGTTTTTTAGCATCATGATTTTACTTCAGTAGCATACAAATTTTTTAGGTCCTCTGTGTTTTGACTTAAGGTACGATTTTTTTCTAAAGCAAAAATAGTTTCTGTTAAAACTATGACATAATAAAAGGATGATTAAAGTTGTGAAGTTTTTTTTTTTTTTCAAATACCTGATATGTCATTGATATTTTCCTTAGTCAAGATTTTAGTAGGTACATTAGACGACTTTGTTCCATCTGATATATTGAAGTAACTTTCTTGTTCAGATCTTCCTCCATCTAAAGATAAAAATTCAAAGAAAGTATAGTTGTCGGCAATATCACTTATCTGAGACGAACTATTCTTTACATTACTTAATATCATAAAAAAGAGTTCTTATTACCTAATTTATTAAACAGCTTAATGATTTTTAGACCAGTGGCCTCAGTCAATGGATATGCCTTAGAATGCAGAAGACTTAAGTACTTTTGTTTCCATACTCCAGCTTCAGTGTTTCTATCCAAAGGTGTTCTTGCGTTGTTTTTTAATGCTTGAGTTCTCCCAAACTAATGAAATTAAAAATAATAAAATAAATAAGTGGCAAAAAAGTGATTTAAAGAAAAAACCTGAGTGGAAAAATTTTCAGGATGCCCTATTTGATCTCAAACCCTGATCAGAAGCGGATCAGGATTCCTTATTTAGGGAACCTGACTCATTCCTGACCTGAACCTGGTCAGGACACCTTACGATATCCTTAAGTCAGGTAACCTTATCCAATCCTGTTCAGGAAAGGAACAGGAAACCTTGACTTAAATAAGGTTTCCTGAACAGATTCTGACCAGGATATTATCAGGAAAAATTTATCAAATAAATTAATTTTTTTTATTCAGTTTTCCTGTTCAGGAAAGGAACAGGAAACCTGAATAAGGTTTCCTGAACAGATTCTGACCAGGATATTATCAGGAAAAATTTATCAAATAAATTAATTTTTTTTATTCAGTTTTCCTGTTCAGGAAAGGAACAGGAAACCTGAACGTATCCTGAATAAGGTTTCCTGAACAGATTCTGGTCAGAATACTATCAGGATAAATATTTTTTGGATTTAATTTTAATTTTAATTTCAATTCTAAAACAAAATGACAAGGGACAATTGATGCTGATTGGTTTTTTCTTTTTCTCTGCAATACAAATTAAGAATAAATTGAATAACCATTATCTACCTTTAATCAAAGTATTTTCAAGTACGTAATTACGATTAAAATACCTTAAGTTCCCAGGTAGGAGTTCTCGGGCTTGAGCAACTGTGCCAGGCTTGTGCGAGGGTCGTGTATCAAGCCTTGGGAGCACAGGTTTGACACAAGCTCCTGCCCATTGTTTTCCTGGGCCTCACGCGAGCCTTGTTAACACAGGCTTGACACAAGACTGTCTCGAGTGGAAATTTAGTTAAGGTTCTGATCAGAAGCGGATCAGGGAACCTGATTTCAAATCAGAAACGGATCAGGAATCCTGTTCAGGAACGGATCAGAATGTAACGCTTTTTTTTAGGATTCTAATCAGAACCGGATCAGGAAACCTGGCCAGATTGTAGGGTTAGAGCCAGGATACCTGAACAGGAATGGATCAGGATTCCTGACTAGAACATAACCAGGAATCCTGTTCAGGAACGGATCAGAATGTAACGCTCTTTTTTAGGATTCTGATCAGAATCGGATCAGGAAACCTGAGCAGGATAGCTGATCAGGAATGGAACAGGATTCCTGATCTGAAACGGATCAAGTAATTCTAAAAAAAAATTAATTTTTATTATTTGATGTTTTGTAAAATAAAATACGCCATGAATTGTAATTCAATAAGTCCAAATCAACTAATAAACCTGATTAAATTATTGACAATGGTTTGGTGAATCAGTCAGATAGTTTTAGATTCTCCTGAGATTAATAGTATATCCGAAATGATCTAATAACTAGCCTTTTTTTATAGGATAATAATTCTGATAATTCAAGGGATGAAAGCATCAGCAACTATTCTTCTCCAAGCCATAATCAGTCGATAACGTCGGTCAGTATGCAAACTTAATTAGAATTGTCAGAATAGTGCTAAGATTACCTCCCCTAACGGTACGGTCCAACCCCTTATGAACCGTTATCAAACGGTTGTCTCGAGGTTGGAATGTGCGCAAAAAAAACCGAAAACAAACCCTTCTTAAACCTAAAAATAACCAAATGAAAACGAACTGTTAGTTAACTGTTGATAAACCTTGTTCAAACCCGAATATTTTGAATTCAAATAACTAACCGAAAACTAACCAGAAACTAACTCTTTTGGGTCACCATTTATGGTCTACTCATAGTTTATTTAGAGTTTGTTGGTGGTTCGTTCGCGGTTAATTAGACTTAGTTTATTTGTAGTTGGTTAGCGCTTCGTTAACAGTAATTATCTAATTATATATTACAGTAAATAAATGACTGTATAAAGTCGTTCACATTGAAAATAATCTGGAACTATGCATAAATAACAAGGTTTCAATGATAATTTATTGTTTTAGTTATATGAATATGGTTACAACATACAATATTGTATAGAGACGATACAAATAAAAAATACATAAAAAGAACAGAAAAAAATTATGCAATAGAAAAATTCATTATTATGGATTTATTCAGAATCTCCAGAATCTATTTCAGAATCTTCCATACATTGATTTCTCAAAGGTTCTTCTTCTTCCCGTCCGCTTCTTAATGGTGATTCACTCACTAGAACCACTTACAGGTGGATAACATAAACTTATTAAACCACATGCTGATGTTCTTGACGTAAGCTAATCACCAGATGTCAAACGTTGTACCAATGGAACAAAATGATCTTCACGATATGCTGGACTGTGTTGACTTGCAAGATTACGCAACGATTCAACTGCTTTGTCACGTACGACTGTTTTTTCAACAGGTGCCAATGCTTCAAGTGGTGGCTAAAATTTATTATTTTCAATTACAATTGTAATGTAAATAAATAAAACGAAAATTTTATTATTGTCTCGTTCACTTGAATGTAATATTTTTTTTGCTCTTTTTTTTTGACGTTTAAATAATATTCTTTCAAGTAGATGTATTGATTTTATAAAAAAAAAAAAAAAATCAAATAAATGGTAAAGTGAGTATGTTAGTTTTTACATTTAAACATGTGAAAAACAAAGCTAAAGTATGCTTGTATTCATTTTTAATTAATTAATCAAGCTATAGTCTAATCAATAATGTTAAATTGTTGAATATCAATTTAAATAATTATCTTTTTTTTTCAAATACTTACCAATAAACAATAAACATGATCAAGTCGACCTACTAGTGGTGTGAATGTATCAAGTTGTTCAGCGAGTGCCAATTAAACTTCATCTCCATTATAAATTGTCTCTGTCAAAAAAGGCATCAACTCACTACAAGTACGTTCAGCACCAAGTGCCAAGGTAATCGTTAAAAGTTTTTTGATTGAATTCAATCGCAGCTATAAAATAAAAAACCTCACTGTTACAAATACTTGCTGACTAAGATCGAGTTGTTTTTGTTTTTTTCAAATATAAAAAACTTTGGTAATATTTGAAAAATAATAATTATTGTACTTACTAGTAAATTTTTATTCTATAATTCATCTATCAAAACTGCAATGGGATAAAGACTGTCGTCCGTTGATGAGTCGACTGCTGCCATTTTGCTCAACTACAAATTTATCCAAGCGGAATTTATTTATTCTTATTGTTTTAGTATATAAGTCCTGAGCACAATATTGCTTTTTTTATTATTTCATTTGTTTATTTATACGATTATTTACTGCCTTATACTCTAGGGCACAACCCTACAACTTTTTTCTTTTAACAAGATAATGTAAATGTATAAAAAAATTCTACGTTGCTACTACGGATTATTAGGAGCTTTTTTTCACGGCGGACGACCGCCAGCGAAATACCACCTCTACTGCTCAATACTGCTAAGAGTGGGTATAAGCAGAGTGAAGCCATAGGTGATTTTTACCTCGGGAGTCGGGAGTGACGGAACCCTCTTATACCCACTCCATACAGTGAGCTCGGAAATGACGAAAACCTCTTCTACCCGCTCCATACGGCGAGCACAAACTGTCGGACTAATGGGACCTCACTCTGCTTATACCCACTCTATTACTGCTCATTGTCACCAACCGTCACTATAGGGTTCTGACCTATTCACCATGGCATCTGGTGGCCGAATCGTAAACTATTTCCGAATGGTCGGAATCATAACAATAATATAACACATACAGGGCATACCAACACATACAAATAGTGGAGTGGTGTGAGTCGTAGTCAAGTGTCAAAATACGTATACAGATTTAATATTATAATAATGATTATAGATAACAATAAATAAATTGATAATTAAAAAATGAATGTCGGGGCTGGTATTTTTTCAGAGCGTATAAAAAAAACTAAATATATATGTTTAGTAGAGAATTCTATCAATCTTACTGGAAAAAAATTTTAATTGAATATTTCATATATTTTTAAAGCCCAATAAATGCCTAATCAAAAACAAAAACTTGGAAACAGTAAAACGTCTGTTATTGTAGAAAAAATTGATTAAAAATGATCCATAATAATATGATAAAAATATAAGACTCAAATAACACTGTATTTATCATTCAAATAGAGCGCCAAAAACCATTTGGAATGCACCATATTGGCACACGGACACGGTGAGTGTGTGTAGGTGCTACTAAACCCCGCCCATAGGTCAGATCCCTATATAGTCACTACTTACTACTCCTATAGTACACTCACACATATATGAGAGTAGTGACGGTGAGCAGTGGAGGTGGTATTTCTCGGCAGCCGTCCGCCACGGAAGGAAACCTTGAACAACTATCGGTGCTTTCTTTTGTTTATTTATTTTTTTTCTTATTTATTTTCGCGCAGGCGCAGTTGAATGCGCAGTCAGCAAAAAGTCAGATTGCAACAGCGTAGGAGCTGGATCAGCCATGTTTTAATTCTTATTTTTTAAGAATTATTTGTTTCGACGCCACTGTTCTCTTCTCATGTTTGCATAATATGCGCATGTGCATGATCATGCGCATTAAAGTGAAAAAAAATAAATACACAAAAGAAAGCACCTAATGTCCATAACAAGCGGTGATCAAAAATGCGTTCGATTATAAATGTGTGAGTGAATATCAAGTTGCAACATTGATATAAGTGGTTCCGACGACGATGAAAATGAAGAATTCGAGGCCAATGACTCAAGTGTATGTATTATTTGTGCACTAGCAAAAATATACCTTTTTCTGTTCATATTTTTACTGCGGGTTTTTTAATTTCCCCGCTTCATTTTTTTTTGGTCTGTCAACTACCAAGAACAAAATTAAAGTTTCCTTGGTAAGAATTATTCCGTCGCTCTCAGCTATGGTTTTTCTACGCTTACCTTATTATAAGAAAAAGTCAAATTTTAAGTGAAAATACAATCATATACAAACTATAGCTCGTCAACATATACAATTTATTACTTTTCTGTAAAATTTAATTTCAGGTAGACGATAGTACGGATGAAAGTAACAGTAACAGTAGTTATCTATCTGAACCACTGTGTGATTTTTTGAAATGTACTCGTGGTGAAGTGTTTTTAATGGTAATGAGCATAGGATTACGCGATTTACTAACATGGGAAACTATCCTTTCGATCCTTAAAATGCTAAATACTATTTTTGATAAACAGGTTGTTCATGTTACGAAATATTTTTTGAATAAATTTTTTCCATCTAATATTGGAAATGATATTTCTATCACCTGAATGCTATAGATACTTGGGCAAACGTAACGATCAAGAAAGCAATATTGATTGTTCATGTGGACATAGACTGGATATGTCTAATACGAATTCCTATTTTTTACAATTCGATGTTGAAAATCAATTACAACATTTTTTTAAGAACCAAAAGTTCGTAGAAAATTTGAATTACCGATATACACACGAATAAAGAAAAATGAAACTGCACTGGAAGATGTATTTGATGGCCGTATGTACCAAAAAAAAGGACATTTCTTTGGTAATAACCCAAATTTGTCGTATACGTTCAACATTGATGGATGTAAGGCTGCGGATTCCTCTCAAGTTACTGTTTGGCCAATTTTTATGATGTTACATGATATGCGTTCTAGAGAACGTAAAAAATATATGATATACTTGCTGGACTTTGGATAGACAAAGTAGAACCAAAAATGAATATTTTTTTAGAATCTTTCGTTAGGCAGGCAAACCATCTTTCTTCGACAGGGGTCACGTGGAAGCTAGGCAATAAAGAAATAACAAGTAAAATGATTCCTCTAGTATGTTCAGTAGATACTCCTGCTAGATGCAAAATGTTGAATATGAAACAATATAATGGTTATTTTGGATGCACATTCTGCATGCATCCAGTTGAATCAGTTGACGGTCAAAGAAAGTATATACGATATCTACGACAGTCCCACCACTTCGCACTGACGCATCTATTAAATCGTTAATGCTAGAAGCTTCTGATCTCAGAAGACTGCGGACTGATAATTTCGGTGTATGTGGAACGAGTAGTTTAATGAATCTCAATCATTTTGATCTTGTAGAGGGAATGAACGTTGATCATTTGCACGCTGCTCTTCTAGGGGTAGTTCGTCAATGGACTAATACTGTTTTGTCGTCAACCAATGAAGATTATTATATAGGGTCACCTTATTTATTATATATTCTTAATAAACGTTTGTTGTCTATTTCACCACCAACTGTAATAACACGTACACCCAGAAGTCCGAACGAAAGGAAACTTTGGAAGGGATCTGAATGGCAAGATTGGTTGATTATGTATTCACTTATTTGTTTAAATGGAATATTGAAAAAGAAATACTTAGAGCATTGGGCATTGTTTGTCGCAGCGATGAATATTTTACTTCGAGACAGTATTACACAAGAATCATTGAACGAAGCAGAAATACTTATGATCAAGTTCGTGACTATGTATCAAATAATCTTTGGTAAGGATGCAATGAATTACAACATTCATCTTTTTCTACATATTTGTCGAAGTGTACGTAATTGGGATCCTATGTGGGTACATAGTACATTTTTATTCGAAAGCCGAAACCGATTTTTACTGAATCTCAAGCATAGTCCAACTCGTCTCATTCCTCAAATGAGTAGGAGGTTTTTATCTTTTCAGCAAATTCAATCATTTCCAGAGAAAACAAGAATTAGTTCGAAAGTTGAAAAGTTCTGTAGTTTACTTTTTGATAAAAACCTCAAATTTTTTTCAAAAATAGACGATTGTGTTTTACTAGGCAAAGGAAAAAATCATGTACTGTCTAGGAGGGAGTTGTCTCTTTTGCAATATGATGTAGATGCTTGTTGTGCATTCGACAAATTAGTTTGTAATGGTGTGAGATACGTTACGAATTCGTATCATAAACAGCGATGTAGAAAGTCAAATGATTCTGTCGTATTACTTAAGACCAGAAATTTTGGTAAAATTATAAATATTTATAAGATTTCACACAGATCCCAAGAAATAATAATTTTGATTATAAACGTATATCAAGTTAGCTCGGATAGATTCTTATCTAATCAAAACGTGAATATCAATCACATAAAAAAATGTCGTGACGTCGATAATATTCAGTTATTTACAACAACAGATTTAGCTCGACCGTGCTTGTATGTAAAGCTAAATCAATCAGAATTTATTACTCTGATACCATATGGTTGCTATGATGATTAAATAGTCTACACGACACTGTGTATCGAACATTAAAAAAATATCAAGGAATACAATAAAAACAATAACAATGTAAATTAATTATTCTAAGTTTCCCTAAATTCCTCGAAATAACTATACTAAACCTTCCAACAATCATAGAAAACATCTTCAGTCATTCCAAGAAATTCTACTTGAAAATCAGAGAAAACGACTGTCAATTTCGGAACTATTTTTACGCATAGTCGACTTCGTGAAAGTTTTTAAGCATTCAGAGAATGATAAAAATACTTGGATTATAACAATTACGTCTTGAATTAAAAATAAAATTTCCCAAATAATAACAAAACTATCTTGATTCATAACAAAATGTTCTAATTTTCAGGAGTAAACGTCTTAGTTCAAAACTAAATAGGTCTTGGTTCAAGACGTAATCATAAGTAAATTCTAGTACATAAAAAAATTTGAAAGAAAAAACAAATTTATATTAATAATAATAATTGATTAGTTGTCATAGATTATAATATATTAAATAATAAGATCCATGTCTAGATATTCTAATAAGATTATAAGATAATATATTATTTAAAAAAAAAAAAAGTGTTTTAGTCGAGTTTAATAATGAGATAGACCCTGATGATTCAGAAGTGACTGTAACTGTTCGTCAATGGATTAAGTGTAATTATGTTTCATTGTCTTGGTTTACATCTTTGTTTAAAAAATGAATATTATTGTACGGTAAATAAAAAGACTCGTTACAGCAATAAATAAATGAAATAAATCAATTATACAGGATGAAGCGTAAGTCGCGAACAGAAGGTATTCTACGAGATTGTATGTGAAATTTTAAATAGTGAATGTTATTAAATTTTTGGTATACGACGCTTTGTGTCTAAGTTATTAACGTTTTAAGTTGACCAATCAGAATCGAGCGTCGAAAATTATTATCATTGTGGCGTCTGAATCCACGTGTGTGTTTACGCGCCATGGATTAGATTGTTTTTGTTTTTTTAATTAATGTGATCAAGAATATAAATGTGATTTTAAATTAGAAACCCTGGTAGAAATATTTTTTAGCGTTCGACATAGTTAAGTCGAATTCAAAGTCGACCCAATGTCGGCCGTATGTCGGTACAATGTCGAACTTGCCCGTTTGTCGTCGTTAAATCGAGGTTATGGTATTTGAAAAAAAAAAAATTCCTAGCATGGTTTTTATTAAAATGACATTATCGGCAGCGGTATTTTATTTATTATTGGATAAATGAACTACATGTACTTTATTTATTGAATAAATAAGATGTATGTATTTTATTTATTTAAAAAATGAGATACATCAAAATTATTCTTTGAAAATGAAAATTTCCAAGAAAAGCTGCAGCTAAGGAAAAGATCTGGCTGAGGGAATACATTTGCCAAAAAAAATATATTTTCAAGCTACATTCATTCCTTAGCCACATCTTTTCCTTAGCTGCTGCTTTTCCTTGGACATTTTTATTTTTCAAAAATGAAAATTACATGTATTTTATTTATTTGATATAAATAAAAATCTCAAGGACAAGCAGTAGTAGGAAAAGATGTAGCTAAGGAATTACAGTTGCCAAAAAAATTATGTTTAAAGCTACATTATTTCCTTAGCCACATTAATTCCTTAGCTACTGCTTTTCCTTGGACATTTGTATTTTTAAAAAATAAATTCACATGTATTTTATTTATAAAATAAATAAAAATGTCAAGGAAAAGCAGTAGCTAAGAAAGATGTAGCTAAGGAATTGAGGTTGCCAAAAGAATTATGTTTTAAAGTAATTCCTTAGTCACGTCAATTCCTTGGCTTCATCTTTTCGCCCAGCTACTCTTTACTTGAACATTTTTTATTTATAAATGCTATAAATAATAAGTATTTTTCAAAAATACAAATGTCCAAGAAAAAGCAGTAGCTAAGGAAAAGATGTAGCTAAGGAAAAGATGTAGCTAAGGAATTAATGTGACTAAGGAATTCTTTCCTTGAAACATAATTTTTTGGCAACATTAATCCCTGAGCCACATTAATTCCTTAGCTACTGCTTTTCCTTGGACATTTGTATTTTTAAAAAATAAATTCACATGTATTTTATTTATAAAATAAATAAAAAATGTCCAAGGAAAAGCAGTAGCTAAGGAAAAGATGTAGCTAAGGAATTAATGTGACTAAGAAATTATTACCTTGAAACATAATTTTTTGGCAACATTAATTCCATAACATTCATTCCCTTAGCTACACTTTTCTTGTTTTATTCATATTGAAAAAATAAATTCACATGTATTTTATTTATAAAATAAATAAAAAATGTCCAAGGAAAAGCAGTAGCTAAGGAAAAGATGTAGCTAAGGAATTGAGGTTGCCAAAGAATTATGTTTTAAGGAAATAATTCCTTAGTCACATTAATTCCTTAGCTTCATCTTTTCCTTAGCTACTGCTTTTACTTGGACATTTTTTATTTATTTTATAAATAAAATACATGTAAATTTATTTTTTAAAAATACAAATGTCCAAGAAAAAGCAGTAGCTAAGGAAAAGATGTAGCTAAGGAAAAGATGTAGCTAAGGAATTAATGTGACTAAGGAATTATTTCCTTGAAACATAATTTTTTGGCAACTTAATCCTGAGGCCACATTGATTCCTAGCTACTGCTTTTCACTGGACACATGTGTATTTTGAAAATAAATTCACATGTTTTATATATATAAAAATAAAAAAATGTCCAAGGAAAAGCAGTAGCTGAAAAGATGAAGCTGAAATTATGTGACTAAAGTATTTCATAAAACATAATTATTTGGCAACCCAGCCAACATCTTTCGTATAGCTACTGCTTTCCCCAGACATACATTTTATAAATAAAATACATGTAATTTATACAAAAAACTACAAATATCAGGAAAAGCAGTAGCTAAGGAATTAGTGTATTTAAAATTAATATTTGCCAAAAAATTATGTTTCAGGTAATAATTTCAGCAGATCACATCAGTCTTGCTTCATCTTTCATAGCTACTTGGACATTTTATAAAATAAAATACATATGAAATTTATTTTTCGAAAATATACAAATAATCAGGAAAGCGAGTACTAAGAAAGATAACAACTAAGGAATTGAGGTTGACAGAATTATGTTTTTAAGGAAATAATTCCTTAGTCACATTAATTCCCAGCTTCATCTTTTCCTTAGCTACTGCTTTTACTTGGACATTTTTTATTTTTATAAAATAAAATACATGAAAATTTATTTTTCAAAATACAAATGTCCAAGAAAAGCAGTAGCTAAGGGAAAGATGTAGCTGGGAATGTGTGACTAAGGAATTCTTTCATGAAACATAATTTTTTAAGGAACATTAATCCCTGAGCCATTAATTCTAGCTGCTGCATTCCGGACATATGATTCAAAAATAAAAGATTCATAGTACATATATAAAATAAAAATGTCCAAGGAAAGCAGTAGCTAAGGAAAAGATGTAGCTAAGGAATTAATGTGACTAAGAAATTATTACCTTGAAACATAATTTTTTGGCATTTAAATTTCTTAACCACATTAATTCATAGCTACTACTTTTCTGAACATTGTATTTTTAAAAAATAAATTCACATGTATTTTATTTATAAAATAAATAAAAAATGTCCAAGGAAAAGCAGTAGCTAAGGAAAAGATGTAGCTAAGGAATTGAGGTTGCCAAAGAATTATGTTTTAAGGAAATAATTCCTTAGTCACATTAATTCCTTAGCTTCATCTTTTCCTTAGCTACTGCTTTTACTTGGACATTTTTTATTTATTTTATAAATAAAATACATGTGAATTTATTTTTTAAAAATACAAATGTCCAAGGAAAAGCAGTAGCTAAGGAATTAATGTGGCTAAGGAATTAATGTTGCCAAAAAATTATGTTTCAAGGTAATAATTTCTTAGTCACATTAATTCCTTAGCTACATCTTTTCCTTAGCTACTGCTTTTCCTTGGACATTTTTTTTTTATTTTATATATAAAAAAACATGTGAATTTATTTTTTAAAAATACATATGTCCAAGGAAAAGCAGTAGCTAAGGAATTAATGTGGCTCAGGGATTAATGTTGCCAAAAAATTATGTTTCAAGGAAAGAATTCCTTAGTCACATTAATTCCTTGTATCTTCATAGCATCTTATACGCTTTATAACTTTTCTTGGACATTTGTATTTTGAAAAGAATAAATTTACATGTATTTTATTTATAAAATAAATAAAATGTCCAAGTAAAAGCTTTAATAGCTAAAGAAAAACTATGAAACTAAAAATTAATGTGACTAAGGAATTATTTCCTTAAAACATAATTCTTTGGCAACCTCAATTCCTTAGCTACATCTTTTCCTTAGCTACTGCTTTTCCTTGGACATTTTTTATTTATTTTATAAATAAAATACATGTGAATTTATTTTTTAAAAATACAAATGTCCAAGGAAAAGCAGTAGCTAAGAAATAATAATAACTAAGAAATAATGTAACTTTAAACATAAATTTTTTGGCAACTGTAATTCCTAGCTACATCTTTTTCCTACTACTGCTTGTCCTTGAGATTTTTATTTATATTAAATAAATAAAATACATGTAATTTTCATTTTGAAAAATAAAAATGTCAAGAGGAAAGCAGCAGCTAAGAGAAAGATGTGGCTAAGGAATGAATGTAACGAAAATATATTTTTGGCAAATGTATTCCCTCAGCCACATCTTTTCCTTAGCTGAACCTTTATTGGAAATTTTCATTTTCAAAGAATAATTTTGATGTATCTCATTTTTTAAATAAATAAAATACATACAACTTATTTATTCAATAAATAAAGTACATGTAGTTCATTTATCCAATAATAAATAAAATACCGCTGCCGATAATGTCATTTTAAGAAAAACCATGCTAGGAATTTTTTTTTTTTCAAATATTATAACCTCGATTTAACGACGACAAACGGGCAAGTTCGACATTGTACCGACATACGGCCGACATTGGGTCGACTTTACCGCCGACTTAATAAGTCGAACCATATGTCGACCCGACGGAGTATTTCTACCAGGGAATGATTGTATTTTTTGATAACATTGTCTGATTGATTTATTGATCACATTGATAGAATAATCACATAATGTGATCAAAAAAATATAAAAGTGTTTTGAAATTAAAATATGATCAATAAATAAATCACATAATGTGATCAAAAATATAAATGTGATTTCAAATTAAAAATGATTATTTTGTTATGATTAGTATGAGTGCTGTGTGTGTGAGTTTGCAGCTGCGCATTCATCCAGCGAATTTATGATTTAGCTACATCTTGCGTTCGAGTTATGAATTAATTAAAAAAACAAAAACAATTTAATCCATGGCGCGTAAACACACAGGTGGATTCAGACGCCATAATGATAATAATTTTCGGCCCTCGATTCTGATTGGTCAACTTAAAACGGTAATAACTCAGGCACAAAGCGTCGTAGACCTAAAATTTAAAAACATTTACTATTTAAAATTTTACGTACAATCTTGTAGTATACCTACTGTTCGCAACTTACGCTTCATCCTGTATACAATAATATAATAAAATAATATATACAATAATATAATAAAATCTATACAGGACTATTCTATAGAGTTCATATAATATTTCTATAAAAACTATTCTATAGGAAAAATTTCATAAAACCTTCCGTTTCGAATATTTTATGAAAATCATTGAAAATTCTATAGAAAAATATTTCTATAGAAGAGCGTATTATTATGATTATGATTTATATAAATCATTTTTTTTATAAAAATAATCCTATAAACCAAACCTTATAAAAAATGAATAAATACATTCTATAAAAATCAACCACAAACTTTATAGATTTTATTCTATAAAAAAAGCGCCAAATTTATATAAGAATTCGTATAAAAATGTTTTATAGAAATGTTTATAAAACTGTTTGCTACGTGAATGGATAACGATAAATAACGAAACCAACGTATTCACCTAACCTCGGTAACCTCGAATTTTTTTTAAGTGTATGGAGATATGGACCGACAAATCCGATGAATATGGATGATGTTATCGCAGTTACCAAATATTTGATGTTAGTATTTGTATATTTCATATATCAATTCATATATAATGATAGATTATCAAAATATGAAGAATTAACTTGCCACCATATGTTTTTTTTTTTTATTGTAACAAAATTTTCATTTGTTTTTTTGTCGTAGGTTTTTGGTATTCAAATTCTTGTAATGAAGGAATGTATGTTAAAAAAACGTCGAACCCTGATAGACCTTCTGGATACGATATATCACCTAGAAGTTATCCTGTGGATGGAATTTCATCAAAAACTCATCTGCAGGATACCCAAAAGAAAGGCTAAGTATCCGAAATTCGTCCAGCCGATATCTAGAATCGATCGAAAATATATTAATTTCTCCTTTTCGATAAAATCGCCTGAGTGGAAATCTGGTCAGGCTAGCCTGATTTGACTTCAAGTCTTGATCAAGACTTGATCAATGTTCCCTTAACACGAGAAGCCTGATCAAAATTTGATCAAGATTCGATCAAGATGCTCGATTAAGGATAACTTGATCAAGATTGGATCAAGCAAACCTTAACTCATCCTTAATAAGGCCAGCCTGATCAAGAATTGATCAAGCAAACCTTAACTCATTCTTATTAAGGCCAGCCTGATCAAGAATTGATCAAGCAAACCTCAACTTGTCCTTAATAAGGCCAGCCTGATCCAAACTTGATCATTTAATATATATTTCGGTACTTGTATTTTTTCAAGATCATCTTGATCAAGATTGGATCAAGGTAACCTTAACTCATCCTTATTAAGGTCAGCCTGATCAAGAAATGATCAATCATTATACATTTCAGCACTTGTATTTTTTTCAAGATCCTCTCGATCGAGATTGGATCAAGGAAACCTTAACTCATCCTTATTAAGGCAAGCCTGATCAAAACTTGATCAAAAACGTAACGCCAAACGTGATCAAATATTAATCAAGTAAACATGATCCAGTTTTGATCAAGCATCTTGATCAAGAAAGGATTTTAAATCAATGTTGCCTGATTAAGATTTGATCAAGACTTGATTTCAATTTTCACTCGGGTCATCTTCTTATATTTCCACTTCCTATTTTACTAAAACATTTTTTTCAAAATTATTTATGAACAATTATTATTTATAATTAATTAGTTATATGCGCATGCGTGTTACTTCAGTTGAGAGCACTATAAGTCTGGTTGTGGTAGCTGAACTCGATTACTTGAATTGAGTTCAGCTCTCACAGCTGAACAAATGGCTGCAGTCACTATTGGGAAACGCACAATTCACCACGATGTCTGGTGGTAAATTTCGAGAAACTATTTCATCCAGTCATTCGTATGTGGTATACACAGTATATATGCTAAATTAATAAACAAATAATATTTTTACAAATAGTTTAAAATGTCTGGTACAAAATTTTCCCCAAAATTGATTAAAAAAAAAAAAAAAATAAGATTTTACGTTTCTGGGTGCAACAGTAATTCCAGGAGAAATAAAGATCTGAGTTTCTATGCATTTCCGAGGTTAGACAAACAACAACCTGTCAAAGTAAAAAATTATTTCGGTGATTTTAATAAAATAAATCGTGTATTGCTTGGAAACGTGTATTAAAAATCAAAACAGTAAATAAAAAACCAATGGTATGCTCTCTTCATTTTAATTATTAGGATTATACGAAGAGTAAGTATACCTATCTATATGTGAACAAAACTCTAAATACTTCAACATCACAAGTAACAAGTTTTTGTTTGTTTTAAATAATTAGCTCTCGGTGCATCAGAACCAATGCACATTTTTTTAAAAAATGCTGTCCTATCATGTAATTCACCAACCGCTTATGAGGAGAACAGAAATTGTTGTTGTGAACCTTAACCTGTCACTTTAACCTGTCATTCGTGTAAACAAAATAAATACTTATAAAAATAAAACTTACAAAGAACAGTAAATAAGAAAAGCAAGGATATGTTTGCATTTTTCTCCTAGACCAGCTTTGCATGAACATTTTACTGATAATATTTCACCATTAATTTTTTTAAATCGACCTTCAATATCATGACATGGTTCTTTTGGATGAGATGTTTGTATACAATAGTGGCAAACACATGATACTCATCACTTGAATCAATTTTTACACCAATATCTGAGAAAATTTTTAGATTTCGCCGGTAAAAAATTTTCTTAGATGAAGAAATATGAAATTAACCGTGAACCACTTCATTCAAGAAAATGTCGATTTGATCAAAAAGAATGCCGTGTGTGAGTCATAAGAAGCTTTAGGTAATTGAAAAAAAAAAAAATTCATTAAATTATATTTTTGAATATATCAACGCTATTTCCAATTTCGACAAACTAAAATTATTTAGTATGAAGAAATTTTCATTTGTGATAAAAAAATTTATGTGGAATAGAGAAAAGAAATAAACAATGGAATCTTATTGTTCTTCAATTCGCATCAGTTTTTTTCAATTTGAGAAAAATATGTATTGAACGATTCTACAAAAGTTTTTAAAATATCGAAAAATTAAGGATTTCAAGAACAATTTATATGAAATTTAGAAGATTAATATTTTCATATAAATAAGTGAGTTTTAATTTTAATTATTAAAATTTCAGTTCTGTAAATAATAAGTTTTACTAGTGCTGTCAAAATGTCGATTAACGAAAAAACATTCTTTTACAGAAGCAATTTTTTCTTTTTCGTCCGGAAATTATTATCGGTTAAAACTGTTGAGTTTGTTTCGGAAAGACTACTAAAAAGCTCAAATAATAAAAATTCACTTCGGTCACAAAAATTATTGTTGACATACGATTCAATTTATTTTTAAATAAAGAATTAATCTCTCAATCATATAATACAATGATCAAAAAAATAAATAATGAATTCAATGGAGCCAGGGATAAATAACTTTGAAAAATTATGTCGTGTAATGAGAATAATGCTCAATAGCAAAAATAAAGGTTTTAAAACAACTCATGAAAGTTCTGCAGAAATAATTATAATCTCGAATGAAGAAAAAATTAGTATATTAAGAAAAGAGAGAATTTTATTCTAAGAAAATAATCTTTGTCATCATTTATTGGAAAATTCAAAGATGTGAATATAAGTATGGATGAAATCATGATTTCCTTGAATTAAGAAAAAAAAAAAATTCCATCTTGACGTAAAAAGTTCCAATCAATTGGAATGTAGAGAGTTTTTAGAAAAATGAATATGGAGCCATCTCATTTCTACTTCATTTGTAAATAAATGCATTTAGATTTAAAACTTTTATATTTCATATTTTTCAATAATAAACTGTCCATTCATTTGGAAATTCTCAAGTACAAAAAAAAATTTCTTCAATTGAGATTTTAATATGTATATTCCATGCAATACTTGATACAATAGATTTTATGATAGAAATTATCGATCGTTAAAACAGATCAATTTATTTCGAATGAATTGCGAAGAAGCCACAATTAAACGATTTCAAATCAGAACGAAGAAACATTGTGTAAATAGTATTCAATTTTTTTTTTTAAGAATAACAAAATCACTTGATTAAAATGAACTCAATTTGGAAATTGAAGGAATAAAAGTCAAAAGAATCAAGCAACGAATTACTTGAAAAAGTTCGGCGTTGAACCAAAATATTTTGAAAATCCATGGAAAAAAAAATTTTCTTAAAAATACCTATAAAAGGTCCACGAAAAGAATTATAATCTCAAATGGAGAAAAAATTGGTCGATTAGAATAAATTTAATTTTCTCAAAAGGACCGTAGAAAAAATTGCTTTCTCAAATGGAGAAAAATATTTATTCGAAAAATTATCATTTTAATTGAATTCGAATCAATTTTTTTAAATTAAGACTATTATTATTATTTATGATGATTATGAATTTTTAAATTTGGATTTATAAATCCAAAAAACGGAAATGAAATCTTTTTGATTGATAATGAATCAAAAAGTAGATGAATAGTATGTAAGAAAAATTTTACGGAGAAAAATTTTCAGCAAATTTTGCTATGGCGCCATATCATTGAGGGTCTATCTTCTGACTATTAAAATATTTACTATCATGTTAACAAAAGAAAACAATTTTTGCTTTGAAAAATTGAAATGTACCATAGCAATTTATATAATGTTTTTTTTTTTGCTATGTTCAGAAAAAAAATTACAACGCATTAAGAAATTTTTACCGAGGCCAAATTTATAAGTTAAAATAATCTAGCCTAAAAATTACATTGTACCATAGCAAAATATATTTATTTTTTTTTTTGCTTTGTTATTCATAAAATTTTACGTTGTTGCTGTGGACAAAATTAAAATGATCCTCTGAAAATTTACAATGTGCCATAGTAAAAATTTAATTCTCTCAGAAATCCTATAGGTGTCACTGATATATACAAAGCAACATGGTTAAAATTACAATGGGCCATAGCAAAAGCAATGACAGACTCAGAAATGTCAACCACCCCCACTTTTTAGCCGACTGCGCAGGCGTGTCTTTGCTTATGTTCAAGTTGTTAATGAAAAACAAACAAATGTTAGCTTTTGTAAATGTTGTTGTGGCGCAGCGGATAACGCGTAGGAATTCTGGGGGGCTATTCTCGAATTCATACGAGTCGACTCGTTCACACGGACCGAAGTCCGTGAACGGATCTCACATCTCTACTCAAGGCAAGATCCGTCCACGGACCTCGATCCGTGTGAACGAGTCGACTCGTATGAATTCGAGAATAGCCTCCCTGTTCGGAAGGTTTGGGGTTCAAACCCTGGTTTAGGTTAATAAACGAAATAAAATAAAATAAAATAAAAAGAAATAAAAAAAAAACAAATAAATAAATTATAGATATTGACAATAAAAAAAAAATTTTTTATAATATTTTCAATAAATGGAATAAATTTTGCGTTTGACCATAACAAAAATTACTATGGTACACAAAAAAAAAAATAGCCACGCCCACACGATATTTTGCTATGGCCCATATGAAAATATCATGAAACCGATAGATGGCGCAGCTCAGCTATGGGCCATTGTAAAATTTTATAATTTCATATATATATTACATAGAAAATAACTTGAGGAAAGTCGTCATTATCTCAATTAAAGAAAATGAGTTCTCTTCAGAAGCAAGAAACTGATAGAATATTTTCCAAGATTGTACCAAAAACAAAAAAATCTTGATTCAAGAAAATTAAAGTAAACCATAAAACTACTTGTTTCAAGGAAATGTCGATATAATCGAAGAGAATGCTGTGTGTAGGTGATATAAATTTTAATTTATTTGAAATTCATGTCATTTGATTAAGATCGAAATTTTCTCAATTTAAGAAAAAATATATTTTACTGGAACCTAATAAGTAATAATTTAAAAATATTATGTTGTCTGACTTAAATGTTTACTAATAAATGATAGATATTCCAACGATAGCAATGAAATTTTGTGGAAAATATTAAAATCTCAAATGAAGAAAAAATTAGTATAACGGAAAATAATATACATGTAATTTTTTTTTTGAATAATAGAAATGTCCAAGGAAAAGCAGTAGCTAAGGAAAGAATGTTGCTAAGGAATTGAGGTTGCCAGAAAATTATATTTTCAGCAACATTATCTCCTTAAAACATAATTCTTTGGCAACCTCAATTCCTTAGCAACTGCTTTTCCTTGGACATTTTATTATTTAAAAATAAAATTATATGGATATTATTTATTTAATGAATGGAAATGTCAAAGAAAGAAAAGTAGCTAAGGAAAAAATGTAGCTAAGGAATTGAGGTTGCCAAACAACTATTTTTTAAGCAATACTATTTCCTTGAAACATAATTCTTTGGCAACCTTAATTCCTTAGCTACTGGTTTTCCTTGGACATTTGTATTTTTAAAAAATAAATTTACATGTATTTTTAAAAAATAAATTTACATGTATTTTATTTATAAAATAAACAAAAATGTCCAAGAAAAAGCAGTAGCTAAGGAAAAGATGTAGCTAAGGAATTAAGGTTGCCAAAGAATTATGTTTCAAGAAAATAATATTGCTTAAAATATAATTCTTTGGCAACCTTACTTCCTTAGCTACATCTTTTCCTTAGCTACTGCTTTTCCCTGGACATTTGTATTTTTAAAAAATGAATTTACATGTATTTTATTTATAAAATAAATAAAAATGTCCAAGGAAAAGCAGTAGCTAAGGAATTAAGGTTGCCAAAAAATTATATTTCCAGCAACATTATCTCCTTAAAACATAATTTTTTGGCAACCTTAATTCTTTAGCTACATCTTTTCCTTAGTTACATCTTTTCCTTAGCTACATCTTTTTCTTAGCTACATCTTTTCCTTTACAACAACATTTATTTTTTTATCGTAAGATAAAGTTGCGTAAAAGATTAGTCTATCCTTTTTTAGCGAGATTTCCACGATTTAAATTAGAATATCCTAATTGCAATTAAAAAATTCGACAGTCTAAAATTTACTTATATGTTTCATGTTGAAACTAAATTTTCTTCAATGAAGAAAATTTTATATAATCAAACAAGAGTGCTCCTGTCGAACGATGACGTGTTTATTTTGAAATTTCATACAAAAACATATATTAGAAAGCTTCCTCAATCGACAAATTCCGAGCTCAGGTTTGCATGGAATTAGTTTTGTTTAATAAAAAAATCTCAAATGAAGAAATTTTTTAACCAAAACAACATTCAGTATTTTATTCTAAACAAACAATTCGTCAATCTTGGTCCCTTTACATTTTAATTTTATATTTGAAAGATAAAATTTTCATATCAAAAGGAAACAATACTAGATTCTTAATATGCAGTTATTTCTCAAGTGTATCTATTTTTTTCTTAATTCAAGAACTTTTTATTTCTTATAACGAAAGTGATTTAAATCACGTCAATTTACTTTTAACTAAAATTTTTGGTAACGTTCAATTAAAGAAAAAAATCTCAAATGAAGAAACTTGTCGACCGAAACAACATTCAGTATACTATTCTGAAAAAAAACATCTGTGAAAGAAAGATGTGTATTTTTGAAGAAAGATTTCCGTCCTTAAAAATATGAATAGTTTAAATTCACTAAAAAAGTGAAAAGTGACAGTCCGGAATTTACATTCCCAGTTTATGTTGAGACTGTATTTTGTTGATTGGAGAAAACTTACTGAACTTAAACAAAAGTGTTTTGATAGAAAGGTTGAGTGTGTATTCCAAAATGCAATACAAAAACATGTACCAAAAAGCTTGTCCTATCGAGAAATTTTGTTCTCGGCTTTGGATGTAATTAGCTATCCCTTACAAGTAAATCAGTTTAATAAAAATATCTTTGGTTCCTTTACATTCTGATTTTATTCTTGAAAAACAACATCTTTAGATCAAAAGGAAACTATAATAAATTACCAAGATAGAGTTTTGTTTGAATTGTATCCATTTTTTTCTCAATTCAAGAAATTTTTATTTGTTATAATAAAAGTTCTTTAAATTACGACAATTAACTTTTAACAAGCATTTTTGAAAACGTTTAATTTAAGAAAAAAATCTCAAATGAAGAAATTTTGTGACCAAAACGATATCAAATTTCTCTGTCTGAACAAAATTATGAGTTAAAGGAAATATTTTTTTTTTCACAAGAATATTACTGCCATTTCTAAAATAGAATAGTTGACCTTTAATTTAAAAACATAAAGATTTGAATATTTACAGGCTTGACTTGATTAAAGAGTTAATTTTATTCGCAGAGACTTTGTTTTGTTCCCGTAAAAGATCCGTTTTTTATCGATCGGTAAAATAAATAATAATAATAAGAAGTTTCGGAACAAATAATTTCTTGATTTGAGATACCACTGTAGATTATTAAAACATGTTGATATTTAACAGTCGTTTGAAAATTTTATTTAATGTGTTTTTTTCTGAAACTTAAAACTCTACAGTCTACATCTTGCATTTCAAAACTTTTATCATTAAATATGAATATAATCATGTTTAATTTAATCCAAGATATATTGTGTTCAATTTATATTTTGGCATTTGAAGCAAGTTATCTCTCCTTAGTTTTTTACGCATGACACAGAATGGAAAAGATTCTGCGTGTTTTTGTAAGATTATTTTTCGTTGTTTAAGAAATTATCTCCATTCAAGAATATGTGTACTACATTGTGTACTACATTGTGTAGCTTATTTCAAACCTTTTTTTCATTATCGAAAGTTTGACGAATTATGATTAATTTTTTGGACACCTTCAGTATAAACTAAATGGTTTTTCATTATATATCAATTTCATTGAAATGTTTCAAATAAATTCTCCTTTAAAGTAATGGAATTTTCAATGAAAGGCTATTACACCTGCATCACAATTTGATTACAACCGATGAATTTTTTTATCAAAGTAATATCCGTGATTCTTGATTTGAGTTCCGATGATATTCATTTCGTTTGATTTTGTTGAAACATTTTTTTTCTTAATTATAAGTAATTTTCTTTAAGGAAATTTCGTGAGGAATTCGTTTTTCGTGCCCATGACAGTATATATTCAATAGTTAATAACATTTTTTTAATAAACAATAAAATTCTATGCTAATGGGATATACTTGACTGAATGTCATTAGTTTCTTTTTTTGCCAACTGCTTACAGCGATTGGCCACGCCCACAGTGCGTTTCCCAATACGTATAGTGACTGCAGCCATACTCCTGTGATTAAACTTTTTACAGTGGCATTCGCCAGAAATTTTTTTGAGTGTACATATAACCTGGATACCCAATGGATACATCTTCGATACAGATATATCCATAAGATATCCCCGAGATATCGGGTGAAGATCTTCTGGATATCTTTAGGATAGAACCTGGATATCTGGTGGAGATCTTCTGTATATCTTTAAGATAGAACCTGGATATATCCTGGATAAGAAAAAAATTATTTGATCAAATCTGGATATTATCTGGATATCAGGTGAATATCCACACTTATCCAAAAATGTCATCCAAAATTCATCCACACGTATAGGTCCATCAGGGTAGTCTTTATCCAGAAAACAAATTAAGTTTTCGATGTTTAATTAATAAGCTGTCAACAAAATTTTGTACTATTCGCTACTGTCTGTGAGAAAATAATAATTTGCTCTTGATAAAATCCTGTGTACTCCTAAAATAAATAGATGACGATTCTACAATCAGTATAACCGTTTTTCTCCCTATGAATAAAATATTAATAGTATGAAGTTATAATAGATTTTATTTTTTATTTTATTTTCTTTATTTACATAATTCCACTTTAACTGGATATTTTATTTTAAATAATTTTAAAATATTCGTTTTCTAGTATTTTAAATAAATAAATCGATAATTCATCAAGTCAGATTTGTTCTCTTAATTCAGGATCAAATCCATCATGAATTCATGATGGAGTAAATTTTTTTTAAATCGGCAACAATTGTACAATAGATATAGGAAGGTCTAAAGAAAATGAAATGTGCGCATTTCATCCACACATTCTACCTATGCCTACCTAATTTCATTTAGCTTGTGTTCATCGTGGTTTTATTGAGTTGCCGGCAAGTCGTCCGCAGTTGCGACGGACACGCTCAAGTGGTGTTGTCATTCCGTTCATCTAACATTTCATCAAGACTAAACACAAACATAAAATAAAATAGTTGATTCAAACATTTTTAGAACACTTGTTCAAGTTAATGATAATCATACTGTGTAGAATACCATCATGAGCTCTGCAACATTTGCCGGGTAAGTTTAAATTAATTAACTTAACAAACCTTTTGTATTTAATCTTTAAATCACATTATTTTCTTCGACATACAAAAGACCGTTTTCAATTTTTTTATTTTTCATAAATAACTATTTTTAAAAAAAACAATGAGTGGTGTAATAGTGAAATTATTTACTCAGGGTTCAAGTACTTTTAGCTTGATGAAAAAAATGAAAGCATAACCATAATACATATTTGAAAATTTGTTCAACGCAAAAAGACAATTTTTTCTCAGATTTCGAATAAGCAGTGAATGTCACTGACCTTTGAATTTACCTCTTATGTTATATTTGAGGTATTTTATCTTCATCAAAATATATTCAGTGCCACGTGTCGTATTGTACTTCATTAGACTGTGAAGAATTCACATATCTATTTTTGAACGGTTACCTATCCAAGTAAAATACAGATTAAAAAAACAAACCTTTTTTTTTTATTTTTATACTTTTAAAATATAAAATTTTGTACGAATTTTTATTTTCCATCGTCGTGAATATGAAATCTATCAGTTATCGATCAGCTCGAAATATCAACTTCAACTAGAATACTATACAACAAAAAATTCCACTCCTAGATTAAGTTAATGATAGATATTAACTTAGTTTTTTAGATTGTTCAGAGTCAAGGAATACTGGCAATGGATTTGAGACGACTCAATATCTAAAAATAAAATAATCAGAAGCATACAGTTGTGCTACGAGGTGCGGGTCAGCAGTTGCTAAAATTAGTTTTGCTTCGCGTATCTCCCTAAATGAATTTTTTGATGCTGTTGAAAATATTTAGTTAGCAATGCTGTCTGGTGTTATTTCAAAGACAACTCCATGAGAATAATAACAACTTTTCTTTTTATTTTCGTATAATTATTTTATTTAAAAATAAAAATTATGAAAGTTAAAAAAAAAAAAATGATGACAAAAATGTAAAAATAAAACAAACACAAGTTTTTTTTTCATCTTTACACCGTGGTGACATACCAAAATTATCGTAAACGTATATGTTGACCTTGTTGATGATCTTAATGGTTAGGTGGTTACCTTAAATGGTGTATGAAAGATTTCCAGCTAAGAAAATGAGACCAACTCGTTGCGAATAATAATCGTGTTTTTAAATAATATTCTATAGAATATTTTTTACACTTGTTGATGATTCAAGGTGACAGTCTTGGGTTTTATTTCTCATGATCATATGATTAATAAGTATCATTATGACTGGACGGCCTTGTATTGAATGTGGTTTAGGAATTTTAATATTTCAGTGTTATTTAAATACTTCAAAAATTAAATTGAACTGAATAAT
Source organism: Aphidius gifuensis (assembly GCF_014905175.1). Taxonomy (NCBI): domain Eukaryota; kingdom Metazoa; phylum Arthropoda; class Insecta; order Hymenoptera; family Braconidae; genus Aphidius; species Aphidius gifuensis. Next base: position 17,499,847 of record NC_057788.1, read on the forward strand.
TCAAAAATTTCTGATACTTGATGATTATTCATCGGGAAAATGATAAGCTTGCATGTTTGTCGAAATACATTTCATGATATTAGATTGATAATTTATAATTTTTTATCTATGCTATCGATTAAAATCGGAAATTTGCGATTATTTAAAAAAGTTGACTGATATTTTTATTATAAGGTAATTTTAAAATAACAATATGAAATTTCTCACGGAGACAGAAAAAATTCTAGCAATTTTATTTTTATAAAGAAGCTAATTTTTAATTTCTTCAATTTTTTTTTTCAGGATTCTAGACAGTTCTGTTGCTTCAGGTATGAAATTTTTTCTTCTCATTATGATTGGGTTATCATTATTTATTAAGAATCGTACGATTTACTTACGAAATATATGTAATTCACTCGTTTCTTACAGATTTTTGTTTTGCTTCAGGTCCAGTACCACCGCCACCACCACCCCCACCACCTGTATCAGGCCAAGTGCCAACAATGAAGATCGAAAGCGTCGATGTAAGTTTGAATTTGGAAAAATAAGAAACTAATATCTAAAAATGTCAGTAAAATTAAAATTAAATCCATTTTCGAGACAATAAAATAATTTATTCGCAGGTTATTCTTCACAATAAATAATTTTCGATTACCTTGTTGATCGAAATGATCAGCCAGAATGTTTTAGTAGGTAGAACTAATCACGCATGGCAATATGTGGAAATCGCTGAATGAAACATTCTTTTATTTTTAAATGAGAGATTTTTTGAACATCATCCCTGTGAGTGCCACCAGTGATAGATTTCGGAAAACCTTTCATTCATCTCTATCATATCTGCAAGAGTACAGATATAAAGACTCTCTGCAAGCTCGTCACTTTAGAGATAGTCAAACCTTACCTGAATAAAAAAATATTCAGGATGCCCTATTTGACCTCTGAACCTGATCAGAAACGGAACAGGACTCCTTGTTCTGGAAACCTGACTCATTCCTGGGCTGAGCCTGGTCAGGATACCTGGAGATTTTCTTAAGTCAAATAAACTTGTTCAATATCGTTCAGATAAGAAATAGGAAACCTTAATATATTTTAAATAAGGTTCCCTGATTAGATTCTGACCAGAATACAATCAGGATGAATTTATCAAATAAATTAACTTTCTTTATTTAGTTTTTCTGTTCAGAAAAGAAACAGGAAACCTTAACGCAATCTGAATAGTGAAGCTTGATCTGGATTTGACCAGAATACTATCGAGATAAATAACTCGAGATAATTAACTTTAAATAAGTTTTCTGTATTCAGGATAAGAGCAGGAAACCTTTCCATATCCTGAATAGAGATTCCTGATTCGATCCTGACCAGAATATTATCAAGAAAAATAAATTTTCAAAATTAGTCGCAAAAATAGGGTCTCCCGATAGTTTAAAAGAAAAATCACAACTGACAATTTAACAAATTGTTATATTTTATTTTTTTTTAAATTCACGTCCCAAATTCTAATTTGAGTTTTTTTTTAGCTGATGTAATTTATGAAAGCGAAAAATCACGACCCATCATCGATAGACCGTGTGGCCGAGCGTGTTAAAGCCTGCAGTTGTAATCTAATATACCGAGATCGCATCCCGCCTTGGTAGAGTATTTAAGGGATTACCTCGGCCAGTCACTAAAAATGAGAATGCTTTGAAATTTTTACAGTAGATTCTTGAAATACTGATACATTTTATGTAATTTTTTGGTAATTGTTTGGAAGCTCGTTTTTTTTTTTATTAATTTTCAAAGTTGACAACTTTTAACATGGGCTCTTATGGAGAATACGGTTTTTGTTAAAAAAAAGTCCATTAAAATACCGATATCTTTAATCGACAAAATGACATCGTGAAAAAAAAAACTATTGGGTTATAAAATGAGACAAAACCAAACGTATGGAAAGAAAATTAAAGAGGTTTGGAGCTTAGTTTTTTTATAATTAATAATTGCGTAAAGTATGAAAAAATCATCTAATCGAGCAGTATATATTACTTCTACTATATTCTACTGTATGCTTGGCAACACCGAATAGTGATCTCCTGATCTGCCATGTTGTGGCACGTAGGTTTAAAAACGCCAGTAATAAATCCCACATTGATACACACATATACTGCCGCAGCAGCTATATCATACACTCACACAACCGCACTCTCAGTACATCCAACTGTTTTTTTTTTTTTTTGCGGTGTATCACGATTTACACATTTTTTTTAACTATTGAATAAATGTCGGTCAAATCGTGGTAGAAAATTACAAAAAAAATTTGATAAAATAAATCTTTATTTCACTTAAAAAATAAGCCTTCTTCGATCAAAATCTGTGAGAGGCAATTTTTTTTCAATATTTTGACATACTGCCTTAAGGAAGTTATGCACAAATTCATTGCGAGTGTTGTGAGGCGCTTCTGACATCACAAACAAAACTGAGATCGGGCTATACTGTATAAAAATAAAGTGTAAAGCGCCTGCGCCCCGTTTACAATATATGGGACTGCGTATGTGTGTGTGTGTGTGTTTGAACTTTCCATATGTTGCCACATCTAATTTTTGTAAAGTTAATAATTAATTACTCATTAATTGACCGATCAACATATGAAAATTTTTCGCGCAATTAATAAAACTTGGTTTCCAGTGTATGTGTGATTTTTTTCAAGACTTTTTCATCATTTTTTCTATCCGAAAAAAATGGTTGAAATCTCCATAAGAGCCAATATTAAATAATGTTTTCAATAATTAATTACAAAAAATTCATCCGATCAACATGAGATAATAATTATACTGTCGTATTCAAAATAAAAAGATCTAACTGTGCACAAAATTTCAGAACATTCTTATTATATTTAAAAAGAAAAGAGTTTTAGCTTTATAACCTCCTTAAGTTATGTGAGGTATATAGAATCTCTTCGTTCAATCTGTTTCATCGTTATCAATGTTATAATAAATTAATTAACCGATTCATGATAACCGCTCATATTGTCATCAGGCATCCTGTTCTGTTCCTTATTAGGACGCCTGGTCATATTTTTATCGGGCATCTTGACCCATTCCGATCAGATGTCCTGGCTCTAATCTTACAATCTCACCAATTCTGATCCATTTCTGATCAGGCATCTTTATCAGTTTCGGATTAGATATTGTCTCACGATTACGGAAAAAAAGAAGAAAAAATTCCTACTCATGCGCAAAGTGGTTAAAAATAGAGTTTTATATCGAATAGTTATTAAAGTAACGATTAATTCTAAAATTTGATAATGGCAATAAATAAAGATCGTGAAGCAAAAAAAAATGTCGATATCTTAAATAGTTTTCGATTTATAATAATTCATGAATTTCGCTATTAATTTTTTTGTAAATATAATAATGGCTAATATAATAAAAAACTCGTCGAGTAAAAAAAAAAGTCAAAATAAAAATTTCGGTATCTTGAATAGTTTTTGATTTATAATTAATGATTGGTGTTGTGTTTGATGATAAGTTCTTGTTTAACTCACAAGTTGAGCAGGTGGTTAAATCGGCAATGTCCTCTCTGGGCCTGGTTTTTCGTTTGTCTAGATCATTCAAGAGTCCCTCTACAATAAAAGCACTGTACAATGCATTCGTAAAGTCTAAGCTGGATTATTCTACAGCGGCATATGCATTAAGAACTAAAAAACAACTTCAGTTAATGAACAAAGTTCAGCGTAGATTCATAAAGTACTTGCTATATCGCACACAGGCATTGGTTCTAGATAGAGGATGTGATGATGACACACTAATCCAGCTGGCTGATATGACAAACATCTCGGTACATCGTGATACATTAACAATAATCTTTTTTATTAAATTGCTAACCGGAGCTGTTGATTGTCCAGGTCTACTCTCTGATGTTAGGTTACGAATATCGGCAACTAAACTAAGAAATGTATCACCATTCTACTCTACAACTGGACAATGTGTGTCATCAACTATTCCTCCCTTACAAAATATGATCGAACTTACAAATAAGGCGTGTCGTAACACGTCACTGTTTAGTAGAGTTATGTCTTGTGAGCACATTACACCTGGGTTTATACTAGACTGTGTCAAATTGTCTAGACAGTCTTAAATATGGTATTTTGATTTGACTTTGATTTGGGTAGTTTCCTTATATTGTTATTTATTCTTAACTTTTTAAGCCATCATCATTTAGGAATTATCAACAGAAATATATACTATAATATGATTATTGATTATTGTGAGTAACACTTATATCTAATATTTAAGGATTTAATTTGAGAAATTGTAATATATTATGTATTTTGTATTTAAATTGCTTACTGCAATTTTACCCTGGTCCCAATAATGGCCTCCAGCCCTGGGATATTAAATAAAATAAAAATAAATAAAAAATAAATAAAACAAATAATGATTAATAAATTTCGATGTATTGAATTTTATACTTAGTCTCAATTATAGCCAAATATGTTTTTACCAGCTCAATTTTTCCCTCAGCTACATCTTTTCCTTAGCTACATCTTTTCTTTAGCTAGATTTTTTACTCAGCTAGATTTTTTACTTAGTTTTAATTATAGCTAAAAACAGAATACCTACATACACATTTTTACTAGCCAAATTTTTTATCACCAGAAAAGTATTGATCACTCGGAAACAATTCGATATATCAAAGAATTTTATTTAAACTTTTTTTTTTACTGGATGAGTCTTAACAATTGTCGTCATTAAATTAAAAAAAGAAAAAATCGATATATTGAAATTTTAAAAATATTGATTATTGAAAATTACTGAACATCAATAATTGTAAAAAAATAAAAAAAAATAAATAAAAAACAGTTTTTTATAAATGATTGAAAGAAGTTTGTTTAAATGTGTACTTATTATTATGTTGTTAAATTACAGCATCATGCCGAAGATGTTTACACATAATAAACCCGCGAGTCTAGATGGCTCACAAATTTTTTTCTCTGTTGTCTATAATTCAATTTCCATACAGAAATCATTCGTATCTTCAATATTAAAATTTTCAGTCTCTTCTAAAACACTTGAGCTGGTCTTTTTCTCACAATGAAAATTAATACGATGTTTTTTAAACGTCTTAAATTGTGTATAAACTCGGTGACAGGTTTCTTTTTTCCAGGCATTGGAAAATTGCTTCAATGTCATATATAATATTTATATGTTTCAAAAGTTTTTCATTATTTTTAAAATACTTTTGGCAAAAAAAGCAAATTACTTAAGTACATGCCATTTTTCGAAAAAAAACAGAAACGATTTTTGTAAAATTCAAGTTAAATAATCATATACAACGAAAATTAAAATTTTCAATACTCCAGCGGATTATGTGCAATTATTAGTTAGTGTAATTTTTTTTTTTTCAAATAAAATGTCATATTGTTTAGTCACAACACTACGAAATTTTATCATAAACATATGTTCATCTGTGTGAGTGAGCAGGGCTGCCAACACTGCGCGTCGAATCTCCACAAAACATGATTTTGTTGGGTTCCAATGTAAATCGGGAAAAAAACAGCCACATCAAATTTTTCTATTAGAATTCTAATAACTCCGTGAGTTTTAAAGATATCGTTTTTAAAATAGCGGTGATTCAAAGATCAAAATAAAAGGAAACTTTTAATTAGTCGGTGCAAATCGATCACGCTTACAGATAAAAAGTTATTTAATCCTTAAGAAAAAAAAGCAGTCATGTCATGACGTCGCATTCTGCGTGCGCATCCAAATTTGAACTTGGCGCTTCATTTTTCAAACTTAGCGCCTCATTTTTGAATTTACTGGAATCTGATTGGGGTATCAGAAGGTCACGTGCATGTCGTATAAATTGATATAGGTGGCGCTAATTGCATATACATATGTATGTGTGTGTTGACATATGTGATTATAACAACATTTTATATCTGTCAAAGAATATTAATGCAGATAACCTTCAAATGATTTAGCAATATTTAATTGAATTGTTATAAATAGAAGAGTAGTTAATGTGTTATAAATAAAAAAATAACGAAAAAACTGCATCCAAACACAAAAAAAAAAGATAGATTCATTTTTAAATAGGGCACGCGAACCTGTAAGAATGAAATCAAGATTTGTACATAATTAACAATAACAAAGTATTGTTAATTAAAATTTTGGAGTAATCAGATTTTTTTATTCAATCATTATTGAAGTACGAAACCTACATTCATTGATTTGAATAAACTCACGATATTCTGTTCACGAAGAAAAAAAAAAATTATTCAACAATATTTGTAAATAAATGTTAACAATATTGTTCGAGGTGACATGAAATCGTTAATTAACAATTTTTCATATCATTTTCCACTGAAGTACGATTTCTGCTATTATCAGCCAACGTTTTTTTCTCCAAAGATAAAAAAGGAATTATTTAAAAGGATTATTCTATTATTTTGAGTGTCATGTAATTTTTTATTAACAATTCTATGGCGCCTCAAAAAGTAAATGTTATTAAATAATTTGTTTTACGCTTAAAGGAAAAGTCATGGGTTAATTTGTATTAATAATAACAGAATTTGTCCTTCAATGGAAAAGAATAGAAAAAAATTGTTCCTCGGATAATAAATAATGATAGATAATTTTTTTCTTTATTCTCGAAAAAAAAGTCATGAGCTTATTTAAATCAATGAAAGCAGGATTCGTACTTTAATAATATTAAAAAAAAAAAAGTTTACTCGACGATAGATGAAAAAAAAATTGTTGAACGACAATTATTTATTAACAGTTGCATAGTGCCGTCAGTAAAAAATATTTTTAAAATTTTAAATAATTTTTTATTATTTTTGATGAGAAAGACGTGAGCTAAAAAATTTTAATTTACAATCTATGTCATTGTTATTGAGGTGTAACTTTTTATTTTATTGATACAAGTTGTAGCTTTTCCCTGGTGGAAAATATTACTCCTGCATTACTTCGACATGAGATTGATGCCGGAGTAATTTCGTCGGCATGAAATTAGTACCGGCAAAATTATTTCGGCATGAGATCAATGAAGGAGATAAAAATCTAGCATTGATCCCATGCCAGAGTAATTTCTCAAAAAATGGACCAAAAACGGAGTAATGCTAGAGAAATATTTCCACCAGAATTGCTCTTTTTTTTGAAATAGATAGGAAATAAATAGAAAAAGGATTCATCATTTAAAGCACCATGCCTCTGTATATTGTGTAAACATTTTTTGGAGTAACTTTTTTTTTTTTTCATTTTGTCGTTATTCTTCAAACGAATAATTCCGATGTTAATAGCACAAATTAATACAGAATAATTTTGATCATTTAGCAACTTTTTTATGATTCCGAGTCAATTTGAAAAAAAATTAACCTGTCCTCCACCTTTCAATAACGTGTAAATAAAATAATTATTGGCATTATTAAAAATTAGTACAAATCAAATAATTATTTGATAGCCTTAAGGCTCTTAATGGATTTCGTATCCACGGGCTGGGCTCAAGCATTCTATTAGGCATCGTCAAATATTATTTATAAATTAATTTTTTCTCCAATTAAAAATTTCATTGTTTTTTTTTTGTTAATAACACCACATGATGACGTGTCATTAGAATTTAGCATATAGCATAGAAACAACTGAGGCGGCCGCTTGCGGCCGGCGAGAGGCGCTAGTATTTTAAAAAAAAAAGAAAAAAAGGTTTTTAACATTTTTGGCTCTGGCAACTTTAATAATTATTTGAGAAAAAATCGAAAATATACAAATTAAAGAGATTGAAAATACGCTTCTTTTGGTTCTAAAACAAAGTGTCTCTGACAATTACTTAAGAAATGAGAGCGTTTTTTAATTTTCGGTAGACAAATCCAATACGTAGGTGACGCGAAGCGTCATGAAAAAAACCAGAAACTTAGAAAAAACAACGAAGTTCCCCCGCCGGGAATCGAACCCGGGTCTTTTGCTTTCCGGGCAAACGCCTTGACCACTAGACCACAGGGCTTCTTATCTTTTCTAAGTTTCATCAAGTTAACTCCGACGTCCTTCTATGCGTCAATTCATTTTTTGAAAACAAATTGACACGTTGTTTTTAATCCTTATGTGCTGGCTTATTTTGATACCTAATTTCCTGGATCAAAAAATAAATGTATTATAAATTCAAGAAATAATTGAAAATGAGTCAATTTACGTAGTAAAAAAAACTGACAGATCATAATTGATAATACTACTTACATTCAATACAATTTTAAATTTTAATAACTTAAAAACTCGTTTTTTATCACATTGAAAAAAATTAATTGTCAATAATATTCCAGTTACATCAGCTCAATATTAGTACAGTACGCTCTCTCGAAAGAAATTTTTTATAAGCCAGTCTCGGCGAAATTCATAAAACTCGCACCCCCACCATGCTACTCACTTCCGAGAGTAAAAATTTAGTTTCGTTCTCCATTTAAAAGCCAGTCTTAGCAAAGACTTTTTTGAACCTAAAAAATCAGAAATTATGTACTTAAATGAACATTTTACTAAAAATTTTTTTATAAATATTATTATTATTATAATTATTAATAATTTTGTTTTGTTTTTATTCATTTATTATATATTAATAAATTTTTAGAGTTTCAATCAGTCACAAATTTTAATAAATCACAGTGGCTTATAAATAGAGGAGAGAATTAATTTGACGTTATACGAACGAAGGAGAAATAAGCCGGAGAGTGGGAGTATAGGTTTACCGAAAAATTTCCTCTCCTCTTACCCATTGACTATCTTATAAAAAGAGTGTACTGTAGTTAGGAAGCCCATCGTGCTTTTCCTTACCTCATTCCATACCGATTTGAAATACGTTTATTCGACGTGCTTTGACGAGTTCAATAAGCAGATTCAGTGGCCAACCGTTTTGACGGAACGACAGAGGGTGGCCTACAGTCAAAGTGGGTGGATGAGGAAAGTGAACTTACCTCATTCCATAACGATTTGAAATAGCCCCAATCGATTGGTCATGATGTCCTGAATACGAAAAAAAGTAAAAACAATGGCCGACCATTTAGATGGAACTATTTCAATGGCCGACAAAAATACTGCAAGTTTTAATTCAAAAAAATAATAACCTCAGGATAGCTATTCTCGACATAATTATCCCACCTACATGGGATAACATGGAAACGCTTGATAGCGATATAGTCGTTTGATGGAAACAATTGAAAAAGATACAGATAAAGCCATAAATTAAGGTGGATTTCCACAAAATAGTTATCCCTGTCGCCGGGGATAACTGAGGGGATAATTATGTCGAGAATAGCTATCCAGGTAGAAAAAAAAAGTGTGTTGGCCGAGTGACGCTTGTGATGTACGAACGCTCGGGCTGCACGCCTGCTCGAGCGTACAACCAAGCATTTGCCCATATAGTTTATGGGAGTGAGGGGTGAATACGAATGAATGAGAGAAAAGGTGATCATGGTAGAAATATACAGGTATGTCCATTCCTCGGACGAAAATAAATTCTACTGCGCAAAACTCTAAGTAGCCATCTTGTCTACATGTGTGGAAATCTGTGTGCCCGTCATATTATTATTATTAGCCATCTTGTTTGTATGTGTGTAAATTTGTGTGCCCGTCATACTATTATTATTATACTGTTATTAATTAATGCAGAACATGTTTAAAATTTACATTAACCATAATTAAAAACTTAAAAAATATTGTTTAATAATTATACATATTTATAAATGTGTCAAAACAATTAGAAGTTAAATTTTTACTTTTTCACAAAAAACAAATAGGAAAAATAAAAGGAATTTTTACATATTTAGTTAACAAACTAGAAGTATGGATGAAAAAAACAATATAAATATTGCACTGAATGCAATACAATGTTTGGTACATACTTGTACGTACATTTGACTTAGAGTTTTAAATGAGAAAATTATAGAAGATAAAAAAAAAAAGAAATAAGAAAAAAAAGTTAAAAAAAATATGTAACAAAGTTAAATATGAATTTTATTTTTTTTTTTTTTTAATAGAATTAATCATTTGTTTATGTGTCTTTATTATTTCAATTTTTTATTGAGACCATCTTTGAGATGTACTTCAAATTATGATTCAAATAAAATCGCGCCAATTTAGCCAATATGGCGACGTAGGGGCCGCACTTTTTATTGGCTTAAAAAAACGTATGCGCATGGACCTACCTGTATGTTTCTACCATGGAGGTGATATGTTTGAAATAAATGTGTGTGTGTGTGTGTATACGTTTACCAACGTATTTTAATATAAACTAGTCCAGCTAATGGGTTTGCGGCATTCATGAAAATAATGAATAAAAAATAATAAATGAGTATACTCAATTAAAAATTATTATTATTAATATTATTGATATTATCATTAATATTATTATTAATATTATTAATATTTATATTATGTTATGAATATTATCATTAATATTATATTGCTATAATTCCCAGGTAGGAGTAAACGATTGTGCCAGGCCTGGCACAAGCTTGTGCACAAGGCTCACATGCTTGTGCCTAGCTTGTGCTACAAGCTTGTGCCAAGGTTGTTAAGTGATTGGAAATGTGCCTATGTTACAAGCTTGATGACAAACCTTGTGACAAGACTCGTATTCCAGCCTTGTGCCAAGGCTTGTGCCTCGGGCTTGACTCAAGCTTCCAAAAACAATTTAAAAAAAAATATAAATAAATTATTATGGTTAATCTATTATTATTGTTAATTTAATAATTTCAACATTGTTATTTTTTAATTCAGTCAATTCTATTAAACGATAATAATTAAACGAAAAACTAGGGACGCGACGCGGGATCGATCCGGGGCCTCTCACGTGGAAGTCCAATGCACTATCATGTCGACCATCGGGGTATTGATAAAAGTGGTCGTCAAAATTTTTTATATAAATAAATTCTATTGAGACTAAACACACAGTCCTCGCGAATGCCTCACACAATAGTCAAAGCCTGATAATTTTTATTTGAAATTGATATTAAATTTATATATCTAATTATTATAATTTTTTTTTTTTGGGTTAAATATATGCATAAGTCAAGTCTCGTGTCGGGCTTGGTGAAACAATGGGCACCAACTTGAAACAAGGCTGTATTACGAGGCTCGTGTGAGGGCGGGAAAAATCAAGGGGACAGTCTTGTGTCGAGCCTGGATTAACAAGGCTTGTCTAGTGACTGGAAAAACAGGCTAGACACAATCTTGAAAATTTCAACCTTGTTTAAGGCTTGGAATTACCGATTGACACAGGCTTAGTACAAGCCTGGACTAGCAAGTCTTGTGCAATGACTGTAAATACAGGCTTGATACGAGCTTGGAATTTTTAACCTTGTGTAAAGCT